>NC_042615.1:8751957-9074457 GCF_901001135.1 Rhinatrema bivittatum
GACAGGGGGCTGACCATGGCGCCGGTAGCCCCTGTGACATGGTAGTTCAGAGGCTATTCAGCACCATTTTGACCAAGACTGGCAATGACGCACATGGGCACGGAAGATCAATTAGCACCCGGGACCACGCTGGACCACCAGGGATGTTCTTAAGTCTTGGGGAGGGATCAGGATGGGGGTGGGGGGGTTTATTATAGTTAATTTAAATGTTTGGGGTGTTTTGCGGTGGTTTGTAATTTAAAAAAAGAAAATGTGCTCCTCTCCCCATGCAAACAGGAATAACGAAATTTCACCGAAGTTTGGGGAAAATCCTTTTCGGGTTTCGGGGTACATGAAACACTATCAATTAGGCAATTTCGTTGTAATTTCCTAATTCGTGATACACGAATGCACATCTCTACTAACCAGGACCAACCCTGTATGTCTTCCGAGATCGTACATATTCAAGGCAGTGTGCCTGTAGGCATAAGTGTAGCTACTGTTAGTCCTCATTGCCTTTATCTAGCATGCTTCCATGCAGGTACCCTTAGCGGGTGATGAAGAAAGTTAGGAGAATGAGAGTAAGTATAATTATCTTCACAGTAGGAAGAAGTGAAGAATAGAGAAGGACTTGAACCTGCAGCCTCTATAGTACAGGAAACCCTCTAAGTACTGTGCTACATGGTCTGGACAGTAACCTCTTGATATTTTTCTCCTTTATCCTGGGTTTTCCATTTTTTCGTGTCCGTTTACCTTGTGTTGGCTAGATATGTATTGAAAATTAGTTTTGAATCAATGTTTCGATTTTTTTTATAAAAACATAAGAACATAACAACATGCCATACTGGGTCAGACCAAGAGTGCATCAAGCCCAGCATCCTGTTTCCAACAGTGGTCAATCCAGCCCATAAAACCTGGCAAGTACCCAAAAACTAAGGGCCTTATTTTCTAAGGCTATTGCAGTAATAGCAGTGGCTATTTTTAAGTCAGCTTAATTAATACCAGGTAATGGACTTCTCCACCAAGA
Source organism: Rhinatrema bivittatum (assembly GCF_901001135.1). Lineage (NCBI taxonomy): Eukaryota > Metazoa > Chordata > Amphibia > Gymnophiona > Rhinatrematidae > Rhinatrema > Rhinatrema bivittatum. The sequence continues at coordinate 8,752,964 of NC_042615.1, forward strand.
ACTTATCCAATCCTTTTTAAAACACAACTATACTAACTGCACTAACCACATCCTCTGGCAACAAATTCAAGAGTTTAATTGTGCATTGAGTAAAAAGAACTTCTCTGATTAGTTTTAAATGTGCCACATGCTAACTTCATGGAGTACCCCCTAATCTTTCTATTATCCGAAAGAGTAAATAACTGATTCACATCTACCCTTTCTAGACCTCTCATGATTTTAAACAACTCTATCATATCCCCCCTCAGCCGTCCCTTCTCCAAGTTGAAAAGTCCTAACCTCTTTAGTCTTTCCTCATAGGGGAGCTCTTCCATTCCCCTTATCATTTGGGTATTCCGTCTCTGTACCTTCTCCATCACAATTAATCTTTTCTGAGATGCGGCGACCTGAGTTGTAACTGTATTCAAAGTGTGGTCTCACCATGGAGCGATACAGAAGCATTATGACATTTTCTTTTTTATTCACCATTCCCTTTCTAATAATTGCCAACATTCTGTTTGCTTTTTTGACTGCCGCAGCACACTGAACCGACGATTTCAAAGTGTTATCCACTATGACGCCTAGATCTCTTTCTTGGGTTGTAGCGCCTAATATGGAACCTAATATTGTGTAACTATAGCATGGGTATTCTTCCCTATATGCATCACCCTGCACTTATCCACATTAAATTTCATCTGCCATTTTGATGCCCAGTTTTCTAGTCTCACAAGGTCTTCCTGCAATTTATCACAATCTGCTTGTGATTTAACTACTCTGAACAAGTTTGTATCATCTGCAAATTTGATTATCTCACTTGTCATATTTATTTCAAGATCATTTATAAATATATTGAAAAGTTAGGGTGCCAATACATATGCCTGAGGCACTCCACTGCCCACTCCCTTCCACTCAGATAATTGTCCATTTAATCCTACTCTCTGTTTCCTGTCTTTTAGCCAGTTTGCAATCCACTAAAGGACATCTTCACCTATCCCATGACTCTTTACTTTTCCTAGAAGCCTCTCATGAGTAACTTTGTCAAATGGCTTCTGAAAATCCGAGTATACTACATCTACCGGTTCACCTTTATCCACGTGTTTATTAACTCCTTCAAATAAGTGAAGATTTGTGAGGCAAGTCTTGCCTTGGGTAAAGTCATGCTGACTTTGTTCCATTAAACCATGTCTTTCTATATGTTCTGTGATTTTGATGTTTAGAACACTTTCCACTATTTTTCCTGGCTCTGAAGTCAGGCTAACCGGTCTATAGTTTCCAGGATCACCCCTGGAGCCATTTTTAAATATTGGGGTTACATTTGCTATCCTCCAGTCTTCAGGTACAATGGATGATTTTAATGATAAGTTACACATTTTAATAATAGGTCTGAAATTTCATTTTTTAGTTCCTTCAGAACTCTAGGGTGTATACCGTCTGGTCCAGGTGATTTACTACTCTTCAGTTTGTCAATCAGGTCTACCACATCTTCTAGGTTCACCGTGATTTGATTCAGTCCATCTGAATCATTACCCATGAAAACCTTCTCCAGTACAGGTACCTCCCCAACATCTTCTTCATTAAACACCGAAGCAAAGAAATCATTTAATCTTTCCGCGATGGCCTTATCTTCTCTAAGTGCCCCTTTAACCCCTCGATCATCTAACGGTCCAACTGACTCCCTCACAGGCTTTCTGCTTCAGATATATTTAAAAATGTTTTTACTGTGAGTTTTTGCCTCTGCGGCCAACTTCTTTTCAAGTTCTTTCTTAGCCTGTCTTATCAATATCTTACATTTAACTTGCCAACTTTTATGCATTATCCTATTTTTTTGTTGTATCTTTCTTCCAATTTTTTTATCAAGATCTTTTGGCTAAAATAGCTTCTTTCACCTCCCCTTTTAACCATGACGGTAATCGCTTTGCCTTCTTTCCACCTTGCTTAATGTGTGGAAAACATCTGAACTGTGCTTCTAGAATGGTATTTTTTTTAACAATGACCATGCCTCTGGCACATTTTTTTTTTAATTTGCTGCTCCTTTCAGTTTTTTTCTAACATTTTTTCTCATTTCATCAAATTTTCCCTTTTGGAAGTTTAGCACGAGAGCAGTGGATTTGCATACTGTTCCTCTTCCAGTCATTAGTTCAAATTTGATCATATTATGATCACTATGGCCAAGCAGCCACACCACCGTTACCTTTCTCACCAAGTCCTGTGCTCCACTGAGAATTAGATCTAAAATGTCTCCCTCTCCTGTCGGTTCCTGAACCAATTGCTCCATAAAGCTTTCATTTATTCCATCTAGGAACGTTATCTCTCTAGCGTGTCCCGATGATACATTTACCCTAGTCAATATTGGGGTAATTGAAGTCTTCCATTATTACCACACTACCAATTTGGTTAGCTTCCCTAATTTCTCTTAGCATTTCACTGTCCGTCTCACCAACTTGACCAGGTGGACAGTAGTATACTCCTATCACTATAGTCTTCCCCGACACACAAGGGATTTCTACCCATAAAGATTCAATTTTGCATTTAGTCTCATGCAGGATGTTTATACTGTTGGATAGGGATGTGCAGACCAAAAGTTTAAGTTCATAAGTCCATAAGTTGAAAGGGGGTCCCATTTGCGGTCAATATGGACATATGGAGAATTCCATAAGTTGAGTCTATGTCCATATGTGCAAATAAAATGTAAAACCCCTCACCCGCTTAATCCCGCCCCCCCAAGACCAAGACTTACCAAAACTCCCTGGTGGTCCAGCGGGGTCAGGACGCCATTCCTGAACTCCTTTGCAAGGAGCACGTGACTTCGTCGGAGTGACGCGGCGTCACGTGATTCCCCTCGGGTTCGCTCACGGAACACTCGTTGGGCCCAAAAGGCACTTTTGGCCAGCTTGGGGGGGTCAGGAGGCCCCCCCAAGCTGGCCAAAAGTGCCGTTTGGGCCCAATGAGGGGTCCGGGAGCAGAACCGCGATGGACCACGTGACTTCGGCGTCACGTGGTAGTGACGCGGCCGTCACGTGATTCCCCACGCGTCGGCTCCCAGACCCTCACGGAATTTTTGGCCAGCTTGGGGAGTTTTGGTAAGTCTTGGGGGGGGGGGGGTTAAGGAGGGTGAGGGGTTTAAATTTTTATTTAGATCAACAATCGCGATTTCCAACGTATTCAACATAGCTATGTTGAATAAGTTGGAAATCCGATCGTTTACGCCTCATTATTTTTTTAAGTTAAAAAATAAAATAAGTTGCGTTTTCCATTTAAGTTCAAAACGAATGCGCACCCCTACTGTTGGACTCTATGCCATCCCGGACATAAAGTGCCACACCGCCTTCCGAGTGCTCCTCACTATCCCATTGGTTATCCTCCTTCCACCATGTCTCTGAGCTGCCAATTAAATCAATGTCATCATTCACTGCTATACATTCTAATTCTCCCATCTTACTTCTTAGACTTCTCGCATTAGCATACAAACATTTCAAAGTTTGTTTTTTGTTTCTATTTTCATTCTGCTTTTTAATTGATGGGGATAAGTTTGAATTTTTTAGCTCAGGTGAGTTTTTAAGTACAGGCACTTGGACTACTTTTCTTATTATTGGAACCTCACTGTCGGGATGCCCTAATTCTAATGCATCATAGTATCCTTTGAAGATACCTCTCTCCGAACCATGCACTGAAGAGAGACTGCCGGCTTTCCCTTTGTTCTAGTTTAAAAGCTGCTCTATCTCTCTCTATGTATGTTATTATGGACATCTTCTTTGCTTCTCCAGATTATCTGGGCTCTATTCTGGAGCAAAGTTTAATTGGTATGATTGAGTACTTTAGGCTACAGAATTGTTTTTCTGAGCTCTGCTGTCTTTTTTTGTAAGAAGTCTTCGTTAAGTGCCTATCACTGATTGGCACAATTATATTGCTTATCTTCTAAACGTATTCTTAGTTTTATCTCATCTTATTTAATATTTTTGTGATTCTCTGAAATTTTCAAAATATTTTTTAAATTGTAGTTTAAATACATTAGCTGAACACTGATAAGGTTTCTACTTCTATATAACAGTTTCTTTAATTATAAACTGAGTTTTTTAGATTTTTTTTTTAAGTTAAAATATAATCATAACAGGAGGAGATTCTCTTCCACTGGGTAAGGTATAGTCATTATATATCCACAGTGACTATGCATGAGATCGATTTGCATGTATTGCTTCTAATATATGCAAATCTGTATCATGCATATTCACTGGGTTGGAACGTTCTTAACTGAGTAGTTGTAGGGCAGGGGTGGCCAAGTCCAGTCCTCAAGCAGTACCAATAGAATACACACAATAAATATGCATGAGATAGTTTGGCAGACAATGGAGGCAGCGTATTTACCTATTCCTCATGCATATGCATTATGGATATCTTTTCCATGGTGCTTGAGGAGCAGAGCTGGATTTTCGTGGCTCCAGATTCACCTGATTGGTTTCATCCCATCCTGTCTTACCACCTTACCTGCAGGGACTTGGATACAAATCTGGAGCCAAGGGCATGGACTTGTACAGTGCTGTGTAAGCATGCCCTGGGGCTCTGTCGGTGAGCTGGAGAGAGGGGACAGGAGCAGTGGAAGGGGGAGGTGGATGAGAGGCTCTGTCCTCACCCTCCTGCATCTGCCTTTCTCCTTCCTTCCATTTTCGCTGTAACCCTCCCTAGGGTCACTGAAGACTTTGCTGGGAGGTTTCCTGCTCTCCCAGTCAGTGAGAGGTCATCCTCCCCGGAAGGGGGACTAGTGAAATGGTGAGGGGGGGGGAGCTTATTTAAGCTGCTACCACAGGCATCTGGGAAGAGTGAGAGGGAAGAGTCAGGGCAGTGAGGCTGAAGAGGGTTTCTGTAAGAAAGGATTTCGGATAAGAGTCCCCTCTCCTCCAGCTTCTGTCTCTCTCCTCTGCCTTCCCCCTCCATACTCCTCAGCAAGCTAGGGACCGCAGACCAACCTGAGGTAGGAGTCTGAGTTTAAGGGAAGCAAGAGGAGCTGACAGAGGAGTGGAGAGGTTCCTGAGACCAGCATGTCTGCCTGAAGAGGGGGAGGGGGACCATTGCCCCCACATAAGCACCTCCTCCAGGGACCCAGTGGGGGTTAAGGGGAGCACCTAACATGGACCTAAGACCTCCCCTGTGCAGTGGACCCCTAAAGTGCTCTTGTGCTAATGGTTCTGGTGAAGAAGCACAAATAATGGTGACAGAAATTTGGTATCAAGCTTTTGGTAGCATCTCAGCATAGAGCACTGTAAAACTCACCACTCCTGTGGTTTACATCTTATTATGAATAAATGTTTTGTAAATAATAGGAATGTACCTTCATTCGAACTGAATGGGTAAAACACAAAAAATGAGTTCATTTTAGGTTCTTTTTCATGTTTTAAAATGAATGGAGGTTTTGTTTCATTCAATTTTGGAAACATCGTAGTCTTTCAGACAAGCAAACCTATACTTGCTTTTCACTGCAAATGAGAAAGACGAGCTGGGGAGGGAATGGGAAATGAAAAAGAAGCACACAATCAAGGTGAAGCTTTTTTCAAGCAGCCTTTCCCAGTGTGAGGACCTCATTTTTTTAACCTGAAATTTAAAGCAAAATGTAGCCTTGAGTATATCCTGTGTTATAACCCCTGTGCCTGGCTAACCCAAGGGCATAGGCTGGGGACAGGACATCCTATAAGGTCAAACTGACTGAAGACAGCTGACTAAGAATTCCATTGTCTACAAGTCTCTTCTGCTCCAAAAATAAATACCTTCATTATAACAAGAAAAATGGGTAGCCAAAACAGATTCGTAGGTAGTCCACAAACCAGAATCATAACCACATTGCTGGCCGTTTTGTTCAAGTTCCTCTTTGGTATCCTTTGATTTTAGGCTGCTACCCAGGTTTTAGAAAAACCCAGTTCACCTACCCTGCGGTCAGCTTTTAGAGGTCACTCCCAATGCACACAAGGTCTGGTTCAACTTTGCACAACTTCATTCCTCTCCCACATGAGACCTTGCACCTCGTACCTCTCCCTGCTCAAAGGGGGCTCCGGGATAGTTCTCTCCCTCTGACACAGATTTCTATTCATTCTTTGGAAGCTGTTACGATTTCAGACGTGTCTCTTCTGCAGCCTTGAGGAGCCAGTGCAAACTCCCCCACCACCCGTCCATTGCAGCCAGTGCTAGTCTCCAGGTGTGTGAAGCCATAGCCAGCTGGTACCTCTCCGCTAGGCCCAGCCAACCCTGCCCCACCCCCCAAAACATCTTTCCTTTCTCTCGCTAGTCCTTGACTTCTGCAGCACTTCTCAAAGGTGCACGAGAGGAGACGGTCACTCTCAGTTACTCTTTCACACTTCCAGAAGTGCTTTTGCGTGGCCGTAGGCATCAGCATCTCTCCTGTTAGACCTCATGGCCTCTATCTAGCACGCTTCCATGCAGGCTCCCTTAGCGGGCGATGAAGAAAGTTAGGAGAATAAGAGTAAGGATAGTTGTGCTGGAGCCAGGAGTAGTCAGGAGAAGAAAAGTAGAATGTTGACTTCAGAGAGGGGGAAAAAAGATGCCTACAGTACCCGATATTCGCAGGTGGTCCTTATTATTTTAGCCAAAAGATCTTCCTTCAAAAACTGGAAGAAGGATCCATCTGAAGAAAATAGAAAAAAACATAAGTATTGGCAAATTAAATATAACTCTCCCGTCTTACTTCTAAAACTTCTGGCATTAGCATACAAACATTTCAAAGTGTGTTTTTTTATTTGTAGTAACATTCTGCTTTTCAGCTAACAGGGAAGAGTAACCCAAATTATAGCTACATAAAGCAGGTTCCATATTAAGTCCACACTCAGGAAAGGTCTAGGTGTGATCATTGAAAATATGTTGAAATCTTCTGCAGGAGAAGCCTAGAAACCACATAGAATGCTTGGGATTATTAGGAAACGAATGGAGAATAAAATAGAGAATGTCATAATGCCTCTATTGCTCCATGATGCGACCTGATCTTGAGTATTGTATGCAGTTCTGGTCACCAAAGCGCAAAAAAGATATAGCAGAATTAGAAAAGGTATAGAGAAGGGTGGCCAAAATGATAAAGTGTAACAATTCCCTTATGAAGCAAGGCTAAACAGGTTAGAACTCTTCAGCTTGCAGGAGACGACTGAAGGGAGATATGACAGAGGTCTATAAAATAATGAGTGGAATGGAATGAGTAAACATTAATCAGTTGTTTACACCATCAAAAAGTACAAAGACCAGAGGACACATAATGAAGTTACTAGTTAATACATTTAAAACTAATAAGAGAAACTATTTTTTAATTCAATGCATAATTGAGCTATAAAATGTATTGCCAGAGGATGTGGTGAAAGCTATTAGTGTAGTTGTGTTTAAAAAGGTTTGGACAAATTTCTGGAAGAAAAGTCCATTACATAACAAAGGACATAAGACATAATATAAGAATAGCCATACTGGATCAGACCAAGAGTCCATCAAGCCCACTATCCTGTTTCCAGCAGTGCCAAATCCATATCACAAGTACCTGGCAAGTACCCAAACATAGATAGATCACAAGCTACTATTGCTTATTAATTACTGTCATAGCAGTTTATGAATTTAATCCTCTAGGAACTTATCCAAACCTTTTTTAATCCGTTACGCTAACTGCTGAAACCACATCCTCTGGCAATGAATTCCAGAGCTTAATTATGCGATGAGTGAAAAATAATTTTCTTCACTTTATTTTAAATGAGCTAATTGCTACTTCATGGAGTGCCCCCTGCTCCTTCTATTATCTGAGAGAGTAAATAACCGATTTACATTAACTTATTCAAGTCCTTTCATGATTTTGTAGACCTCTATCATATCCCACTCAGTCGTCTCTTCTCCAAACTGAACAGCCCTAACTTCTTTAGCTTTTCCTCATAGGACAGGCTGTTCCATGCCCTTTATCATTTTGGTTGCCTTTCTTTGCACTTTCTCCAGTGCAGCTATATCCTTTTTGAGATGCGGTGACCAGAACTGCACACAGAATTCAAGGTATGGTCTTGTCATGGAGCGATACAGAGGCATTATGACATCCTCCATTTTATTTCCATTCCCTTCTTAATAATTCCTAACATTCAAGTAGATTGCACAAATCCACTGCTTATTCTTGGGATAAGCTTCTTGGAATCTAAATACCTCTTGGGATCCTGTCAGGTATTGTGACCTGGCTTTACCATTGTTGTAAATAGGATACTGTGCTTGATGGACCTTTGGGCTCAACCAGAATGGCAAGTCTTATGTTCTTATCTTGCAATTGCATGCACCAACCATGGGCTCTGGGGAAGGGGGTGAAGAGCCTGGAGGTGGGGGTATCAGTTTTTAAAGATTGTATTACTGGAGGGAAATGTGATTTTTTTTAGTGGGCCTAGAACAAAGAATGAATGAATGAATGGGAGAGGGAGACAGCAAAAAAGCTAGCACCAGCTCTAAGTATGTGGGAGCATCTGTGAGAAGGAGCATGTATGTGAGCTTCTTTTGTATGACAACACTTTTGTGTGTGTGAAAGAGCATGTGTGAAAGCATCTCTGTGTGTCTGAGAGCATGTGTTAACATATGTATGAGAAGAAACATGACTGAGAACATCTGTGTTTGTGTGAAAAAGCATGTGTGAGAGCATCTCTATGCATGTGTGTGAAAGCATGTGTAAGAGCATCTGTATACATGTGAGAGAGAATGTGCAAGAGCATCTGTGTGCAAACGAGAGCATCTGTGTGCATGTGTATAAGAACATAAGAACATGCCATACTGGGGTCAGAACCAAGGGTCCCATCAAGCCCAGCATCCTGTTTCCAACAGAGGCCAATCCAGGCCATAAGAACCTGGCAATTACCCAAGCACTAAGTCTAACCCATGTTACTGATGCCAGTAATAGCAGTGGCTATTTTCTAACTCAACTTGATTAATAGCAGAACTTATCCAAACCTTTTTTTAAACCCAGCTATGCTAACTGCACTAACCACAACCCCCGGCAACAAATTCCAGAGTTTTGGCAATAAATTCCAGAATTTAAGAGCATGTGTGAATGCATCTGTGAGCATGTATCAGATATTGTTTGTATGTGTGCATGTGTGAGTGATGTGTGTGAGCGAGGCAGCAGGAATATGTGTGTGTATACATAAAAGGAGAAAGTTCACTCTTCCCCAACCTGCAACATTGTTTAATTTAAAGGGACCACAGCAGGAGATGCCTGTGATGCCCTTGAATTGCATCATAGCTTCTGCCTTATAAAGGGGCTTAGGTATTTAAGCTTAGACATTTCAGCCTTGCTCCAAGTCTTTAGCTTAGCTTCTGTCAAGGCTTAAGCAACTGCCATAGACTCTTGGACTCTGTCATAGCCAGGCCCAGTGCCAAAAGTTGCTCACCCACCATCAGCACAAAATTTTATGGCCCTACCCATGAGGTTGCTCCAATTATGCAAAACACATGAGGGGCTCATGCTTTTGCATTCGGGCGGATTTTAAATGCCCTGCTCGCGTAAATCCGGCCGGATTTACGTGAGCCGGGTCTTGGCGCGCCAGCAGCCCGCTGGCGCGCACCGATTTACATCTGCCTCCGGCAGGTATAAATCCATGGATAAAGGGGGGGGGGGGGGGTTAGGGGGGGGCGGGGGGGGGGGGTTTAGGTAGGGGAAGGAGGGGAAGGTGAGGGGAGGGCAAAAGAAAGTTCCCTCCGAGGCCGCTCCGATTTCGGAGCGGCCTCGGAGGGACAGAGGCAGGCTGCGCGGCTCAGCGCGCGCAGGCTGCCCAAAATCGTCAAGCCTTGCGCGCGCCAATCCCGGATTTTGTAGATATGTGCGGCTACGCGCGTATCTTATAAAATCCAGCGTACTTTTGTTTGCGCCTGGTGCGCGAAAAAAAGTACGCGATCGTGCTATTTTTTTAAAATCTACCCCATTATTTGCAACAGGTTGCTGAGGCCATGAGCTTGGTGAATGCATCTCTGTGATAGGGCAATTGCTGCACTGGCCTCCCAGATGCAAAAGCAAAAGATTGAATTAAATATTCTCCTGAATAGGTTCATGCAACAACTTGATCTAGTAAATGGCTTACTACAGACCTTGTCTCAATACTTAGATCTGATACAAGCCCTCATCTGCCTCAGACCCAGCATCAGTTCTGATGAATCCTGAAATGGCACCCCTCTGGACCGTGGAATCTGTGATACAACTCCCACCACCTCTGAGCTATAGTGGTGATCCTAAGGGGTGTAGAGGGTTCCTCAATGTTTTCAAGATGCATTTCAAATTACAACCATCCTGGTTTTTTTTCTGACCATGTCAAGATGAAGTATATCCTGTCCCTGTTGGACGGTTCCACTTTTGCCTGCGCTTCCCCCTTGTGGGAGCAAGTTGGCTTATTTCTCAGGAACTTGGATACCTTCATGCAACAATTTCGCCTGATTTTTGACCAACCCAGATGCGAGCAAAAATATGCTAAGTTTCATATCATGCATGCAAGCATACACGTATCCTTTGAAATAACCCTACCATGCATATGCACTTTCTTGCAAATAATCAGAAAGAGAGAGATAGAGGGGGAGAATCTGACATGCTATATATCTTCCACTGTAACGAGGGCACTTTCAACTCAGGGTGGGTTTTGGGTGGGGCAGTGTTACAAATGTAAACCAGAAGCTTAAGATATTATTATTGCTCTGACTAGCAAAGGTGGAGGACCTCTGTTCACTAAAGGTAAATGGTAACATGTGCATTACTTGTCAGGTCCTTTGTCGATCAAGGCAGAGAGGGGCCAATGAAAATGCTTTTTCTTTGAAGCCTACAGAAGTCCGTCTTACTTATACAAATGTTAAATTACCCTCTGGCTCCACTACAAGGGGTGGGGTTACCATGACTGGAAGCCAGTGGTATTATCCCCTGAACTACAGTGATGCCGTGGACCTGATTACAATTGCTAGGATTAAATGAATATTTCCACAGAAGGAAACTTTGGAATTGAATGGACCTATGACAGTTCTTGGAATCAGAACTTGGAGTTTAATCTTGGACCAGAGCCAATGAGGAGCAGGGGATCAATTGCTAATGAACTTTTTTTTAATTAGGTATAAAAGAAAGGTTGTCTTTTGTGTACAGTTAGACAGGCAGAGCAAGGAAAAGACAGAAGGACATAGCAATGAGGCGAGGTTCCTACCCCAGCCACAGGGCTGCTACCACAAAGAAACGAGCAGTTGCAGATACGTGGGAGCATCCCACATAGCCATAGTATGTAGAACAGTAATTATATTGCCGTGCCAAGAAGCAGTGGTTTCTTATTTTGTAGTGAGGGAAAAAAGTGTTAGTTTCAAGTTCTTCCTAAAGTTTTGTTTCATTTATAGCTTGAAGAACAGTAACTCCATACATTCAGTATCAGACTGACTTAGTTGCAGGAAAATTCTAAAGATTTGTCATGATTTATATATATATTTATTTAAAAGTGTTTCTATACCACTTTTACAAACAGAGTTTAGTCAAAACAGTTTACATAAATGTAAAAATCATAAAAATAAATAACTAAAAATTACACAAATCACATAATATTAAAATAAAATGTTAATAAATTATAAATAATCTAGTTAAAATCAAAACAAATCAAAAACAAAAATCAAGATTAGAGAGGGAATTTATATAATTTTTTTATGAGAACCAGGACCTCCAATCTCCTAAGCAAGTGGACCTTGCAGCCACAGGAACTCAAGCATCTGCATCGTCTTAATCAAGCACAGTGGAGCAGTTTGTTTAAAGGAAAGGAAAACAGAACTCATGTGAGACTTAACTGAGAATTTATGTTATTATTCTAGCCAGAATTTAGGTGGGAGTTTAAAGTATTTTGCAAGTGAACTGAACTTAGATACAGAGTAGGGCTAGTGATTTTTCTTGTATATCTTTCAACCTGATTTTCCTCTCCTTTCCATGTTAATAAAATCCTTTCTTTTTTTTTACTATAATGCCATTTGTCTGTGTTTTGCTATAGAGTATAAGAATCCTAATGCACTATGTAACTGTGCATGCACTGATTTATATGCAATACTTGCTGTAGCTACATAAGGTGGGTTTTTATGTTATAACTTATTGTTCTGTTCTTTGCTTCGGCCTCTCTTCCCCATCCCTGGGAGACCCTTTAGTTGTGTGGGCAGATTACATGTGTCTGTCCCTAAACACACAGCTGAAGGGTGGAGTTATTTTTGTGGCCTCTCCCACAATAGGGGAGATGTTTACACAAGGGTCTACAGATCCTTGTGCCCTAGGCAGACCAATGTAATCCCAACCCCAAAACCCACCCTGGGTTGAAAGTGCCCCACTTACAGTGGGATATATATAGTGTCAGATTGTGTCTTTAAAAGACTCTCTCTCTCTCTCTCTCTCCCCCCCCCCCCCCAATGTTCAGGATCCCTCTGGCCCAAAATCTCGAGACTTGCGCTTCATCAGAACCAGTAGTAAGGTTACACCAGTAACATGTCACATGTTGCCATGGTTAACCTTGCAAACTTCGAGGGTAATGCTGTACGTCTTGGTTCCATCCCTTTTCAGCCTCCTTATTTGTGATGCCTGAACTTCCTGGCTTCTTAAAATTTGCATGGCTCGCGCACGGCCCACATATGCGTGTATGAGGCCGTTTTTGCATGAGCACTGCCTTTAAAATCTATCTGTATGCCTCTTGCAATTCTGTCAACCACTCCATATCTCAAAGGTACACTGTCATGGAGGTAGAAGCCACTACCAAGATGGCAGGGGCCATCCTCATTCAAGATGATGACCGTAGAACTTTTAATTCATGTCTCTCCCCTGTTAAAGGGTCCTTGTCTGCAGAGCATGACCAACTTGTGAAAACTTCTGCAGTTCAAGCTCGATGTCAAAGTATTCCTGCAGATTGCATTGAGTCCCCTGACTTCTCTGATGGTAAAGATGTACCATCACTGTCTCCCCAGAAGCCAAAGAAAATAAGCTTTGGAAGAGGGCTTAGAGGAGTGGGTACTCTTGCATTCCCCACTTGTGAGCAGCTTCACTCACCCCTAACTCTGTCAGTCTCACGTGGCTGGAAGCTGCTGCTGCACAGCAGACACTACCAGAGTCACTGTCCACAGATGTCCTCTTAGGCACACATGACATTGTTTCACTTAAAGGGGCCTGTGGTGGGAAAAGTTTCAGTGCCCTTGAATGATGTCACAACATCTCAGACAATTCAGCCTTGCCTCACCAAGGGTCGCCTGGTTCCAAGTCTTCAGCCTTGGTCCACTCCAAGTCTTCAGCCTTGTTCCATGTCTTCAGCCTTGTTCCACTCCAAGTCATCAGCCTTCTCTGTTACAAGTCTTCAGCCTTGCTCCTTCAAGTCTCAGCCTGTTCCAAGTCTGCAGCCTTGCTCCATTCCAAGTCTTCATTCTTGCTCCATCCTAAGTCTTCAGCCTTGCTCCATCCAAGTCTTCATTCTTGCTCCATCCTAATTCTTCAGCCTTGCTCCATTCCAAGTCTTCATTCTTGCTCCATCCTATTTCTTCAGCCTTGCTCCATTCCAAGTCTTCAGCATGTTCCATGTCCTCAGCCTTGCTCTATTCCAAGTCTTCAACCTGTTCCAAGTCTATAGCCTTGCTCCATCTAAGTCTTCATTCTTGCTCCATCCAAAGTCTTCAGCCTTGCTCCATCCAAGTCTTCATTCTTGCTCCATCCCAAGTCTTCAGCCTTGCTCCATTCCAAGTCTTCAGCCTTGTTCCAAGCCTTCAGCCTTGCTCCATCCAAGACTTCATTCTTGCTCCATCCTAAGTCTTCCGCCTTTCTCCATCAAAGTCTTCATTCTTGCTCCATCCTAAGTCTTCAGCTTTGTTCCAAGTCTTCAGCCTTGTTCCACTCCAAGTCATCAGCTTTCTCTGTTCCAAGTCTTCAGCCTTGCTCCTTCAAGTCTTCAGCCTTGTTCCAAGTCTTTAGCCGTGCTCTTTCACATCTTCAGCCTTGTTCCAAGTCTTCAGCCTTACTCCTTCAAGTGTTCAGCCTTGTTCCATGTCTTCAGCCTTGGTCCACTCCAAGTCTTCATTCTTGCTCCATCCTATGTCTTCAGCCTTGCTCCATCCTAAGTCTTCAGCCTTGCTCCATCCAAGTCTTCATTCTTGCTCTATCCTAAGTCTTCAGCTTTGCTCCATTCCAAGTCTTCATTCTTGATTTATCCTAAGTCTTCAGCCTTGCTCCATTCCAAGTCTTCATTCTTGCTCCATCCTAATTCTTCAGCCTTGCTCCATTCCAAGTCTTCATTCTTGCTCCATCCTAAGTCTTCAGCCTTGCTCCTTCACAGTCTTTATTCTTGCTCCATCCTAAGTCTTCAGCTTTGCTCCAAGTCTTCAGCCTTGTTCCACTCCAAGTCATCAGCTTTCTCTGTTCCAAGTCTTCAGCCTTGCTCCTTGAAGTCTTCAGCCTTGCTCCTTGAAGTCTTCAGCCTTGCTCCATTCCAAGTCTTCAGCATGTTCCATGTCCTCAGCCTTGCTCCATTCCAAGTCTTCAACCTGTTCCAAGTCTATAGCCTTGCTCCATCTAAGTCTTCATTCTTGCTCCATCCGAAGTCTTCAGCCTTGCTCCATCCAAGTCTTCATTCTTGCTCCATCTTAAGTCTTCAGCCTTGCTCCTTCAAGTCTTCAGCCTTGGTCCAAGTCTTCAGCCTTGCTCCATTCCAAGTCTTCAGCCTTGTTCCAAGTCTTCAGCCTTGCTCCATTCCAAGTCTTCATTCTTGCTCCATCCTAAGTCTTCAGCTTTGCTCCAAGTCTTCAGCCTTGTTCCACTCCAAGTCTTCATTCTTGCTCCATCCCAAGTCTTCAGCCTTGCTCCATTCCAAGTCTTCATTCTTGCTCCATCCTAATTCTTCAGCCTTGCTCCATCCTAATTCTTCAGCCTTGCTCCATCCTAAGTCTTCAGCTTTGCTCCAAGTCTTCAGCCTTGTTCCACTCCAAGTCATCAGCCTTCTCTGTTCCAAGTCTTCAGTCTTGCTCCTTGAAGTCTTCAGCCTTGTTCCAATTCTTCAGCCTTGCTCATTCAAGTCTTCAGCCTTGTTCCAAGTCTTCAGCCTTGCTCATTCAAGCCTTCAGCCTTGTTCCAAGTCTTCAGCCTTGCTCCATCCAAGTCTTTATTCTTGCTCCATCCTGTCTTCAGCTTTGCTCCAATTCTTCAGCCTTGTTCCACTTCAAGTCATCAGCCTTCTCTGTTCCAAGTCTTCAGCCTTGCTCCTTCAAGTCTTCAGCCTTGTTCCAAGTCTTCAGCCTTGCTCCATTCCAAGTCTTTAGCCTGTTCCAAATCTTCAGCCTTCTCTGTTCCATGTCTTCAGCCTTGCTCCTTCAAGTCTTCAGCCTTGTTCCATGTCTTCAGCCTTGCTCCATTCCAAGTCTTTAGCCTGTTCCAAACCTTCAGCCTTATTCCAAATTTACAGCCTTGCTCTTCAGACTTGCTCTGTTCCAAGTCTTTAGTCTTCCTTCCATCAAGTCTTTAGTTCCTGCCATAGCCTCTTGGACTCTGTCATAGCCTGGCCCGTGCCAAGAACTGCTTACCTGCTGTTGGTGCAAACCTTAGGGCCCTGCCCACCAGGTTCCACCAATTGCACCGAGGCAACAGGGCTCATGCTCAAATTGTTCACAACACGCTGTTTTGAAATATTCTTTTTATTAGTAGGGATGTGAATCGTTTTTCAACGATTAAAATTATCGTCCGATAATGTTAATATCGTCTTAAATCGTTATAGAACACGATACAATAGAAATTCTAACGATTTATCGTTAAAAATCGTTAAATCGTGTTAGTGCACACTAACGGGAGTTAGTGCGCACTAACTCGATTTAGTGCGCACTAACTGAAAATGATACAAATAAACACTTTCCAGGTCACTGAAGGTCAGTTAGGAATGAATATGTGTTCCTATTGGCTGGCTGCCCTCTTATCTATTGATGTTACCAAGGTTACCACTGAGGTGATGGTTGGGGGGATGGGAAATGGAACTGGAAACTAACGAACACCAACAGAAAATGAAACAAAGTGTTCACACTTCCCAGGTCAGTAAAGGTCACTTAGGAATGAATATGTATTCCTATTGGCTGGCTGTGCTCTTATCTATTGATGTTACCAAGGCTAACACTGAGGTAATGGTTGAGGGGATGTGAAATGGAAACAGTTGGAAGCTTGACAAAAAAAGTAATGTAATGATCAGCACTCACGTGACTAGAACTTGTTTGTTTATTATTTTTGTTAGCAGGCACCTGAAATGCTAGTGCATGTTGAATTTGCCAATCACTGTGCATTTTAGAAAGGTGGTCCTGGCTGGAACTGTACACAGTTCAAATATATGTAATTGATTGTTGGTAAGTGTAGATTTTAAGTGATTTTCCTGCACACAGTGCCCTAACCCTGGCACCAGGGGTGTTGTGATCTTCCTGCACACAGTGCCCTAACCCTGATACCAGTCTGAGACAGCTCCCTCCCTGCATTACTAGTGAGAGGCTGGCTTCACAGACAGGGGGGAGCTGCCTGACCCTCACTCCTGACTTCCCCCATGTCCCAGCTAGTGAATGGTGTGTGGGTGAGGGGGGGGGGGGGAGGATGGTGAAGTCTGAGACAGCTCCCTCCCTGCATTACTAGTGAGAGGCTGGCTTCACAGACAGGGGGGAGCTGCCTGACCCTCACTCCTGACTTCCCCCATGTCCCAGCTAGTGAATGGTGTGTGGGTGAGGGGGGGGGGGAGGATGGTGAAGTCTGAGACAGCTCCCTCCCTGCATTACTAGTGAGAGGCTGGCTTCACAGACAGGGGGGAGCTGCCTGACCCTCACTCCTGACTTCCCCCATGTCCCAGCTAGTGAATGGTGTGTGGGTGAGGGGGGGGGAGGATGGTGAAGTCTGAGACAGCTCCCTCCCTGCATTACTAGTGAGAGGCTGGCTTCACAGACAGGGGGGAGCTGCCTGACCCTCACTCCTGACTTCCCCCATGTCCCAGCTAGTGAATGGTGTGTGGGTGAGGGGGGGGGGGGGGAGGATGGTGAAGTCTGAGACAGCTCCCTCCCTGCATTACTAGTGAGAGGCTGGCTTCACAGACAGGGGGGAGCTGCCTGACCCTCACTCCTGACTTCCCCCATGTCCCAGCTAGTGAATGGTGTGTGGGTGAGGGGGGGGGAGGATGGTGAAGTCTGAGACAGCTCCCTCCCTGCATTACTAGTGACAGGCTGGCTTCACAGACAGGGGGGAGCTGCCTGACCCTCACTCCTGACTTCCCCCATGTCCCAGCTAGTGAATGGTGTGTGGGTGAGGGGGGGGGGAGGATGGTGAAGTCTGAGACAGCTCCCTCCCTGCATTACTAGTGAGAGGCTGGCTTCACAGACAGGGGGGAGCTGCCGGACCCTCACTCCTGACTTCCCCCATGTCCCAGCTAGTGAATGGTGTGTGGGTGAGGGGGGGGGGAGGAGGATGGTGAAGTCTGAGACAGCTCCCTCCCTGCATTACTAGTGAGAGGCTGGCTTCACAGACAGGGGGGAGCTGCCTGACCCTCACTCCTGACTTCCCCCATGTCCCAGCTAGTGAATGGTGTGTGGGTGAGGGGGGGGGGGGGGGAGGATGGTGAAAGTCTGAGACAGCTCCCTCCCTGCATTACTAGTGAGAGGCTGGCTTCACAGACAGGGGGGAGCTGCCTGACCCTCACTCCTGACTTCCCCCATGTCCCAGCTAGTGAATGGTGTGTGGGTGAAGGGGGGGGGGGGGGAGGATGGTGAAGTCTGAGACAGCTCCCTCCCTGCATTACTAGTGAGAGGCTGGCTTCACAGACAGGGGGGAGCTGCCTGACCCTCACTCCTGACTTCCCCCATGTCCCAGCCAGTGAATGGTGTGCGGGTGAGGGGGGGGGGGAGGATGGTGAGGCTGAAACAGCTCCTTCCCTGCATTACTAGTGAGAGGCTGGCTTCACAGACAGGGGGGAGCTGCCTGACTCTCACTCCTGACTTCCCCCATGTCCCAGCCAGTGAATGGTGTGTGGGTGAGGGGGCGGGGGTTGGATGGTGAAGGCTGAGACAGCTCCCTCCCTGCATTACTAGTGAGAGGCTGCCTTCACAGACAGGGGGGAGCTGCCTGACCCTCACTCCTGACTTCCCCCATGTCCCAGCCAGTGAATGGTGTGTGGGTGAGGGGGGGGAGGATGGTGAAGTCTGAGACAGCTCCCTCCCTGCATTACTAGTGAGAGGCTGGCTTCACAGAAAGGGGGGAGCTGCCTGACCCTCACTCCTGATCTTCCTGCATGCAGTGCCTTATCCCTGATACCGGGATGTGTGCAAGAAGATCACAACACTCCAACACTCCAACATCGCTCTAAGCTTCAACGGCAAGAGGAAATGTGGAAAAAAGGATTTGCACTCACAAAGCGGGGAGTAACTGGCTGGTTATGGCGGTTACTACCGCAAACCAAATAAGCCTGATACTTCACTTTCAATGCATATCCAGCATAGCTCTCTGCTTCAACGGCAGGGGAGAAGAAAAACTTATACTTCACGCATATCCAGCATAGCTCTCTGCTTCAACGGCAGGGGAGAAGAAAAACTGATACTACACGCATATCCAGCATAGCTCTCTGCTTCAACGGCAGGGGAGAAGAAAAACAACCAATAAGGGCTGTATAACATAGTCTGGGTAAACAAATAAGCATGAGTGTAGCTTGCTTATTGTGGCAGTTACTACCCCTAACTAATCAAGCTTGATATTTCACTTGGATGCAGCTCCATCACTGCTCTCTACATTAATGGTGGGGGTGAAAGGGAAATAGAACCAAAGGTTACTAAGAGCCAACAGAAACTGATAAGTATGAGAAAAAAGGTGTGAAGCTTGCTGGGCAGACTGGATGGGCCAATTGGTCTTCTTCTGCCATCATTTCTATGTTTCTATGCTGCTACGTGCAGGTTACCTCCAAGGCTTATGTTAAGGGTAGTAACTGCTGCTCTCTGCAGGTTACCCCCATGTTTCTGTTAGGGGCAGTAACTGCCGCTCCATGAGGACTTGCTAGAGACATAAAGTTCCTGGATATAATAAATGATTGCTTCATGGAGCAATTGGTTCAGGAACCAACAAGAGAGGGAGCTATTTTAGATTTAATTCTTAGTGGAACGCAAGATTTGGAGAAAGTAGTAATGGTGGTGGGGCCACTTGGCAACAGTGATCATAACATGATCAAATTTAAACTAATAACTGGAAGGGGGACAATACGTAAATCTGCAGCTCTAACACTAAATTTTAAAAAGGGAAACTTTGATAAAATGAGGAAAATAGTTAGAAAAAAACTGAAAGGTGCAGCTGCAAAGGTTAAAAGTGTTCAACAGGCTTGGACATTGTTTAAAAATACAATCCTAGATGCACAGTCCAGATGTATTCCACTCATTAAGAAAGGTGGAAGGAAAGCAAAATGATTACCAGCATAGTTAAAAAGTGAGGTGAAAGCAGATATTTTAGCCAAAAAAAAAAATCCTTCAAAAATTGGAAGAAGGATCCATCTGAAGAAGATAGGATAAAACATAAGTATTGTCAAGGTAAGTGAAAAACATTGATAAGACAGGCGAATAGAGAATTTGAAATGAAGTTAGCCATAGAGGCAAAAACTCATATTAAAAACTTTTTAAAATATATCCAAAGCAAGAAACCTGTGAGGGAGTCGGTTGGACCATTAGATGACAGATGGGTTAAAGGGGCTCTTAGGGAAGATAAGGCCATTGCAGAAAGACTAAATGAATTCTTTGCCTCCGTGTTTACTAATGAGGATGTTGGGGATACCAGTTCCGGAGATGGTTTTCAGGGGTGATGAGTCAGACGAACTGAACAAAATCACTGTGAACCTGAAAGATGTAGTAGGCCAGATTTACAAACTAAAGAGTAGCAAATCACTTGGACTGGTTGGTATGCATCCTAGGGTACTAAATCAACTAAAAAATGAAATTTCTGATCTATTTGTTAAAATTTGTAACCTATCATTAAAATCATCCATTGTACCTGAAGACTGGAGGGTGGCCAATGTAACCCCAATATTTAAAAAAGGCTCCAGGGGCAATCTGGGTAACTAGAGACCAGTGAGCCTGACTTCAGTGCCTGGAAAAATAGTAGAAACTATTCTCAAGATCAAAATCGTAGAGCATATAGAATGGCATGGTTTAATGGAACAGTCAACATGGATTTACCCAAGGGAAGTCTTGCTTAACAAATCTGCTTCATTTTTTTGAAATGGTTAATAAACATGTGGATAAAGGTGAACCTGTAGATGTAGTGTATTTGGATTTTCAGAAGGCATTTGACAAAGTCCCTCATGAGAGTCTTCTAAGAAAACTAACAAGTCATGGGACAGGAGGCGATGTCCTCTTGTGGCTTACAAACTGGTTAAAAGACAGGAAACAGAGAATAGGATTAAATGGTCAATTTTCTCAGTGGAAAAGCGTAAACAGTGGAGTGCCTCAGGGATCTGTACTTGGACCGGTGCTTTTCAATATATATATAAATGATCTGGAAAGGTATACGACGAGAGAGGTTATCAAATATGTGGATGATACAAAATTATTCAGAGTAGTAGTAGTAGTAGTAGTAGTAGTAGAGTAGCTTTTTTATTTATTCCCATCCTCTAGCCTTTTAGGGATCCACAGTGTTTATCCCATGCCCCTTTGAAATCCTTCACAGTTTTAGTCTTCACCATTTCCTCCGGAAGGGCATTCCAGGCATCCACCACCTCTCAGTGAAGAAATATTTCCTGACATTGATTCTAAGTCTTCCTCCATGAAGTTTCAAATCATGACCCCTAGTTCTACTAAATTGTTTCACAATGGAAAAGGTTTGTTAACAACCATGGATCATTAAAACCTTTCAGGTATCTGAAGGTCTGTATCATATCACCCCTACTCCTCCTCTCCTCAGGGTGCACATATTCAGGTTCTTCAACCTCTCCTCATAAGTCATTTCATGGAGACCACCCACCATTTTGGTCACCCTTCTCTGGACTGCCTCCATCCTGTCTCTGACCTTTTGGAGATACGGTCTCCAGAAGCAGTAGGTAGTGTGTTTATTTTTAAAAGTCTGCAGAACTGAGTGTTCTGCAGACTTTTAAAGAACTGAGTGTTTGTATTTAATACAAACTGAGTGTTTGTATTAAAAAAAACCCCACAAAAAGTAGCCAGAAGCTAGAAATAAGCTAGGAGCAGTGTATACCTAAGTAAAAAGGTTGAATAGTTCAGCTCAGTTACTCACCTTGGAAAGGTGTTGAGGTAGTGTGATTGGGTTTGAATAGGGACCAACATTTGTTAATCAAGAGAGCAGTGAATCACTCTGGCTGACTAAATGAAGTTAGATTGTTTGTATTTCCCAACCCTCACACCCCTCGCCCACCCACCCCTAGCTCATCCCTTAATTTAAAGGCAGGTGCCACTTTCACAAAAAAAAAAAAAAAAAAATCAACAAAATCTTTATTGAGAATTCGATCAGACCCCGGTAGGCCACTACCAGACACATAGTGAATTCACTAATACATTTAAAGGACGTTAGACACATTCCTACTCCCATAGCAACTTAAAATTAACTAGGAACTGATCAAAATTGAGATGAAGGCAGCAGTCCAGCAGCAAGAGGGAGGCTTCCCAGTCTTTTGCATAGAGTTTCACATGTATGATTTTTTACCCACCGGTGAGAAGTTGTAAATGTGCATGCGATGCAAAGAGCTCCTGGCTCTCAGAGAACGAGTCCGATCTCTGGAGGCTAGAGTGGCAGACCTGGAGGAGCTGAGGCAGACAGAGAGGTATATAGATGAGACCTTCAGGGACATAGTAGTCAAGTCCCAACTTCAGACAGGCAGCACTGGTGCTGCCTTGGAGGAAGAAGGTCTCATGATGGGAGAGCATCAACCAGGTGCAGCAGAAAAGGATCCTGTAGCAA
The DNA here is from genome assembly GCF_901001135.1 of Rhinatrema bivittatum. Classification (NCBI taxonomy): domain Eukaryota; kingdom Metazoa; phylum Chordata; class Amphibia; order Gymnophiona; family Rhinatrematidae; genus Rhinatrema; species Rhinatrema bivittatum. Next base: position 8,774,856 of record NC_042615.1, read on the forward strand.
GGACCTGATCTCCAGGTGATGCATTGTCCTTTTGCACTGAGGATATCTCCCCAAGGCCTACTGCCCAGGAGGGAAGGGTTAGGTCGACCGTCATAGTTGGTGATTCGATTATTAGGAATGTAGATAGCTGGGTGGCTGGTGGGCTTGAGGATCGCCTGGTAACATACCTACCTGGTGCGAAGGTGGCGGACCTCACGTGTCACCTATGTTGTGCTTCGGAGTGTGAACCCTTGGTCCAGTGAAGAACGGATGTTCAGACACTGGAAGGCGAGGCCTCGTCAAGACCTTATGTGGAAACAGAAGAGGATCTGGATGCAGGCGCCTCCTGCGGGTCGTGTAGTCCAGATAGCTGGCGCCTCCAGCGGGTCGTGAAGTTCAGGTAGCTGGCGCCTCCAGCGGGTCGTGTAGTTCAGATAGCTGAGCTGGCGCCTCCAGCAGGTCGTGAAGTTCCGATAGCTGGCGCCTCCAGCAGGTCGTGAAGTTCCGATAGCTGGCGCCTCCAGCGGGTCGTGAATAGGAGCAGGATAGGCACAGTCCAACTAGAGAATTTGCAGGAGCACTGCAGCTGGTTCAGAGGTCGGAGCCAGAGAACACCTCAGCCGGTCCAGGGGTCGAGAGCCAGAATATCCCTCAGCCGGTCCAGGGGTCGAGAGCCAGAATATCCCTCAGCCGGTCCAGGGGTCGAGAGCCAGAATATCCCTCAGCCGGTCCAGGGATCGAGAGCCAGAATATGCCAATGCCGGTCCAGGAGTCAAGAGCCAGAATACGCCAATGCCAGTCCAGGAGTCAATCACAGCAGAGCAGGAAACAGGTACAGGAACCACTGGGAGCCAAGAAGCCAAGGCAAGGTCTGAGGTGCAGACCTTGCCTTAAATACCCTTAGCCAGCAGGAGCTGACAGGAAGGAGCCACTCTATTTCCTGTAGTGGCTCCTTTAAATAATTCCTCAGCCGCGCGCGCGGGGCTCTAGGGGAACCAGCAGGGGGCGGAGTCAGGCGCGCGTTGGAGGGCTGCAGACGCCGCGGCCATGATGAGGCAGAGGCAAGAACACCGCGGGACCGCGGCAACGAAGGAGGTTACCGGGAGCGGCGCGGTCCACCGCCCCGGTGAGTGGTCAGCCCCGGCGGCGGCTTGCTGCCGTCGGGAAGCATAACAGTACCCCCTCCCTTAGGCCTCCCCCTAGAAGGCCTGGGTTTATCCGGATGGCTAGTATGAAAGTTCTGGAGAAGATTTTTGTCCAAGACGTTCGCGGCCGGCTCCCAAGAATTCTCCTCTGGTCCAAAACCTTCCCAGGCAAGAAGATACTCCCACGTACGACCCCGGCGACGGACATCCAAAACTTCGTGCACTTGATAGATAGCATCCTCCTCAGTCGTAACCACCGGGGAAACAGGCATCTTACGGGACGACCAGGTGAGGAGAACCGGTTTTAAGAGAGATACATGAAAGGAGTTATGAATCCGAAGAGTAGAAGGTAAACGCAATTGATACGTCACAGGGCCCAATCGTCTCATCACCGGAAACGGGCCAATGAAGCGTGGAGCCAATCTCATAGAGGGAACCCGTAAACGAATGTATTTTGTGCTCAACCACACCCTGTCACCCGGCAAAAATCGTGGGGCCGGTCGTCTATGGCGATCCGTGAATCTTTTAGCCAGACATGCCGCCTTTTGAAGCATCTGTTGGGTCTGGGTCCATAGCTCCTTAAGTTGGAGAGCCGTAAGCTGAGCCGCCGGCGAGGCAACCGGAACCGGTAGTGGGATAGGCGGAGCGGGTTTGCCGACCATAAACGATCTGGAATGGAGACGCTCCCGTAGAGGTGCAGGAATGAAAGTTGTGGGAAAACTCCGCCCAGGGCAATAAGGCCGCCCAATCATCTTGTCGGGAGTTCACGTAAGTACGCAAAAACTGCTTAAGGGACCGGTTGGTCCTCTCCGCTTGCCCATTAGCCTGGGGGTGAAAAGCCGTGGTGAAATCGAGAGCAATATGAAACTTAGCGCAAAGGCTCCGCCAGTACTTAGCAGTGAACTGGGGACCGCGGTCAGAGGCAATGTGTTGAGGAATCCCATGGAGACGAAAAATGTGTGACATAAAGAGCTGAGCCAAACGGGGAGCAGAGGGGAGGGAGGGCAATGGTATAAAATGTGCCATCTTAGAGAATCGGTCCACTACCACCCATATGACAGTATGTCCTTCCGAAGACGGTAGTTCGACAATAAAATCCGTCGAAATGTGAGACCAAGGTGAAGTGGGCACCGGAAGAGGCTGTAACAACCCCCAAGTCCTCCCTGTAGAACCTTTATGTTGAGCGCATACAGGGCACGACTCTATGTAAGCGCGTACGTCTTTGCGCATTCCTGGCCACCAATAGTGCCTTTGTAAAAGGGTAAGTGTACGTTTTTGTCCAGAATGCCCAGCTACCTTCGAGTCGTGTCCCCATTGTAATACTTTGTTGCGAAGTCTTCGAGGTACTACCGTCTTGCCGACGGGCACCGTGAAAGTAGCAGAAAGGATAATGCGGGCAGGATCGATGATATTCTGTATAGGCTCTATGATATCTTCGCTGACGAAAGATCGTGACAATGCGTCGGCTTTAATGTTTTTATTAGCAGGTCGATAGCGAATCTCAAAATCAAAGCGAGTAAAAAAAAGTGCCCAACGGGCCTGACGTGGGTTCAAACGTTGGGCTTGTTGTAAGTAGATTAAGTTTTTATGATCTGTAAAAATGGTAATCGTATGTTGAGCCCCTTCCAACCACTGACGCCATTCTTCCAAGGCGAGCTTAATGGCTAGCAGCTCCCGATCACCAATCGAGTAATTGCGTTCTGCAGATGAGAATTTCTTGGAAAAATAAGAGCAAGGATGGGACGTACCAGAAGCATTCCTTTGACTTAATACTGCGCCAACTCCAATAGTGGAAGCATCGACTTCAACTATAAAGGGTCGTCTAGGATCTGGGTGATGCAGACAAGGTTGTCGTAGAAAAGATTCCTTAAGGGTTTGAAATGCTTCTAAGGCCTCTCTTGACCATGTCTTAGTATTGGCTCCTTTGCGTGTAAGTGCCGTCAGGGGAGCGGCAAGCTTGGAAAAGTCCTTGATGAAACTGCGGTAGTAATTAGCGAATCCGAGAAATCTCTGAAGTGCACGTAGACCCATGGGCTGAGGCCAGTTCTGGATGGATTTTTATTTAACAGGGTCCATCTGAAACCCCTGTTTGGAGATAACGTACCCCAGAAAAGGTAATGATTCAGTCTCAAAAACACACTTCTCCAATTTAGCACATAGATGATTGTCTCGTAGACGTTGCAAAATCTGCAAAACATGTTGGCGATGTGTTTGAAGATCCTTAGAAAAAATTAATATATCGTCTAAGTAAACCACCACACAAATATAAAGCAGATCCCTGAAGATTTCGTTAATAAAGTGTTGGAAGACGGCTGGAGCATTGGTTAATCCGAACGGCATGACTAAATATTCGTAGTGTCCGTCTCTAGTGTTAAAAGCCGTCTTCCACTCGTCCCCCTCATGAATCCGCACTAAATTATACGCTCCACGTAGGTCAAGTTTAGAAAAAATTCGGGCTCCTTGTAAACGATCAAATAATTCCGCAATAAGGGGTAACGGGTATCGATCCTTGATAGTTATAGCGTTGAGTCCCCTAAAATCAATACAAGGTCGTAGGGTACCATCCTTCTTTTTGACAAAAAAAAATCCAGCTCCAGCCGGAGAGGTAGATCTTCGAATGAAGCCTTTCTGTAAATTGTCCTGTATGTATTCGGACATGGCCACAGTCTCTGAAGCGGATAAAGGATATGTTCTCCCTCGCGGAGGTGTAGAACCTGGAATCAGATTAATAGTGCAATCGAACTCCCGGTGTGGAGGTAAGATGTCCGCGGCCTCTTTGGAAAATACATCTGCAAATTGCTTATATTGGGGGGGTAATCCCCCTAGGCCAGAGGTGCAAAGTAAGTTACGAGATTGAGGAGTCTGATTTAAACATGCTCCCGAACAATTGGGTCCCCACTTCGTGAGTTTTAATAGTGTCCAGTCAATTTGAGGATTGTGACGTTGAAGCCACGGAATGCCAAGAACCACCGGGTGAATGGCTTTCTTAAGTACATAGAAGGTAATCCGTTCAGAGTGGTTAGGTGCAATATGACAGTCCAGAAGCTCAGTCTGATGAGTAATGGTTCCAGGTAATGGATCCCCATGGATGGAGGAAACGACTAATGGTGTAGGACAGGGTCGAGTAGGAATCTGTAATTGTTCAACTATTTCTTGCAGAATAAATTCTCCCCCGGCACCGGAGTCCACAAGGGCCAAGGTGGTGAATTCTTGTTCATTGATCAAGAGCGTAACCGGTATCGTGAGTGGGGGAGCTGGAGATGTCAAACCTAGGGTTACTCCCCCCATGGACCCTAGGTTCTGAAGTTTCCCGGACGGATAGGACAGCTAGCAATACGATGGCCAGAACCAGCGCAATACAAACAAAGTCCCTCTCTGCGCCGTCTTTGCCGTTCAGCAGGTGATAAAGGACCTCTGCCAAGTTGCATAGGTTCCTCGGTGGTTGACTCAGTGGTGGACCCTTCGCGGTTGTTCACAGGAGGGGATGATGAGGCCGGAAAATTAGTCAGGCGTCGTCTACCTCCTGGATTCTCCCGAGCTCTCTCTTGAAGTCGTCGGTCAATCCTGCTGGCTAATTCGATCAGGGAGTTTAAAGAGGTAGGAAGCTCCCGCGCGGCCAATTCATCCTTAATTTTGCTAGACAGTCCCTCCAAGTAAATTGTTCGGAGGGTAGATTCTTCCCACCGAAGTTCCATAGCCAGAGTCCGAAATTCAATATTGTAATCCATGAGAGATCGACCTCCCTGTCTGAGGTGCAGAAGAGTAGATCCCGCGGCTGCTTTTTTCCCAGGTTCTTCAAACGCTGATCTAAACAACTCCAAAAAACGGGGCAAGTCCTGTAATACTGGATCTGAGTGTTGCCATAAAGCCGACCCCCAGGCGAGTGCTTTGCCATCCAACAAGGACAGTATATAAGTAGTTCTGGTCATATCATCCGGAAAAAGTGCAGACTGTAGGCGAAAATGCATGTTGCATTGGTCCAGAAATCCTAGGCATAGACGCGGATCTCCTGCATACCGCGGTGGAACCGGTAATGGTACGACTGGTCGGGAAAGATTTTGTGGGCTTGGCGGAGCAGGTGTGGCCACAGAACTGCCTGCAGGTGGGTTAGCGTGCGTTGCCACTACTGCATCTAACCGAGCGCTAAGCCGTTCAATGGAGGCGGCCATGGATTCTAGCATGTTCTGCTGTTCCACAAGTCTCTGTGCTAGACCAGGAATCGCTCGTATTGCTGAAGCCTCTGCCGGGTCCATGGCCTTGGCTTACTGTTGTGCTTCGGAGTGTGAACCCTTGGTCCAGTGAAGAACGGATGTTCAGACACTGGAAGGCGAGGCCTCGTCAAGACCTTATGTGGAAACAGAAGAGGATCTGGATGCAGGCGCCTCCTGCGGGTCGTGTAGTCCAGATAGCTGGCGCCTCCAGCGGGTCGTGAAGTTCAGGTAGCTGGCGCCTCCAGCGGGTCGTGTAGTTCAGATAGCTGAGCTGGCGCCTCCAGCAGGTCGTGAAGTTCCGATAGCTGGCGCCTCCAGCAGGTCGTGAAGTTCCGATAGCTGGCGCCTCCAGCGGGTCGTGAATAGGAGCAGGATAGGCACAGTCCAACTAGAGAATTTGCAGGAGCACTGCAGCTGGTTCAGAGGTCGGAGCCAGAGAACACCTCAGCCGGTCCAGGGGTCGAGAGCCAGAATATCCCTCAGCCGGTCCAGGGGTCAAGAGCCAGAATATCCCTCAGCCGGTCCAGGGGTCGAGAGCCAGAATATCCCTCAGCCGGTCCAGGGGTCGAGAGCCAGAATATCCCTCAGCCGGTCCAGGGATCGAGAGCCAGAATATGCCAATGCCGGTCCAGGAGTCAAGAGCCAGAATACGCCAATGCCAGTCCAGGAGTCAATCACAGCAGAGCAGGAAACAGGTACAGGAACCACTGGGAGCCAAGAAGCCAAGGCAAGGTCTGAGGTGCAGACCTTGCCTTAAATACCCTTAGCCAGCAGGAGCTGACAGGAAGGAGCCACTCTATTTCCTGTAGTGGCTCCTTTAAATAATTCCTCAGCCGCGCGCGCGGGGCTCTAGGGGAACCAGCAGGGGGCGGAGTCAGGCGCGCGTTGGAGGGCTGCAGACGCCGCGGCCATGATGAGGCAGAGGCAAGAACACCGCGGGACCGCGGCAACGAAGGAGGTTACCGGGAGCGGCGCGGTCCACCGCCCCGGTGAGTGGTCAGCCCCGGCGGCGGCTTGCTGCCGTCGGGAAGCATAACACCTAGATAGGATTTTAGACAGTGCTGGGGAGGAGCCGGCTGTCATGGTACATGTGGGCACCAATGACATAGGAAAATGTGGGAGGGAGGTTCTGGAAACCAAATTTAGGCTCTTAGGTAGAAAGCTTAAATCCAGAACCTCCAGGGTAGCTGTCACGCTTCCACCGGTCCCGTCCCTGAAAGAGCCTTCCTGGCCATTTGCAGATTCAATTAGAAGTTCTCTCTAATGTCATGCAGTTCAAAAGTCTGGCCCCAGGGGCCTTACTGCCAGCTCCCACAGTATCTCTCGGGATCTGTTCCTTGTCCCTTAGATACAACCACCCACTGGCAGTCTCTCAAATAATATCTTTAAGGAGGCAGATCCGGATAGTCAACAGTTTGTATCTCCCAGCTCACCTTCCTGGAAGTCACACCAGCCATCCATCTTCCATCTACAAAGGAGCCCCAAAGTTCCAGTCTTGCAGAGCAGCAGGTAGCATGGTCCTTCTCCTTCAGTCCCCAGCAGGAGACTGACTCTGCTGGGTTAGGGAGTCTCTTTTATACCTTGTAAACTCCTTCTCCCCTGCCAGCTGATTGGCTCTGGGGAAGTCCCACCCTTAACCTCCCACACCTGTGTTTGTCTCTGTGGTTACAGGGGAAGCCACCAGTGTATATGCCTGACTCTGTGTCACCTGGGTTTTTCTTCCCCCCTCCTTCTAGGATTTTGGTTCCAGGGTGTTTTTGTTCCTGGCTTTATTCTATCTGCCTGGACTGGCATAGTGACCCCGTCACAGTAGCATTCTCTGAAATGCTCCCTGTTGCACGCACAGGTCACCAGAGGCAGGCAGAGCTCCGGAGTCTCAATGCGTGGATGAGATCATGGTGCAAGGAAGAGGGAATCAGTTTTGTTAGAAACTGGGGAACCTTTTAGGGAAAGGGGAGTCTTTTCCAAAGGGATGGGCTCCACCTTAACCAGGGTGGAACCAGACTGCTGGCGCTAACCTTTAAAAAGGAGATAGAGCAGCTTTTAAACTAGAACAAGGGGGAAAGCCGACAGTCACTCAGCAGCGCATGGTTTGGAGAGAGGTATCTTCAAAGGATACTAATGATGCATTAGAATTAGGGCATCCCAACAGTGAGGTTCCAATAATTAGAAAAATAGTCCAAGTGCCTGTAACTAAAAACTCACCTGAGCTAAAATATTCTAACTTATCCCTATCAATTAAAAAGCAGAATGAAAATACAAACAAAAAACAAACTTTGAAATGTTTGTATGCTAATGCCAGAAGCCTAAGAAGTAAGATGGGAGAATTAGAATGTATAGCAGTGAATGATGACATAAACGTAATTGGCATCACAGAGACTTGGTGGAAAGAGGATAGCCAATGGAATAGTGCTATACCGGGGTACAAATTATATCACAATGACAGAGAGGAGCACTTGGCAGGAGGTGTGGCGCTTTATGTCCGGGATGGCATAGAGTCCAACAGGATAAACATCCTGAATGAGACTAAATATAAAATTGAATCTTTATGGGTAGAAATCCCTTGTGTGTCGGGGAAGACTATAGTGATAGGGGTATACTACCGTCCACCTGGTCAAGATGGTGAGATGGACAGTGAAATGCTAAGAGAAATTAGGGAAGCTAACCAAATTGGTAGTGCAGTAATAATCGGAGACTTCAATTACCCCAATATTGACTGGGTAAATGTATCATCGGGACACGCTGGAGAGATAACGTTCTTGGATGGAATAAATGATAGCTTTAAGGAGCAATTGGTTCAGGAACCAACGAGAGAGGGAGCAATTATACATCTAATTCTCAGTGGAGCACAGATCTTGGTGAGAGAGGTAACGGTGGTGGGGCCGCTTGGCAATAGTGATCAAATTTGATTTAATGACTGGAAGAGCAACAGTGTGCAAATCCAAGGCTCTCATGCTAAACTTTCAAAAGGGAAACTTTGATAAAATGAGAAAAATTGTTAGAAAAAGCTGAAAGGAGCAGCTACAAAAGTAAAAAATGTCCAAGAGGCGTGGTCATTGTTAAAAAATACCATTCTAGAAGCACAGTCCAGATGTATTCCACACATTAAGAAAGGTGGAAAAAAGGCAAAGCGATTACCGGCATGGTTAAAAGGGGAGGTGAAAGAAGCTGTTTTAGCCAAAAGATCACACAAAGAAACCCACAACACCAACTGGTGTACTCCAGTACACACCAATGTAAACAATCAAAAAATAAACCGTGTACTAGTTTTAAATTTAATATAGCACCTAAAACGCCAAACAGCTTATGTAAGACCCTCTATTCATGGGCAGACATTTTATGTGTACAGCTCGTTTCTCATAGGGGTCACTATTACTTTAATCAAAGTCATGCATAAACTCAATTTTTTGTTTTTCAAGGTTTTTTTTCAAAATTATAAAGCAAATCCCAATCCAGATAAAAAACGGGTACTTATCCGCACTGAAAAGGTCCCAGGTAACCCGACATGGCCATGTTTCGGACCGCTGTCCTGCTTCAGGGGAAAAGAAGGAAACCAATTCAGATAATCTTAGACAACATCTTTTTCTTGCGGCGTATTTTCTCCGCTGTACAGCGGGTTGAAACGCAGCCCGCTTTGATAAAAGAAGGATCGGCACGGAGAAAATACGCCGCAGGAAAAAGATGTTGTCTAAGATTATCTGAATTGGTTTCCTTCTTTTCCCCTGAAGCAGGACAGCGGTCCGAAACATGGCCATGTCGGGTTACCTGGGACCTTTTCAGTGCGGATAAGTACCCGATTTTTATCTGGATTGGGATTTGCTTTATAATTTTGAAAAAAAACCTTGAAAAACAAAAAATTGAGTTTATGCATGACTTTGATTAAAGTAATAGTGACCCCTATGAGAAACGAGCTGTACACATAAAATGTCTGCCCATGAATAGAGGGTCTTACATAAGCTGTTTGGCGTTTTAGGTGCTATATTAAATTTAAAACTAGTACACGGTTTATTTTTTGATTGTTAGCCAAAAGATCTTCATTCAAAAATTGGAAGAATGATCCAACAGAAGCAAATAGGATAAAGCATAAACGTTGGCAAGTTAAATGTAAGACATTGATAAGACAGGCTAAGAGAGAATTTGAAAAGAAGTTGACTGTAGAGGCAAAAACTCACAGTACAAATCTTTTTAAATATATCCGAAGCAGAAAGCCTGTGAGGTAGTCAGTTGGACCGTTAGATGATCGAGTGGTTAAAGGGGCACTTAGAGAAGATAAGGCCATTGAAGAAAGATGAAATGATTTCTTTGCTTCAGTGTTTACTGAAGAGGATGTTGGGGAGGTACCCGTAATGGAGAAGGATTTCATGGGTAATGATTCATATGGACTGAATCAAATCACGGTGAACCTAGAAGATGTAGTGGACCTGATTGACAAACTGAAGAGTAGTAAATCTCCTGGATCGGATGGTATACACCCCAGAGTTATAAAGGAAATAAAAAATGAAATTTCAGACCTATTATTAAAAATTTGTAACCTATCATTAAAATCATCCATTGTACCTGAAGACTGGAGGATAGCAAATGTAACCCCAATATTTAAAAAGGGCTCCAGGAGCGATCCGGGAAACTACAGACCGGTTAGCCTGACTTCAGTGCCAGGAAAAATAGTAGAAAGTGTTCTAAACATCAAAATCACAGAACATATAGAAAGACATGGTTTAATGGAACAAAGTCAGCATGGCTTTACCCAAGGCAAGTCTTGCCTCACAAATCTGCTTCACATTTTTGAAGGAGTTAATAAACATATGGATAAAGGTGAACCTGTAGATGTAGTATACTTGGATTTTCAGAAGGCGTTTGACAAAGTTCCTCATGACAGGCTTCTAGGAAAAGTAAAAAGTCATGGGATAGGTGGCGATGTCCTTTCGTGGATTGCAAACTGGTTAAAAGACAGGAAACAGAGAGTAGGATTAAATGGACAATTTTCTCATTGGAAAGGAGTGGACAGTGGAGTACCTCAGGGATCTGTATTGGGACCCTTACTTTTCAATATATTTATAAATGATCTGGAAAGAAATACGACGAGTAAGATAATCAAATTTGCAGATGACACAAAATTGTTCAGAGTAGTTAAATCACAAGCAAATTGTGATAAATTGCAGGAAGACCTTGTGAGACTGGAAAATTGGGCATACAAATGGCAGATGAAATTTAATGTGAATAAGTGCAAGCTGATGCATATAGGGAAAAATAACCCATGCTATAATTACACAATGTTGGGTTCCATATTAGGTGCTACAACCCAAGAAAGACATCTAGGCGTCTTAGTGGATAACACATTGAAATCGTTGGTTCAGTGTGCTGCAGCAGTCAAAAATGCAAACAGAATGTTGGGAAATATTAGAAAGGGAATGGTGAATAAAACGGAAAATGTCATAATGCCTCTGTATCGCTCCATGGTGAGACCGCACCTTGAATACTGTGTACAATTCTGGTCGCCGCATCTCAAAAAAGATATAATTGCGATGGAGAAGGTACAGCGAAGGGCTACCAGAATGATAAGGGGAATGGAACAGCTCCCCTATGAGGAAAGACTAAAGAGGTTAGGACTTTTCAGCTTGGAGAAGAGACGGCTGAGGGGGATATGATAGAGATGTTTAAAATTATGAGAGGTCTAGAACAGGTAGATGTGAATCGATTATTTACTCTTTCGGATAGTAGAAAGACTAGGGGGCACTCCATGGAGTTAGCATGGGGCACATTTAAAACTAATCAGAGAAAGTTCTTTTTTACTCAACACACAATTAAACTCTGGAATTTGTTGCCAGAGGATGTGGTTAGTGCATATAGTATAGCTGTGTTTAAAAAGGATTGGATAAGTTCATGGAGGAGAAGTCCATTACCTGCTATTAAGTTCACTTAGAGAATAGCCACTGCCATTAGCAATGGTAACATGGAATAGACTTAACTTTTGGGTACTTGCCAGGTTCTTATGGTCTGGATTGGCCACTGTTGGAAACAGGATGCTGGGCTTGATGGACCCTTGGTCTGACCCAGTATGGCATTTTCTTATGTTCTTATGTTCTTAACTGAACACAGTACTCCAGGTGAGGCCTCACCAAGGACCTGCACAAGGGGATTATCACTTCCCTTTCTTACTAGATATTCCTCTCTCTAAGCAGCACAGCATTCTTCTGGCTTTGGCTATCGCCGTGTCACACTGCTTCATCGACTTCAGGTTGTTAGACACTATCAACCCAAGGTCTCTTTCCTGCTCCGTGCACATCAGCCCTTCACCCCCCAATGCATATAGTTCTTTCAGATTACCACACCCCAGAATGGAGATGGATGGAGAAGGTACAGAGAAGGGCAACCAAAATGATAAAGGGGATGGAACAAGTCCCCTATGAGGAAAAGCTGAAGAGGTTAGGGCTGTGCAGCCTGAAGAAGAGATGGGTGAGGTGGGATATGATAAATGTTTATAAAATATTAAGAGGTCTAGAACATATAAATGTGGATTTGTTATTTACTGTTTCAGACATTAAAAGGACTAGGGGACACTCCATGAAGTTAACAAGTAACACATTTAAAAACAAATTGGAGAAAATGTTTTCACTCAAGTTACAATTAAGCTCTGAAATTCATTGCTGCAGGATGTGGTTAAGGCAGTTAGCATAGCTGGGTTCCTGGAGGAAAAGTCCATAAACTGCTATTAATCAAGCTGATTTATGGCTAATTTTAAAAGTCTGGTGCGCATTAAAACCAGGAGATAGACATGTATTTTCAAAAAGCCGCAGCCACGTGTATATCTCCCAGTACGCATTGAAGACCGGGTTGACAAAAAAAGGGGCGGGCCAGGGATGGAGTCTGGGTGGGATGTGGGCAGGGCGTGGGTGGGTGAGACAGCGCTATTAGGCACTGTCCCTCTGAAGTGTGCACTGGCATGCAGCCAGCCCATGCAAGCTCATGCACTGTAGAGCAGGTAAGTGTGCAAACCAAAAAAACCCCAAAATTAGATAGAGGGTTTTTTTAGGGGTCGGGTGGATAGGGAAAAAGAGAGGCAGGTTAGCTAAGGGGTTTAAGAAGTTCCCTCCCAGTCCTCTCCTTTATTTGGAGGGAACTGGGGAAAGGCCCTATTGCATCGCCATGCACTTCTTAGAAAATTGTACGCTGATATAAAATTGGTCTGTCCATTTGCACGAGCCGGGAACCGTGCACACATGGATGCCCACACGTGGGTTTAAAAATGTACCTTTTAGGGAATAGCCACTGCTTATTACCAGCATTATTAGCATGAGATCTATTGAGAGGTCCCTATTCAAAAGCCATTTATATGAATAACGTATGAGATATCCATGTAAATGGTTTACCCAGCTATATTCAGTCTTTATCTGGGTATTCAAACAAGCATTCTATAAAGATAAGGACAAAGAGAACGAGAAAAACAGATGAGGAATAAAGGCACACCAAAGTCAGAAGCTGTTATTTTAAACTAACAATGCATTGTAATGGTAAAACCAAACCGCCTGAATGTTCCCAACAATCAAGCTTAACATACACACTTAGTTTATAATTATGAATTGTTACCGTACAATGATGGCACTTAACCAAGTTGTAATCTATACCACCCATATGTTTATTGTTGTGCCCCTATGTAAACTGTTGTGATGGTTAACCAACTTAACGACGGTATAGAAAAGTTTTTAAATAAATAAATAAATTCTATCCAGGTAACTAGTTAGCCGGATAAGATCGGGCATTCCTGGGATGGGAAGTAGGCATTCCGGGAAGGATCGTGTCATAGGGCTGTCCTAAACTTAGCCGAGTACACTTATCCAGGTAATTGTAAGATAGCTGGGTGCTGTCATGCTGCTGAATATACTCTGCTAGATAGACGGATAGGTTTATCTGGAGAACTAGCCAAGCTGCTCAGCAGCTGAATATGAACCTGCAAATGTTTGGGATATTGCCAGGTACTTGCCACTTGGATTGGCCACTGTTCGAAACACGATGCTGGGCTTAATGGACCCTCAATCTATGGCTATTTGTTATGTTTTTATCCCAGTTTCCCAAGTAAAGAATCCTTTCATGCGACCACAGGTGAGTTCTGAGGCATTTCTGAAGGTGGGGAGGTCCCTGATGTACACCAAGTTCTGACACTGAACAAGTAGATCAGGCCAGACCAGTACCAGAGAAGGCAGAGTGGGCAGCACTGTGGCATGTCAAAGGTGCCCCTGTCGCTTACACTTTCTCTAAATATCTTCATCTAATTTAAGTTACTGAAGTTACTGTGTTGCCTTTCATTCCTCAGTACAGTAATCTCTACCATGAGTTCAACCAGATGAGCCAAAAAACAATTTTTTTCTGAAATTAACTGAATCACAAGATTTTAGTTTCTTAAAGGTTCATTACATACTCTTTGTTTCCATAGAGCATTTTGTTCACAGGAAATTACTTGTAATAGGTAACTACAGCAGGTTAATCATTTAAGAGCTGTAACTTCCATATCTTCATTAGCTATGTTTCAATGCCTTTTAAAGACAGCATTTTTCAATGCTAGGCCAGAGTTATTCACCTGTTTGAGATTCTGGCATTACTAGCTAAGTGGCTGCATTGATGCAATCATGCTTGACTTAGTAAGCAATTAGACATACACTTAATACTTTTGCCACTGGTAGGAGAATTAACTATAGTTACAAAAGTCTCAGTTTACACCAATTTAGAAAAAATAGAAATATAGACTATGATAGACGATAAGGGCTACTCTGCAAAATGTCATTCCAGGTGTAGTGCCATGGACTTCCATTAATCGTTGGCTTTCCCCTCACCTCTTCATCTGGTGGAATCCTTAGTGCTTGATCCATGAATTATGTCATAGTTTCTGTCTCCACCATTTTACTTGGCAGCTATTCCATGCATCCACCATCTGTTCCATGAAGAAAAATGTCTTGAGCAACATCAAGGCGGATCCTGATTCCATAATCTCTTGGTCTAGAGCATTTTTTCCTTAGCAAAAAGTTTTCCTCTTGTGCATTAATGATATATTTCAGGTATTTGCAAGAACATAAGAAATTGCCATGCTGGGTCAAACCAAGGATCCATCAAGCCCAGCATCCTGCTTCCAACAGAGGCCAAACAGGCCACAAGAACCTGGCAAATACCCAAACACTAAGAAGATCCCATGCTACCATTATTATTATTTTTTAATTAATAATTTCTTTTAGCTAGCAATTATCTAGCTACTTAGCTAAATTTATGTATTTTATGTTTATTTTAGTTAAATTTTATTTTTATTTTTACTTTATTTTAACCTGTTGTAAACCGTTTTGATAACATTTTATTTTAAAAAGCGGTATATAAATACTTTTAAATAAATAAATGAATAAATAAATAAATAAATAAATACTGATGCCTGTAATAACAGAGGCCATTCCCTAAGTCAATTTGATTAATAGCAGTTAATGGACTTTTCCTCCAAGAACTTATCCAAACCTTTTTTAAACCCAGCTACACTAACTGCACTAACCACATCCTCTGGCAAAAACTTCCAGAGCTTAATTGTGTATTGAGTGAAAAAGAACTTTCTTTGATTAGTCTTAAATGGGTTACTTGCTATTAACTTCGTGGAGTGCCCCCTAGTCCTGCTATTATCTGAAAGTGTAAATAACCAATTCACATCTACTCGTTCAAGATCTCTCATGATTTTAAACACCTCTATCATATCCCCCCTCAGTCGTCTCTTCTCCAAGCTGAACAGCCCTAATCTCTTCAGCCTTTCCTCATAGGGGAGCTGTTCCATCCCCTTTACCATTTTGGTCACCCTTCTCTGTACCTTCTCCATCACAACTTTATCTTTTTTGAGACGCAGCGACCAAAATTGTTCAAGGTGCGATCTCGCCATGGAGAGATACAGAGGCATTATGACATTTTCTGTTTTATTAACCATTCCCTTCCTAATAATTCCCAACATTCTGTTTGCTTTTTTGACTGCTGCAGCACACTGAGCCGACGGTTTTAAAGTATTATCCACTATGATGCCTATATCTTTTTCCTGGGTGATAGCTCCTAATATGGAACCTAACATCGTGTAACTATAGCATGGGTTATTTTTCCCTATATGCAACACCTTGCACTTGTCCACATTAAATTTCATCTGCCATTTGGATGCCCAATCTTCCAGTCTTGCAAGGTCCTCCTGTAATGTATCACAATCCACTTGTGATTTAACTACTCTGAGTAATTTTGTATCATCCGCAAATTTGATGCCCTCACTTGTCGTATTCCTTTCCAAGTCTCTATCAAATCCCCCTTCTCTCCTCTCCTCCAGAATATAAATAGGTCTTTAAGTCTCATTTTATAGGACTTTTGTGGGACAATTTTCAAAAGTGTCTGCATTGTTGCAATAAAATTAGGACTTTTTTCTGAAGACTTCCACCACTTCTCAAAGGGAAAATTGAAACTTGCCCAGGAAAAAGTACCTACAGAGATTTATACTTCCTTTTCTGCAGATACTTTTTCACTCCAAAACAGCCCAAGTATTTTTTAAAATGCAAAATATTGTTTCTTCCCTGACCTAATTGCACCTACCTGTAAGGTGGCAAGAAAGGAGGGGGTGTAACCACACCACAAAGGCTTTTCAATGATTTCTGCTGCCTGAGGCAAGGGATGAGATTAAGCACCCCACCTCCCCCACTCCCATCCCCAACTTCCCCTCCAGGCATGGCACAGGTCAAATCATCAAAAAGGGCAAACAGGTCTCTTTGTAGTCTGACCTTTTCTATGATTTCAAATTCTGCAGAAGGGGGAAAGCAGGGGTCAGAGATCCCAGAGGAGTAGCAGTGATAATGTTTCTAGGAAGCTGGCAACCCTGCCCCACTGCCAGGAATCATAGGACTTGCCTCTCACCTTTTCCCCAGCATTTACCCCTGGAGAATTGGGAGATGGATGAATGGTGGGGGGCTTAGTGTGGTGCACACTATCCTGGCTGGTGCAAGGACATCAGGCACCCTAGGCGAGCTTTGCAGCCTTGAACCTGTGCCCCCTGCCATCATCATACACAATTAAATATTCAGGATTTATAATAAATTTTACATAAAAAAGAACATTGAGAGTATAGTCTTCTGAGGTAAAATAATCACAAAATATCACAACCCTACAAAAAACACACTCAGAAAGCAGAAGATATTAGGACTATAGTAATGCATGTTGGATATGGGCTCTGAACTCAGAAAACCCAGAGTAAATTGAATTACCATTACAATATTTGTAAACTTCCCATACTAAAAGAACACTAACAGCCAACCCTCAAACAGTAAAAACCCTAACTTTGAAAAGGCAATACTGCAAAACTTCACCAGGCCCTAAACAGCAATAAACCTCCTATTAGGAAAACAGAATAAGCCAAGCTGCTATAAATCCCTACACATAAACCACATGCCAGCAGAATACCTCACCTCAGTCACACATGCAGAACGCAGGCAGACCCTTACCAAATACAGAATAAAAAAAAAAAGCTTAACAAACCAGAGTGAATTCCGAGTCACAATAAAAAAAATTGAAATGCCATTCTTCAGAACAATAATATCAAAGAACAGAAAACATCATTCATAATAGTAAAAACATACTAATAAATAGGGATGTGAATCGTTTTCCATATCGTCTTAACGATAGAAATCGTGTGGCAGGGCAAGAAAATCGTGTTAGGCACGATTTTTTAGTTAAAAAATCGTTAAAAATCGTTTTTTCCGATTAGTGCGCACTAACTCGAGTTAGTGCGCACTAACGGAGAGTTAGTGCGCACTAACTGAAAATGATACAATTTGACACTTTTCAGGTCAGTTAAGGTCAGTTTAGGAATGAATATTTATTCCTATTGGCTGCCCTCTTATTTATTCATGTTACCAAGCTTCCCACTGACAATATATGGGGGATGGGAAATGGAAACAGTTGGTAGCTTGACAAAACAAGTAATGTGATCAGTCAATGTGACTAGAACTTGTGTCCTAACCCTGATACCAGGGGTATTGTGATCTTCCTGCACACAGTGTCCTATTCCTGATACCGGGGGTGTTGGGATCTTCTTGCACACATCCCGGTATCAGGGATAGGGCACTGCATGCAGGAAGATCACAACACCCCTGGTATTAGGGATAGGGCACTGCGTGCAGGAAGATCACAACACTCCTGGTATTAATAGGGATAGGGCACTGCATGCAGGAAGATCACAACACCCCTGGTATCAGGGTTAGGGCACTGTGTGCAGGAAGATCACCCCGGAGGAGTGAGGGTCAGGCAGCTCCCCCCTGTCTGTGAAGCCAGCCTCTCCCTAGTAATGCAGGGAGGGAGCTGTCTCAGACTTCACCATCTCCCCCCCCCCCCTCACCCACACACCATTCACTAGCTGGGACATGGGGAAGTCAGGAGTGAGGGTCAGGCAGCTCCCCCCTGTCTGTGAAGCCAGCCTCTCACTAGTAATGCAGGCGGGATAGGGCACTGCATGCAGGAAGATCACAACACCCCTGGTATCAGGGTTAGGGCACTGTGTGCAAGAAGATCACAACACCCCTGGTGTCAGGGTTAGGGCACTGTGTGCAGGAAGATCACAACACCCCTGGTATCAGGGATAGGGCACTGAGTGCAGGAAGATCACAACACCCCTGGAATCAGGAATAGGGCACAAGTTCTAGTCATATTGACTGATCACATTACTTTTTATGTCAACTACCAACAGTTTCCATTTCCCATCCCCCCAACCATCACCTCAGTTGGAACCTTGGTAACATCAATAGATAAGAGGGCAGCCAGCCAATAGGAATACATATTCATTCCTAACTGACCTTTACTGACCTGGAAAGTGTCAATAATTTGTATCATTTTCTGTTAGTGTTCCTGAGTTTCCATTTCCATTTCCCATCCCCCCAACCATCACCTCAGTGGGAACCTTGGTAACATCAATAGATAAGAGGGCAGCCAGCCAATAGGAATACATATTCATTCCTAACTGACCTTTACTGACCTGGAAAGTGTCAATAATTTGTATCATTTTCTGTTAGTGCGCACTAACTGGGAGTTAGTGCGCACTAACTGGGAGTTAGTGCGCACTAACGGGAGTTAGTGCGCACTAACACGATTTAACGATTTTTAACGATAAATCGTTAGAATTTCTATTGTATTGTGTTCTATAACGATTTAAGACAATATTAAAATTATCGGACGATAATTTTAATCGTTAAAAAACGATTCACATCCCTAGTCACTAGTATTCCTTTTTCTTTCAAGCAGTCTAGTGGTCTAGTCAGCTAGCACTGACCACTATTTACCATTGAGGGTGTTGGACTGGCTTGGACAGAGATATTATTTTCAATGTCATCCATGTTTCTGGAGTGACAAAAATTCCTGCTTTATTAAATTCCAATAGTCTGTCAGTGCAGTGGGCATTTTTAACAGACTGAACATTGTTCTTGAGTGGGCCTGTTCATCTGGGCATTTTAAACAGACTGAACATTGTCCTTGAGTGGGTCTGTTCATCTGGGCATTTTAAACAGACTGAACATTGTCCTTGAGTGGGTCTGTTCATTTGGGCATTTTTAACAGACTGAACATTGTCCTTGAGTGGGTCTGTTCATCTGGGCATTTTAAACAGACTGAACATTGTCCTTGAGTGGGTCTGTGCATCTGGGCATTTTAAACAGACTGAACATTGTCCTTGAGTGGGTCTGTTCATCTGGGCATTTTAAACAGACTGAACATTGTCCTTGAGTGGGTCTGTGCATCTGGGCATTTTAAACAGACTGAACATTGTCCTTGAGTGGGTCTGTTCATCTGGGCATTTTAAACAGACTGAACATTGTCCTTGAGTGGGTCTGTGCATCTGGGCATTTTAAACAGACTGAACATTGTCCATGAGTGGGTCCGTTCATTTGGGCATTTTAAACAGACTGAACATTATTATTGTGGGACAGTGGGCAGTGTTACCACTCAGTGACATAAAATCCATAATGTCAGGGAAAGAGAGATGCAAGCGACTTATTGGGACTGGCAGCGGAGGCACCGCAAAAGGCACTAGTGCAACACCACCAGTACAGCTAAAAAGGCAACTGTCACAATCTAAACTCTTTGTAGGGGATGGCAGTTCCATGGCAAAAAAAACGAAATCGGACCATGATACTTCGCCATCGCCACCACTTGTTTCTGGCCCTGTAGTTTTGGAGGAGAGGGAAGGGGAGGCAGAGTCATGCCCAACAAAATTTAGACACCCAAGAGCAGCAGGGGGACAGAAGTCTCGACTAAGACTTAGCGGTCACAAGGTAGCGCTGGCACTGTTAACTTCTGATTCAGAAGAAGAATCTTCTTGGGTGGGATTCTCATCAGAAACAGAAGAAGTAATAGCTGACGAATCTTCGGTAGAATCAGTTAGTCCTGTCTTAGCTTCCACCTCCAGAATTGTGCTGCAGGGGCCGGGGAGAGATTACAGTGATATCGAGGAGGAGGAAGAGCTGTCAGAAGGGAGACAGAGGGTGACTGGTGCCCCCTCTGGCATTGCTTCTCAGGGTGCACCCACTAGTACCTCAACTCCAGTGCCAGCATCCACCCCAAAGGTGTCACAGAGAGGAGGATCACAAAAGAAATCTCCGATCTGGAAACATTTTAAAGTGACAGAAGACCCACGTTATGCTCGGTGTAATTACTGTGCCAGGGATATTAGCAGAGGCAAGCAAATGGGACATCTATCAAATTTTGGCATGAACCATCATATGAAGAGGCAACACCCAACAAGATTACTGCCATCTGGGGATGGTGGCAGTTTCAGTCGGGGGGACCCCTTCCAAGCAGTGTGCAGTGGTAGGAAAGCAGCAGAGTCAGCCCACGCCCTCATACTCTTCTAGCAGTCAGGCGGCAGGCCAGCAACCCACTGACATGTGGCAGAAGTGACAATCCACCATGGAGGAAATGGGGTGGAGTGCGGTAACGCTATCCCGGGGTAGGAGGCAGGCAGCCTCAAAAGTTGTAACCAGGAGCATTGGGGAAATGATTGCCCTTGATGACCAGCCCTTGCAGCTAGTGCAGAATGTGGGTTTCAAGCATTTCTTGAAGGTTGTACTTCCAAATTACAAAATCCCGTGCAGAACCACATTTAGTAGAAAGGTCATCCCCAGCCTGTACAAGCAGTGTCGCAGTCGCTTGCAAGCACTGCTAGGTAAGGCAGACGGAAGAGTGCATTTCACCTGCGATATCTGGACCGCCATGAATGCTGCACACTCTTACCTCTCTCTGACAGCACACTGGTGGGACATGGCAGAGGCAGGGGCAGCCAGCAACTCTATTACTGAAGAAGTATCAGGGTGGAGGTGGGCTTTACTGCACACCCACCTGACGGACCAGGCCCATACCGCTGCCAATATTCTACCATGCATCAGAAAGATGCTGGAGGGCTGGCAACTACACCAGCGAGACAGGAAAACGCGGGCAGGGTTTTTTGTCACAGACAACGGTGCAAACATGGTTAAGGCAATAAGCTATGGGCGGTTTAAGAACATCCGATGTTTTGCACACACTCTGCATCTGGTAGTGAAGTCAGCTCTGGGCTTGGAGTCCAAGGACAAGGAGAATGAATACCTGCATAGGTTCATACAGAAGTGCAGGAACATAGCAGCACACTTCCACAGAAGTGTCAAGGCGGGGCAGGTTCTCCAACAAAAGCAGATTGATTTTGAGATGCCTCAGAAGCGTCTCATTCAAGACATAGCCACCCGGTGGAATTCCACCTTTATGATGCTGGAGAGGTTACTGGAGCTGCAGACACCCCTTCATGAACTTTCTGGTACAATAGACATAGGTGTGCAGAATCCCCTAGGGCATCACGATTGGTTAGTCATGAGTCAGCTTGTAAAAATCCTGCAGCCCTTCAAGGATGTCACGGAGGAGCTGAGTACCAGAAGTGCCACCTTGGCTGACATCATCCCTATAGTTAAATTCCTGGATGACCATTTGGAGGCCTTTAAACAGCAAGAGGGAATGACTGCTGAGGTGCTGCAGTGTGTGGACGTTTTGCAGCAGCAGGTGAAAGACAGATTACGGCCTTTAACAGAGGACAGCACATACATGCTCGCCTCTGTCTGTGATCCCCGTATGAAAGGTAAACTCGCCCTACAGACCAATTGTCTGTCATTTGTGAAGGAGCTGCTGTTAGCTAAGGTCCGTGAACAGGAGTGCCATAGGCGGAGACAGAGTAGGCTTGAAGCAGAGGTGGAAACAGCAGGCACGTCACAGAGTTGTGCTGCTAGCCCAGGCAGGAGCAGAAATGTGTCAGTGACAGATAGAACCTCCTCCTCCACGTCAGAATGCCCAAGGCATGTTGGCCATAAAGATTCATCAGTTATGCAACGGGCGAAAGAGAAAGTAGCTGGATTGAATGACTCTGAGCCCTCCCAAGCACAGGAGGAGACAGCAGCACAGCTGTCAGTGACACGGTATCTCTCAGAGCCGATAGAGAACATGCAGACAGATCCGCTGGCATATTGGGCACACAAGTCCACTGTCTGGCCACACCTAGCCAAAGTGGCTGAACGATATCTGTCATGTCCACCAACCAGTGTGCCCAGTGAATGTGTCTTTTCAATGACAGGGGATATCATGAGCCCTCACCGCTCAAGGCTGGCACCAGAGTTGATGGAAATGCTAGTGTTTTTGAAAGTAAACCTGCCTTTGCTTGGCTTTCCAAATTTTCCCTGTGAATGGCAAGATGAATAAAAGCTATTCAAAGCCTTGCAGCAGCTCCAATTGCCTCCTATGCTCAAGATAATGTAAGCACTGCAGCACATGTTCCTGACATGAATCGCTGTGCCTGACCGTCTACTGTGCAGGCCTTGTGTTACTACCACTGTTTGACCTCGATAGCTGCGCCTGTTCATCCAAGCCTTGTGTTCCTAAAAGTGTTTGACCTCGATTGCTCTGCCTGTTCATCCAGGCCTTGTGTTCCTAAAAGTGTTTGACCTTGATTGCTGCGCCTGTCATCCAGGCCTTGTGTTCCTAAAAGTGTTTGACCTCGATTGCTGTGCCTGTTCATCCAGGCCTTGTGTTCCTACTGGTGTTTGACCTTGATTGTTGTGCCTGTTGATCCAGGCCTTGTGTTCCTAAAAGTGTTTGACCTCGATTGCTGCGCCTGTTCATCCAGGCCTTGTGTTCCTAAAAGTGTTTGACCTCGATTGCTGTGCCTGTTCATCCAGGCCTTGTGTTCCTACTGGTGTTTGACCTTGATTGCTGTGCCTGTTCATCCAGGCCTTGTGTTCCTAAAAGTGTTTGACCTCGATTGCTGCGCCTGTTCATCCAGGCCTTGTGTTCCTAAAAGTGTTATACTTCGATTGCTTCACCTGTTCATCCAGGCCTTGTGTCCCTAGGTGGGATTGACCTCTGTCCTCGACTACTGTGCCTGTTCATCCAGGCCTTGTGTTCCTAAAAGTGTTTGACCTCGATTGCTGTGCCTGTTCATCCAGGCCTTGTTTTCCTAAAAGTGTTTGACCTCAATTGCTGCGTCTGTTCATCTAGGCCTTGTGTTCCTAAAAGTGTTTGACCTCGATTGCTGCGCCTGTTCATCCAGGCCTTGTGTTCCTAAAAGTGTTTGACCTCGATTGCTGCGTCTGTTCATCTAGGCCTTGTGTTCCTAAAAGTGTTTGACGTCGATTGCTGTGCCTGTTCATCCAGGCCTTGTTTTCCTAAAAGTGTTTGACCTCAATTGCTGCGTCTGTTCATCTAGGCCTTGTTTTCCTAAAAGTGTTTGACCTCGATTGCTTCGCCTGTTCATCCAGGCCTTGTGTCCCTAGGTGGGATTGACCTCTGTCCTCGACTGCTGTGCCTGTTCATCCAGGCCTTGTGTTCCTAAAAGTGTTATACCTCGATTGCTTCGCCTGTTCATCCAGGCCTTGTGTCCCTAGGTGGGATTGACCTCTGTCCTTGACTGCTGTGCCTGTTCATCCAGGCCTTGTGTTCCTAAAAGTGTTTGACCTCGATTGCTGCGCCTGTTCATCCAGGCCTTGTGTTCCTAAAAGTGTTATACCTCGATTGCTTCGCCTGTTCATCCAAGCTTTGTGTCCCTAGGTGGGATTGACCTCTGTCCTCGACTGCTGTGCCTGTTCATCCAGGCCTTGTGTTCCTAAAAGTGTTTGACCTCGATTGCCATGCCTGTTCATCTAAGCCTTGTGTTCCTAAAAGTGTTTGACCTCAATTGCTGCGCCTGTTCATCCAGGCCTTGTGTTCCTACTGCTGTTATACCTTGATTGCTTTGCCTGTTCATCCAAGCCTTGTGTCCCTAGGTGGGATTGACCTCTGTCCTCGACTGCTGTGCCTGTTCATCCAGGACTTGTGTTCCTAAAAGTGTTTGACCTCGACTGCTGTGCCTGTTCATCCAGGCTTTGTGTTCCTAAAAGTGTTATACCTCGATTGCTTCGCCTGTTCATCCAGGCCTTGTGTCCCTAGGTGGGATTGACCTCTGTCCTCGACTGCTGTGCCTGTTCATCCAGGCCTTGTGTTCCTACTGGTGTTTGACCTCGATTGCTGTGCCTGTTCATCCAGGCCTTGTGTTCCTACTGGTGTTATACCTCGATTGCTTCGCCTGTTCATCCAGGCCTTGTGTCCCTTGGTGGGATTGACCTCCGTCCTCGATTGCTGCACCTGTTCATCCAGGCCTTGTGTTCCTAAAAGTGTTATACCTCGATTGCTTCGCCTGTTCATCCAGGCCTTGTGTCCCTAGGTGGGATTGACCTCTGTCCTCGACTGCTGTGCCTGTTCATCCAGGCCTTGTGTTCCTACTGCTGTTATACCTTGATTGCTTCGCCTGTTCATCCAGGCCTTGTGTCCCTTGGTGGGATTGACCTCCGTCCTCGATTGCTGCACCTGTTCATCCAGGCCTTGTGTTCCTAAAAGTGTTATACCTCGATTGCTTCGCCTGTTCATCCAGGCCTTGTGTCCCTAGGTGGGATTGACCTCTGTCCTCGACTGCTGTGCCTGTTCATCCAGGCCTTGTGTTCCTACTGCTGTTATACCTTGATTGCTTCGCCTGTTCATCCAGGCCTTGTGTCCCTTGGTGGGATTGACCTCTGTCCTCGATTGCTGTGCCTGTTCATTCTGTAAAGCAATTTCTGTGTAAAGCAATTTCTGATCTTGCTGCAATAAAAACTTGAAAAGTAAATTGTTGTTGTGCTTTTGTAATGCCTACAAGAGGCGAACCTAGCAAAGCATTCCAGGGGCGCACTTCAAGAGTTGTAGACAAAACATGAGAAAGCCAGTCCCTTATTAAAATCCAGAACTGGTCCACTACAGGACATTCCCACCATATATGGTAATATAAGAACATAAGAAAATGCCATACTGGGTCAAACCAAGGGTCCATCAAGCCCAGGATCCTGTTTCCAACAGTGGCCAATCCAGGCCATAAGAACCTGGCAAGTACCCAAAAACTAAGTCTATTCCATGTAACCATTGCTAATGGCAGTGGCTATTCTCTAAGTGAACTTAATAGCAGGTAATGGACTTCTCCTCCAAGAACTGATCCATTCTTTTTTAAACACAGCTATATATGTGCCAACATGACCACAACCCCCCAGCATCCCGCTGGTTAAGAAGATCTAAATTTATGCAAGGTCACAGGAGCATAATGCCATCTGTGCAGCATTTTGTAGCAATTTTCTTGCAAACCGGTAGATATAGAACACTTATGTGTCCATGCATAAATGATATCCCAGTCCTTGTCCTCTAATTGTGTTTGACAATCCAGTTCCAAGGACACTCTGTGCCTGGGCTTGTCAGGTGGTTTACTAGTGAGAAGTGCGTAAATTTTGGATATGGTTCCCCGAATTACTGCGGCATGTTGATAATAATTTTCAAATAGCGTACCTGTCAGGCGGAGAATCCCTTTGCGCAGCCCTCTATGTACAAATTGGTATAACTGAGCGTAATGCAAGAAATCAACGCTGGCCAAAGAATACTGTGTGCACTGTGCACATTTGGCTACTGATGGTCATAAGGGAGCCCTGTTGTAAAACATGGTCTATTCTGGTGATGCCCGACTGCACCCACTGTCTTAAATTCCTCGACATATCAGATGTAGAGTATACCGTGTTAGTAGACAGGTGAGTCAACAAAGAGTATGGCGCCGTGCCCACTAGAGTATCTCTCCATTGTTGCCAACTTGCCATGCCCTAAAGGTGGTGTGTAAAACGTAAGAAAAGTATTGAGTGGGACCCCAGGACGACCTAGGCTGCCAAGGCAAAGCTGACATGGGAAATGTGCCCAGCAACGATTGCTCCAGTCGTACCCATTGCGGTATGTCCTGGGAGCAGTGTAACACAACAAATGCTCGTAATTGAGCTGCACCAAAATACCAAAATAATTGGGAAGATTCAACCCACCCTTAATCTTTGGTTGATACAACATGGATCTGGCAATCCGAGGGGGACGTTTACGCCAAATGAAGCTGCATAAAATTTGTTGCCATTTTTTAAGCAGGGTGGTGGGCAAAAATATAGGTATAGTAGTGAAGAAGTAAAGAAAGCGAGGTAGGACATTCATTTTAATGATGGCCAGTCGACCCAACCAGGAACGGTGCTGACAATGCCACTTATTTAGGTCAGCTTGTATAGAACACAGGAGGGGATCATAATTCAGGGCAAAGAGCTGCTTTGTGTGGGAACCGAGTCGCACTCCCAGATATTTCCAGGAAGTTTTTGCCCACTTGAAAGGAAATTGCCGACTGAGGATATGTGTCCATAGGTGGGATTGAACTCTGTGCTCGACTGCTGTGCCTGTTCATCAAGGCCTTGTGTTCCTAGGTGGGATTGACCTCTATGCTCGACTGCTGTGCCTGTTCATCCAGGCCTTGTGTTCCTAAAAGTGTTTGACCTCGATTGCTGTGCCTGTTCATCCAGGCCTTGTGTTCCTAAATGTGTTTGACCTCGACTGCTGTGCCTGTTCATCCAGGCCTTGTGTTCCTAGAAGTGTTTGACCTCTACGGTACAAAGTCAACATAGGTTGATATTGCAGATTTTGACTTGAGTAGCAGTATTCCTATTTCTGAGAGATCTTCCATTTCCTTTGTCATCAGCTGAAGTGCGTAAGTACAGTCGGAATTCACTAGACACCAACGGAATTCACTAGACGCCAACGATATTCACTGGACGCCAATGTAAACACCGGGTACACTCAACTCTAGGGGTGGACCCGTTCCTTCCCTGCACAAAGGAAAGGGAACTCTCTCCTGGGCCAGCCTGTCTTTCCCCTATCAAAACCAAAGGGACCAGGCCAGACTACCTCCACTCTGCCAGCATGTCTTGCCCCTATCAGCTTTCTGCCACTCTGCTTTGCTGCCATACACCAGATGACTCACTTAACTCCTTGTGGTGTTCTTGCCACTCTCATGGTTCCTCAGTGTGTTGGTGCTAGTCTATCTGCTTGCTATGCTCCCCCTTAGTTGTGCTGTTGGATGTCAATGCCACTTGTCTTGCCACTTTGCCTGTGGTGCTGCCTTTGATGGTTCATGCATCTGCTATCGGTGCTCTGTTTTGAAGCTGTGGTGTGTTTTTGACATTCTCACTGCTGTTTTGTGCCTCTGTTAAAGCACTCTTGCCACTTCTGGTACCCCTTTGCACCTTTCCAGTGCCTTAGGCTATTCATGCCACTTAGGTGCCACTTTGCCACAGTCTAAGTACCTTGGAGCTCTTTTTTTGTTGTGATGATTGCTCCCCAGAAGTTTCATGAAAATTGATAAGAAAACCCCAATTCTGCAGCCATAAATAGGCTGGAAATCCTTCCCCCATTGACTTTAATGGGAACCGGGAAACGTATGGACAGATCGGCAACTTATGGAATTCTCCATACTTCCATATTGAATGGAATCGACCCTCAACGAAAACGTATCACCGATTCAACGAAAACCTTTTGTCTGCACATCCCTAGCAGTAACTATCATTAACAGAAGGCATGGGGTAACCTGCACAGAGGAGCTATTACTACCATTACAGAAGGCATGGGGGTAACCTGCACAGAGCGGCAGTTACTTCCGTTAACAGAAATAAGGGGTAACCTGCACGGAGCAGCGTTTACTTCCGTTAACAGAAACATGGGGTAACCTGCATGGAGCGGCAGTTACTACCCTTAACAGAAACATGGGGTAACCTGCACGGAGCGGCAGTTACTACCCTTAACAGAAACATGGGGTAACCTGCACGGAGCAGCGTTTACTTCCGTTAACAGAAACATGGGGTAACCTGCATGGAGCGGCAGTTACTACCCTTAACAGAAACATGGGGTAACCTGCAGGGAGCGGCAGTTACTACCCTTAACAGAAACATGGGGTAACCTGCACGGAGCGGCAGCTACTGCCCTTAACAGAAACATGGGGGTAACCTGCACGGAGCAGCGTTTACTTCCGTTAACAGAAACATGGGGTAACCTGCATGGAGCGGCAGTTACTACCCTTAACAGAAACATGGGGTAACCTGCACGGAGCGGCAGTTACTACCCTTAACAGAAACATGGGGTAACCTGCACAGAGAGGCAGTTACTGCCCTTAACAGAAACATGGGGTAACCTGCATGGAGCGGCAGTTACTACCTTGGGGTCTCTGAGCCTTTATCACGTTTCTCGTGGGGGATATGTAATAGAACAGAATACTGTGCCATTTATTTATTTATTTTATTTATTTATTTAAAAACTTTTATATACCGGTATTAGTATGCATACATCATACCGGTTTACAATGTAACTTTAAAGGTAGAAATTACAATGAACAGGGAGGGCGAACAAGGAGGAGTATACAAAGAGCAGGAGGTGGAGGAATTAAAGCAATAAATAAAAACTGCAACGGACTATTTACAGGAATATACAAGGCGTAGGCAAGATCTTGCAGAAGTCGGTGTACTTAATCAGGGTAGGCTTGTCGGAAGAGCCATGTTTTAAGTTTTTTTCTGAACTTGGCGTAACATGGCTCTAGCCTGAGAGTGGTAGGGAGGGTGTTCCATTGTTTAGGGCCTGCAATGGATAGTGCACGGTCCCTAGTAGAGGAGAGGTGGACTTTTTTCAAAGGGGGAATGGAGAGGGTGCCTTTGTTGACAGTGCGAGTGGGTCGTTCAGTGCGTATAGGACGAAAGGGTTCATCCAACCAATTGGAATTGTGCGAGTGGATGGACTTGTGCACTATGGTTAGAATTTTGAAGAGAATTCGGGATGCGATGGGGAGCCAGTGGAGTTCTTTGAGTATTGGGGTAATGTGATCAGCTTTCCTTGAGTTGGTGATGACCCTGGCGATGGCATTCTGGAGCATTTGTAAGGGCTTGGTGGTGGAGGAGGGTAGGCCAAGGAAGAGGGCATTACAGTAGTCCATGCCGGGGTCTCTGAGCCTTTATCACGTTTCTCGTGGGGGATATGTAATAGAACAGAATACTGTGCCATGCCGGGGTCTCTGAGCCTTTATGACGTTTCTCGTGGGGGATATGTAATAGAACAGAATACTGTGCCATGCCGGGGTCTCTGAGCCTTTATCACGTTTCTCGTGGGGTTATGTAATAGAACAGAATACTGTACCATGCCGGGGTCTCTGAGCCTTTATCACGTTTCTCGTGGGGGATATGTAATAGAACAGAATACTGTACCATGCCAGGGTCTCTGAGCCTTTATCACGTTTCTCGTGGGGGATATGTAATAGAACAGAATACTGTACCATGCCGGGGTCTCTGAGCCTTTATCACGTTTCTCGTGGGGGATATGTAATAGAACAGAATACTGTACCATGCCGGGGTCGCTGAGCCTTTATCACGTTTCTCGTGGGGGATATGTAATAGAACAGAATACTGTACCATGCCGGGGTCTCTGAGCCTTTATCACGTTTCTCGTGGGGGATATGTAATAGAACAGAATACTGTACCATGCCGGGGTCCTCTGAGCTTTTATCACGTTTCTCGTGGGGGATATGTAATAGAACAGAATACTGTACCATGCCGGAGTCGCTGAGCCTTTATCACGTTTCTCGTGGGGGATATGTAATAGAACAGAATACTGTACCATGCCGGAGTCGCTGAGCCTTTATCACGTTTCTCGTGGGGGATATGTAATAGAACAGAATACTGTACCATGCCGGAGTCGCTGAGCCTTTATCACGTTTCTCGTGGGGGATATGTAATAGAACAGAATACTGTACCATGCCGGGGTCTCTGAGCCTTTATCACGTTTCTCGTGGGGGATATGTAATAGAACAGAATACTGTACCATGCCGGGGTCTCTGAGCCTTTATCACGTTTCTCGTGGGGGATATGTAATAGAACAGAATACTGTACCATGCCGGGGTCTCTGAGCCTTTATCACGTTTCTCGTGGGGGATATGTAATAGAACAGAATACTGTACCATGCCTGGGTCTCTGAGCCTTTATCACGTTTCTCGTGGGGGATATGTAATAGAACAGAATACTGTACCATGCCGGGGTCTCTGAGCCTTTATCACGTTTCTCGTGGGGGATATGTAATAGAACAGAATACTGTACCATGCCGGGGTCTCTGAGCCTTTATCACGTTTCTCGTGGGGGATATGTAATAGAACAGAATACTGTACCATGCCTCGGTCTCTGAGCCTTTATCACGTTTCTCGTGGGGGATATGTAATAGAACAGAATACTGTACCATGCCGGGGTCTCTGAGCCTTTATCACGTTTCTCGTGGGGGTTATGTAATAGAACAGAATACTGTACCATGCCGGGGTCTCTGAGCCTTTATCACGTTTCTCGTGGGGGTTATGTAATAGAACAGAATACTGTACCATGCCGGGGTCTCTGAGCCTTTATCACGTTTCTCGTGGGGGATATGTAATAGAACAGAATACTGTACCATGCCGGGGTCTCTGAGCCTTTATCACGTTTCTCGTGGGGGATATGTAATAGAACAGAATACTGTGCCATGCCGGGGTCTCTGAGCCTTTATCACGTTTCTCGTGGGGGATATGTAATAGAAGAGAATACTGTACCATGCCGGGGTCTCTGAGCCTTTATCACGTTTCTCGTGGGGGATATGTAATAGAAGAGAATACTGTACCATGCCGGGGTCTCTGAGCCTTTATCACGTTTCTCGTGGGGGATATGTAATAGAAGAGAATACTGTGCCATGCCGGGGTCGCTGAGCCTTTATCACGTTTCTCGTGGGGGATATGTAATAGAACAGAATACTGTGCCATGCCGGGGTCTCTGAGCCTTTATCACGTTTCTCTTGAGGGTTGTGTAATAGAATAGAATACTGAACCATGCCGGGGTCTCTGAGCCTTTATCACGTTTTTTGTTGGGGTTATGTAATAGAACAGCCCTCCCTCACTACCCATAACAGCAAGGACTGGGGCCTATCTCTGTCTAGAAGGAAATGCATTGTTGTTTCTAGCTCCAGCATTGCACTGAATGAAGAGTCTTATGCTTGCTATTTTAGTTTTTGGCTGTATATTTCTGTTTCTAACTTTTAATCACTTATTTTGTATTTGTTGAAAGTCATTTTGCATGTGTGACTATGGTGAGGTATTCTACTAGCATTTAGTTAATGTGTAGCGATCTGTTGCAGTCCAGCTTATTCTGTTTTCCAATCTGCACGTGTTCTAGACCATGAGCAGTGTTTGCAGGGCTGTTCCATCTGACAGAGGTCAATGAAATTTGGTAACAGTGGTTTGGCAAGGTATTAATAATGATGTCAAATTTCAGCAAGATTGTGCAAGTGGAAGGAAGCCTGAGGGATGTTTGTATGGTGAGTTGTAGAGGGAAATGATTGGCACCCATTGTTGCGTGGGAGGGAAGCTCTGTGAATGCAGAGTATATATTTTCAGAATTGAAGTTGCAGTGTTTATATTGTTGTGTTGGCACACCATGACACAAATGAACCTCGCCCATAAACCAGGATATGTGGGTGTGATCTCATTCTGAAATGTACTGCTAGTGCTCTTAATACTTGCATTGTGCCAAACAGCTTCCCTTTGAAGCGTTGTTATAATAATGATCAATTATACTTCATATGGTTTACACAATGAATGACATAAGAATGATTAATTGTGAATATAAAGAATGGAGATGGGGCAAAGTTAGGGGAAATCTGTATTCCACTGCCTTATGTATGTAAGTAATGCAGGAACATGTATATTTTCTCTACCCATTTAAAAAACTATGTGTGCATATATTATACGTGAAATAATTGTAATAACGTGCATGAAATAACCCAGGAATTTTGTAAAGTATGCATGTGCACCGTTAATTGTGCATATACTTGGAATCACCATTTCACTGACATCTCAGGTTTTACAAAGTCAAGATTAACAACAAAGAGTCTCATCCTATCAGTTCCACGCTAGGAGTCCCTCAAGGATCTTCCTTATCTCCAACCTTATTCAACATCTACATGCTCCCTCTTTGTCACCTACTATCCAAACTGAATCTAACCCACTACTTATATGCAGACGACGTCCAAATCCTTATTCCAATTACCAAATCATTGCATGAAACCCTTCATTTTTGGAATTCATGTTTTATCTTCATCACCAATCTCCTTGCAGACCTTAGCCTAATTCTCAATGCCAACGAAACAGAATTCCTCCTCATCACCCAAGATGGCAACTACCAGCTCTCCAACACACATCCAGTGACACCACCTACTTTATCCCCCCTGGTCAGAAACCTTGGAGTCATCATGGATAACCAACTGAACTTCAAAAGCTTCATCAGCAACACCGTGAAAGAATGCTTCTTCAAACTCCAAGATTTAAAAAGACTTAGACCCCTACTCCACCCCCATGACTTCAGATCAGTTTTGCAAGTAATCATATTTTCAAAGATTGATTACTGCAATTCACTTCTACTAGGTCTCCCAGCCATTTCCCTAAAACCTCTCCAAATGCTAGAATCCTAGCAGTGGCATTTTGTAACTAAAGCAAACAAAAGGGACCACATTACACCAATTTTAAAGAATCTCCACTGGCTCCCTATCAAATATAGAATCCTCTACAAAACTTTTTCAATCATCCACAAATCTATCTACAACACCTCCCCTCTTGACCTCAGGATCCCATTGCAGCTGCATTCCTCCTCCCATCCTATGAGATCTGCACAAAGAGGCTCTCTAAAAACCCCTCCAATCAAAACATCTTTAAGCAAAAGAGCCTTCTCCACAGCGGGACCTAACCAATGGAACTCTCTCCCTTCAGACCTTAGGCTCGAACAATGCCCAATCACCTTCAAAAAAAGACTCAAGACCTGGCTGTTCAACCAAGCCTATGCCTGAGTTTGATTCTACTCGCACCTTCCCACCCAGGGCAAATCATTATGTCGCCCACCGCATAATAATTCTTGATTCAATAACAACTTTCACTTGCCAACTCTTGCTTGCTTTTTGTACAAGTTTTTAATCCTATTCATTTGTATCTTAGATTTCTGTTATTTATTTATTATTTATTTACGGATTTTTATATACCGGGGCATGTAGGTAACATCACCTCGGTTTACATTCAAACATTAATTCAGCATAGTGCTTTACAATATAACATAATAACTGAAAGAATACAATACCATGTATAACTTTGTATTAATAGAATAAAAATCAATATATGAGTGTCTGTGGAAATAAACTAGGATGAATAGTAGAGGACTCAGATCATTAATTTGTTTTGTTTCCTTTCCCCCTCCCCCCCTCCTTTCCCCCCTTCGCCCCCTCCCTCCTCCCCCTGTATATAACTGTACATAAGTGCACATGCCTCCTTTTATACTGTAATTAAGTTCCTATACTAAGTCTATAAATGCACACACATGCCTCCTTTAACATTACTTATACATATTTAACCTTTGCTTATGCATTTTTATCTTAACATGGATAAGTAATCTCCATGTCGTTCAACAATGTTGTATCCCTGCTCGTTGACTCTCGCTCCTTTACTTTCATATGTTATCCAGTTTCGTATATTATCCAATTTTTTCCCAGTTAGCCCTCCATCCCCGTTCATTGTAATTTTCCTTTCTCAGTTACTTGTGAACCGACATGATGTGTCCTACGAATGCCGGTATATAAAAAATGTTAAATAAATAAATAAATAGTAGGCTTTTTTGAATAACCAGGTTTTTAGGTTTTGTTTACATTTTTTGTGGCAAAGTTCCTGGCATAATTCAGAAGGCATGGTGTTCCATATTGTGGATCCAGCAATGATGAATGAACGTTCTTTCGTAGTAGAAAGATTGGTCAGATTAGGCGCGGGGATCTTCAGTTTAGCTAAATGCTGGAATCTAGTTGGGCGAATTGATGTTTTGAATTGTAGATGATCGGTGAACCAGTGCATATCTCTGTTGTGAATGGCTTTATGTATAAGCGTCATGGATTTATATATTATCCTGGAGGCCACGGGTAGCCAGTGCAAAGACTGAAGTGCTGGAGTAATGTGCTCGTGGTGGCTTGTGTCGGTGATGATGCGGGCAGCTGCATTTTGTAACATTTGCAAAGGTTGAATTGTAGTTTTAGATAGACCTAGTAGCAGTGCATTGCAGTAATCAATCTTTGATAAAATAGTTGCTTGTAAGACTGTGCGGAAGTCATATTGATATAAGAAAGGTTTAATATGTTTTAGTGTGTGTAGCTTAAAGAATCCATTTTTAACCGTATCCGCGATTAATTTTTTAAACGTGAGATTGCTGTCAATGATGATGCCAAGGCTGCGTACTTGCTGTGTCATAGTGGAGATGTCTTGTGTAAGACCAGTGTTGCTCAGTGTTGTATTTTTTGGAGGTGAAATTATGATAAGCTCAGTTTTATTGGTGTTGATAGCCAATTGGTTGTCCGTGAGAATTGTTTTAATTTCTAATAAAGCTGCATTCCAAGTGTTCAGGGCATTTGTGATTGTGCTGGTAATAGGTATGAGTATCTGAACATCATCTGCGTAGATGAAGTGTTGAAGACCCAGTTTAAAATGAGTTGTATCCTAGTTCTTCATTCCTTGTTCTCTGTAAGACACTATTAAGTCATTTCAATGTTGTACGTAAACCGAAGTGATTAGTAACATTGTTACCAGAACCTCGGTATATAAAAATATTAAATAATAATAAATAATAATCTCACAAAGAACAAAAGAACATGCCATACTGTGACAGACCAGGGGTCCATCAAGCCCAGCATCCTGTTTCCAACAGTGGCCAATCCAGGCCATAAGAACCTGGCAAGTACCCAAAAACTAAGTCTATTCCATGTTACCATTGCTAGTAATAGCAGTAATAGCAGTGGCTATTTTCTAAGTCAGAACTTATCCAATCCTTTTTTAAACCCAGCTACACTAACTGCACTAACCACATCTTCTGGCAACAAATTCCAGAGTTTAATTGTGCGTTGAGTGAAAAAGAACTTTCTCCAATTAGTTTTAAATGTGCCACATGCTAACTTCATGGAGTGCCCCCTAGTTTTTCTACTATCTGAAAGAGTAAATAACCGATTCACATCTACCCGTTCTAGACCTCTCATGATTTTAAACACCTCTATCATATTCCCCCTCAGTCGTCTCTTCTCCAAGCTGAAAAGTCCTAACCTCTTTAGTCTTTCCTCATAGAGGAGCTGTTCCATTCCTCTTATCATTTTGGTCGCCCTTCTTTGTACCTTCTCCATCGCAATTATATCTTTTCTGAGATGCGGCGACCAGAATTGTACACAGTATTCAAGGTACGGTCTCACCATGGAGCGATACAGAGGCATTATGACATTTTCCGTTTTATTCACCATTCCCTTTCTAATAATTCCCAACATTCTGTTTGCTTTTTTGACTGCCGCAGCACACTGAACCGACGATTTCAATGTGTTATCCACTATGACACCTAGATCTCTTTCTTGGGTGGTAGCTCTTAAGATAGAACCTAACATTGTGTAACTATAGCAAGGGTTATTTTTCCCTGTATGCATCACCTTGCACTTATCCACATTAAATTTCATCTGCCATTTTGATGCCCAATTTTCCAGTCTCACAAGGTCTTCCTGCAATTTATCACAATCTGCATCTGGACTGGACCTTGAATACAGGTCCAGTCCTCTGCCGGGTCCCAGTGAATAGCCTGGGCCTAGGTTCAGGCCTTAGTGATGGGATCCAGTTTCAGCTGAGTATAAGGTCTGGGCGTAAGCTCCAATCCTTGGCCCACACCACAGGCCTATGCCTAGATCTTGGCAATATGACCCGGAGGTATGACCTGGCTTTGGTTTGGACCTTGGTATCTGGTCTGGGTGTAAGCTTAGTCCCGGGCCTTGGTAATGGGACCTGGCCTTGGGTCAGACTCCGACATCTAGGCCTGGATCTTGGTAATAGGTCTGGCCTTGGGTTGGGCTCCAGAATTGTGTTGCAAATGTCCCTTCTTGACGGCTTCACTTCGCCTACCTTTCTTTCCTTGCACCTTCTCTTGCTGTTAATGGTCGCCTGACTGCCGCGGGGTCTGCCTGCCATCCTCTCTGGCGTCCCCGGACTAGCTTGGGCGCTGCCTCCCGCCATGCTCTGCCTGTACCTTAGGGGCATGCACCGCACGGCCCTCACTCTAATTTCCTACTTGGTGCGAACCTCAGGGGCGCCCCCCTGTGATAACATCATGCTGCCCGGATATTTAAAGCCTACAATGTTTGCTAGCCTTTGAGTTAGCAAGGGGATACCTTACGGATAGAATTTGCTCTCTGTACCCAGCTACTCTGCCTCTAATACTATTGGACTCTTAATGCTAATGGGGTACCCGCTCCTCGGGGGCCTAACTTGCTTTACAGGTCGCTATCAGGAAACTGGTACTTGCTCCCTCGAGGGCCCATATTCCCTGACTCGCTGCCTGCTCCTACCTTCTTTTCTGCCTGGAAGGATTCACTATCTTCAACACCAGTGAGAACTAGGGATGTGAATCGTGTCCTCGATCGTCTTAACGATCGATTTCGGCTGGGAGGGGGAGGGAATCGTATTGTTGCCGTTTGGGGGGGTAAAATATCGTGAAAAATCGTTAAAAATCGTGAAAAATCGAAAATCGAAAAACCGGCACATTAAAACCCCCTAAAACCCACCCCCGACCCTTTAAATTAAATCCCCCACCCTCCCGAACCCCCCCCCAAATAACTTAAATAACCTGCGGGTCCAGCGGCGGTCCGGAACGGCAGCGGTCCGGAACGGGCTCCTGCTCCTGAATCTTCAGCCGGCGCCATTTTCCAAAATGGCGCCGAAAAATGGCGGCGGCCATAGACGAAAAAGATTGGACAGCAGGAGGTCCTTCCGGACCCCCGCTGGACTTTTGGCAAGTCTCGTGGGGGTCAGGAGGCCCCCCACAAGCTGGCCAAAAGTTCCTGGAGGTCCAGCGGGGGTCAGGGAGCGATTTCCCGCCGCGAATCGTTTTCGTACGGAAAATGGCGCCGGCCATACGCGTATGGCCAGCGCCATTTTCCGTACGGAAAATGGCGCCGGCAGGAGATCGACTGCAGGAGGTTGTTCAGCGAGGCGCCGGAACCCTAATTTTAATCGTCCTAAAACGATTCACATCCCTAGTGAGAACTACCATCTTCACCTCAGAGCTGTTCCCTGGAACCAGGTACTCGCTCCTCGAGGGCCTGCCTCCGTTCCAGCCCTGGTGCCATCTCCTACGTGGAACCGCTGTGTGAGTACATCACCTTCAAGCCTCTCAGCTCTCAGGGATCAGGTACTCGCTCATCAAGGGCCTGCCTCCGATCCATCCCTGGTGCCATCTCCTACGTGGAACCGCTGTGTGAGTACATTACCTTCAAGCCTCTCAGCTCTCAGGGATCAGGTACTCGCTCCTCGAGGGCCTGCCTCCGTTCCAGCCCTGGTGCCATCTCCTACGTGGAACCGCTGTGTGAGTACATCACCTTCAAGCCTCTCAGCTCTCAGGGATCAGGTACTCGCTCATCAAGGGCCTGCCTCTGATCCAGCCCTGGTGCCATCTCCTACGTGGAACCGCTGTGTGAGTACATCACCTTCA
Organism: Rhinatrema bivittatum; assembly: GCF_901001135.1. NCBI lineage: Eukaryota > Metazoa > Chordata > Amphibia > Gymnophiona > Rhinatrematidae > Rhinatrema > Rhinatrema bivittatum. The sequence goes on from NC_042615.1 coordinate 8,812,167, forward strand.
AGCCTCTCAGCTCTCAGGGATCAGGTACTCGCTCATCAAGGGCCTGCCTCTGATCCAGCCCTGGTGCCATCTCCTATGTGGAACCGCTGTGTGAGTACATTACCTTCAAGCCTCTCAGTTCTCAGGGATCAGGTACTCGCTCCTCGAGGGCCTGCCTCAGTTACAGCCCTAGTGCCATCTCCTGCGTGGAACCGCTGTGTGAGTACATTACCTTCAAGCCTCTCAGCTCTCAGGGATCAGGTACTCGCTCCTCGAGGGCCTGCCTCCGTTCCAGCCCTAGTGCCATCTACTGCGTGGAACCACTGTGTGACTACATCACCTTCAAGCCTCTCAGCTCTCAGGGATCAGGTACTCGCTCCTCGAGGGCCTGCCTCCGTTCCAGCCCTGGTGCCATCTCCTACGTGGAACCGCTGTGTTAGTACATTACCTTCAAGCCTCTCAGCTCTCAGGGATCAGGTACTCGCTCCTCGAGGGCCTGCCTCTGTTCCAGCCCTGGTGCCATCTCCTACGTGGAACCGCTGTGTGAGTACATTACCTTCAAGCCTCTCAGCTCTCAGGGATCAGGTACTCGCTCCTCGAGGGCCTGCCTCCGTTCCAGCCCTTGTGTCATCTCCTACGTGGAACCGCTGTGTGAGTACATTACCTTCAAGCCTCTCAGCTCTCAGGGATCAGGTACTCGCTCCTCGAGGGCCTGCCTCCGTTCCAGCCCTGGTGCCATCTGCTACGTGGAACCGCTGTGTGAGTATATTACCTTCAAGCCTCTCAGCTCTCAGGGATCAGGTACTCGCTCCTCGAGGGCCTGCCTCTGATCCAGGCCTGGTGCCATCTCCTACGTGGAACCGCTGTGTGAGTACATCACCTTCAAGCCTCTCAGCTCTCAGGGATCAGGTACTCGCTCATCAAGGGCCTGCCTCTGATCCAGCCCTGGTGCCATCTCCTATGTGGAACCGCTGTGTGAGTACATTACCTTCAAGCCTCTCATTTCTCAGGAATCAGGTACTCGCTTCTCGAGGGCCTGCCTCCGTTCCAGCCCTGGTGTCATCTCCTACGTGGAACCGCTGTGTGAGTACATCACCTTCAAGCCTCTCAGCTCTCAGGGATCAGGTACTCGCTCCTCGAGGGCCTGCCTCCGTTCCAGCCCTGGTGCCATCTCCTACGTGGAACCGCTGTGTGAGTACATTACCTTCAAGCCTCTCAGCTCTCAGGGATCAGATGCTCGCTCATCAAGGGCCTGCCTCTGATCCAGCCCTGGTGCCATCTCCTATGTGGAACCGCTGTGTGAGTACATTACCTTCAAGCCTCTCATTTCTCAGGAATCAGGTACTCGCTTCTCGAGGGCCTGCCTCCGTTCCAGCCCTGGTGTCATCTCCTACGTGGAACCGCTGTGTGAGTACATCACCTTCAAGCCTCTCAGCTCTCAGGGATCAGGTACTCGCTCCTCGAGGGCCTGCCTCCGTTCCAGCCCTGGTGCCATCTCCTACGTGGAACCGCTGTGTGAGTACATTACCTTCAAGCCTCTCAGCTCTCAGGGATCAGATGCTCGCTCCTCGAGGGCCTGCTCTCCCTATCCTGGGGTTCTCCATACTGGGGCTTGTGCATATTCCACTGTACTCATTATTCTCAGTTCTTTCCTCTACAGCACTGGTACCGGAGGAGTCGCTGTTCCAGCGCCTGAGGGATACCAGCCCAGCCGGGCTACTTCTGCTGCTCACCACTGCCACCTCTGGTGGCTTCATCACATTGTCTAATTAAAGATCAATCTCTGTGTTTGTGTGTCCTAAGCTGAGCCTGACCTGTGGCCCCTCACGGGACTGCCCCCCGTGGGCATAGTCCGCTGCCACAGTGTCCAAGGGTCCACCCAAACCTCACTAATTATAACACATTGGATCTGATCCTAGGTCTGGTTTTTTCTTTTACAGTATAGTAAATGAGACCTATGGATTGCTTCCCCCATTTTCTCCAGTGTAAAATGAAAGAATTAATGATACGAACCACTGAATTTTTTTTGTTTGAAATGAACCTGACTGTGTCCTATGAAACAAATTAAATATGTTTCATCTGTACAGCCCTAGATCCTAATGCTATGGCAGCCAGCAAAGGTAGATTCTCAACACCTACATTTCCCCTTTTGCTAATTTTTAGTGACTTTTCCATCAGAGATCTGCCACCTCTCATGAAACCCATAGTAAGGGCTTCCTCAGAAGCCAATAGCAATGCATCCAGAGAAGGATTCATCAGCCCTTGCTCCAACATTGACTCAGTGTCAATCTGAGGTCGTGATGCTGTTCTACCTCCAGATTCTTCTAGCCAGCCGCTCCACCATCCAGCACAGCAATGGACCCCTCTGCCATAAGCTCTTATATTGAGGCTGGGCTATTCCAGTAGGGGCTGGGGATGTCCCCTTGCCAAAACCATTATGCTTCCCCATGAAAATGTTGAAAGGAAAAAAAACCAAACAGAAAGAGATTCAGAGCTCACCAAGCAGCATCTTTCCTTTCTCCCTCACCTTGGCTCCCCTGAGTTTTTTTTAAATATATGTTATTTTAACACACAAAACTTCCATTCATCTCTTAAAATTCACCTTAATTACACTTACTTTGAAAGCACATTTTTGCATGTATGTTAGCCTTGAATATTATGAGAAATAATATGCACGAGCTTAAATCTGCAATTTGCAGCGGATTACTTGTACATGTGAGTATATGTGCTTACTTTTCAAAAGGAAAGTATGTACATAAGTCCAATCTCCAACCCACCTCCATCCCCCAGAATGCCTCTCCTTTGTGCACATTAAAGTCTACAAAACCCAGACAAGTTATACCAAGTCATTTATGTGCACAACACAAACATACACAGTAATCTTCACTCCTCTCCCATTCCAATATACACATGCCACAGTTCCCCATACATACATACATACATGCATACCTAACGTTCCCCACCCTGCCCAGTGACTTCACCCCGCACTCCCCCCGTCCAGCGGCTGAATATTCTCACCCCATACCCCCTCATACAAATCCAGTGTATTTACTTCTTATTTCCCCAGCACCACACACATACTCCTCTCCCATTCCAATATACACATGCCACAGTTCCCCATACATACATACATGCCTAACATTCCCCACCCTGCCCAGTGACTTCACCCCGCACTCCCCCCGTCCAGTGGCTGAATATTCTCACCCCATACCCCCCATATAAATCCAGTGTATTTACTTCTTATTTCCCCAGCACCACACACATACTCCTCTCCCATTCCAATATACACATGCCACAGTTCCCCATACATACATACATGCCTAACGTTCCCCACCCTGCCCAGTGACTTCACCCCGCACTCCTCCCATCCAGTGGCTGAATATTCTCACCCCATACCCCCTCATACAAATCCAGTGTATTCACTTCTCATTTCCCCAGCACCACACACATACTCCTCTCCCATTCCAATATAGGCATGCCACAGTTCCCCATACATACATACATGCATACCTAACGTTCCCCACCCTGCCCAGTGACTTCACCCCGCACTCCTCCCCGTCCAGCGGCTGAATATTCTCACCCCATACCCTCTCATACAAATCCAGTGTATTCACTTCTCATTTCCCCAGCACCACACACATACTCCTCTCCCATTCCAATATACACATGCCACAGTTCTCCATACATACATACATGCATACCTAACGTTCCCCACCCTGCCCAGTGACTTCACCCCGCACTCCCCCCGTCCAGCGGCTGAATATTCTCACCCCATACCCTCTCATACAAATCCAGTGTATTCACTTCTCATTTCCCCAGCACCACACACATACTCCTCTCCCATTCCAATATAGGCATGCCACAGTTCCCCATACATACATACATGCATACCTAACGTTCCCCACCCTGCCCAGTGACTTCACCCCGCACTCCTCCCCGTCCAGCGGCTGAATATTCTCACCCCATACCCTCTCATACAAATCCAGTGTATTCACTTCTCATTTCCCCAGCACCACACACATACTCCTCTCCCATTCCAATATACACATGCCACAGTTCTCCATACATACATACATGCATACCTAACGTTCCCCACCCTGCCTAGTGACTTCACCCCGCACTCCCCCCGTCCAGTGGCTGAATATTCTCACCCCATACCCCCCATATAAATCCAGTGTATTCACTTCTCATTTCCCCAGCACCACACACATACTCCTCTCCCATTCCAATATACACATGCCACAGTTCCCCATACATACATACATGCATACCTAACGTTCCCCACCCTGCTCAGTGACTTCACCCCGCACTCCCCCCGTCCAGCGGCTGAATATTCTCACCCCATACCCTCTCATACAAATCCAGTGTATTCACTTCTCATTTCCCCAGCACCACACACATACTCCTCTCCCATTCCAATATAGGCATGCCACAGTTCCCCATACATACATACATGCCTAACATTCCCCACCCTGCCCATGACTTCACCCCACACTTCCCCCATCCAGCGGCTGAATATTCTCACCCCATACCCCCATAGAAATCCAGTGTATTCACTTCACATTTCCCCAGCACCACACACATACTCCTCTCCCATTCCAATATACGCATGCCTCAGTTCCCCATACATACATACATGCCTAACATTCCCCACCCTGCCCAGTGAATTCACCCCACACTTCCCCCCATCCAGTGGCTGAAAATACTCACCCCATACCCTCTCATACAAATCCAGTGTATTCACTTCTCATTTCCCCAGCACCACACACATACTCCTCTCCCATTCCAATATAGGCATGCCACAGTTCCCCATACATACATACATGCATACCTAACATTCCCCACCCTGCCCAGTGACTTCACCCCGCACTCCCCCCCCCGTCCAGCGGCTGAATATTCTCACCCCATACCCTCTCATACAAATCCAGTGTATTTACTTCTCATTTCCCTAGCACCACACACATACTCCTCTTCCATTCCAATATACGCATGCCACAGTTCCCCATACATGCCTAACATTCCCCACCCTGCCCAGTGACTTCACCCCGCACTCCCCCCGTCCAGCGGCTGAATATTCTCACCCCATACCCTCTCATACAAATCCAGTGTATTCACTTCTCATTTCCCCAGCACCACACACATACTCCTCTCCCATTCCAATATACACATGCCACAGTTCCTCATATATACATACATGCATGCCTAACATTCCCCACCCTGCCCAGTGACTTCACCCGGCACTCCCCCCGTCCAGCGGCTGAATATTCTCACCCCATACCCTCTCATACAAATCCAGTGTATTCACTTCTCATTTCCCCAGCACCACACACATACTCCTCTCCCATTCCAATATACACATGCCACAGTTCCCCATACATACATACATGCCTAACATTCCCCACCCTGCCCAGTGACTTCACCCGACACTTCCCCCCGTCCAGCGGCTGAATATTCATACCCCATACCCTCTCATACAAATCCAGTGTATTCACTTCTCATTTCCCCAGCACCACACACATACTCCTCTCCCATTCCAATATAGGCATGCCACAGTTCCCCATACATACATACATGCCTAACATTCCCCACCCTGCCCAGTGACTTCACCCCACACTTCCCCCCATCCAGGAGCTGAATATTCTCACCACATACCCCCATAGAAATCCAGTGTAGTCACTTCACATTTCCCCAGCACCAGACACATACTCCTCTCCCATTCCAATATACGCATGCCACAGTTCCCCATACATACATACATGCCTAACATTCCCCACCCTGCCCAGTGACTTCACCACGCACTCCCCCCGTCCAGCGGCTGAATATTCTCACCCCATACCCTCTCATACAAATCCATTGTATTCACTTCTTATTTCCCCAGCACCACACACATACTCCTCTCCCATTCCAATATACGCATGCCAGAGTTCCCCATACATACATACCTAACGTTCCCCACCCTGCCCAGTGACTTCACCCCGCACTCCCCCTCCATCCAGTGGCTGAATATTCTCACCCCATACCCTCTCATACAAATCCAGTGTATTCACTTCTCATTTCCCCAGCACCACACACATACTCCTCTCCCATTCCAATATACGCATGCCTCAGTTCGCTATACATACATACATGCATACCTAACGTTCCCCACCCTGCCTAGTGACTTCACCCCGCACTCCCCCTCCATCCAGTGGCTGAATATTCTCACCCCATACCCTCTCATACAAATCCAGTGTATTCACTTCTCATTTCCCCAGCACCACACACATACTCCTCTCCCATTCCAATATACGCATGCCACAGTTCCCCATACATACATACATGCATACCTAACGTTCCCCACCCTGCCCAGTGACTTCACCCCACACTCCCCCCCGTCCAGCGGCTGAATATTCTCACCCCATACCCCCATACAAATCCAGTGTATTCACTTCTCTTTTCCCCATCACCACACACATACTCCTCTCCCATTCCAATATACGCATGCCTCAGTTCGCTATACATACATACATGCATACCTAACGTTCCCCACCCTGCCCAGTGACTTCACCCCACACTCCCCCCCGTCCAGCGGCTGAATATTCTCACCCCATACCCCCCCCATGCAAATCCAGTGTATTTACTTCTTATTTCCCCAGCACCACACACATACTCCTCTCCCATTCCAATATACACATGCCACAGTTCCCCATACATACATACATGCATACCTAACGTTCCCCACCCTGCCTAGTGACTTCACCCCGCACTCCCCCCGTCCAGTGACTGAATATTCTCACCCCATACCCCCATACAAATCCAATGTATTCACTTCTCATTTCCCCAGCACCACACACATACTCCTCTCCCATTCCAATATACACATGCCACAGTTCCCCATACATACATACATGCATACCTAACGTTCCCCACCCTGCCTAGTGACTTCACCCCGCACTCCCCCCGTCCAGTGGCTGAATATTCTTACCCCATGCCCCCCCCCATACAAATCCAGTGTATTTACTTCTTATTTCCCCAGCACCACACACATACTCCTCTCCCATTCCAATATACACATGCCACAGTTCCCCATACATACATACATGCATACCTAACGTTCCCCACCCTGCCTAGTGACTTCACCCCGCACTCCCCCTGTCCAGTGGCTGAATATTCTTACCCCATACCCCCCATATAAATCCAGTGTATTCACTTCTCATTTCCCCAGCACCACACACATACTCCTCTCCCATTCCAATATACACATGCCACAGTTCCCCATACATACATACATGCATACCTAACGTTCCCCACCCTGCCTAGTGACTTCACCCCGCACTCCCCCTGTCCAGTGGCTGAATATTGTCACCCCATACCCCCCATATAAATCCAGTGTATTCATTTCTCATTTCCCCAGCACCACAGACATATGCTCTGACCTCATGTTCCCCACTCTGCCCAGTGACTTCACCCTGCACTCTCCCCCATACAAATCCAGTGTACTCACTCCAAGGTTCCCCATCACCACACTCATACCCACTACACTCACCTCACATGCCCCATCCTACTCAGTGACTTCACCCCATACTCCCCCAGCCAGTGGCTGAGTATTCTCACCCCCACTCCCCCCCATACAAATCCAGTGTACTCACTTCACATTTCCCTACTCTCCATCCCATTTCTCACCCTGCTTACGGCCTCACCCTGCACTCTCCATCTCCAGGGCTCTCACTCTGCACTCTCCTTTCCAATGACTGATTATTCTCCCATGCTTCCTGCTCTGTCCAATAGCCCACTGTTCTCACCTCATACTTTCCCCAGATATATCCAGTGTTCTCTCCTTACCTCCCACCTTATCCAGGAACCTTACCCCACACTTATCCCATCCAGTGGCCAAGGGTTCTCACCAAACACTCTCTCCCAATACACACACAATGCTCCTCACATTCACTACATCTCTCCCCATCAGTGCTCTTACTCCACACTTCCCCCATCCAGTGGCCAAGGGTTCTCACCAAACACTCTCTCCCAATACACACACAATGCTCCTCACATTCACTACATCTCTCCCCATCAGTGCTCTTACTCCACACTTCCCCCATCCAGTGGCCAAGGGTTCTCACCAAACACTCTCTCCCAATACACACACAATGCTCCTCACATTCACTACATCTCTCCCCATCAGTGCTCTTACTCCACACTTATCCCATCCAGTGGCCAAGGGTTCTCACCAAACACTCTCTCCCAATACACACACAATGCTCCTCACATTCACTACATCTCTCCCCATCAGTGCTCTTACTCCACACTTCCCCCATCCAGTGGCCAAGGGTTCTCACCAAACACTCTCTCCCAATACACACACAATGCTCCTCACATTCACTACATCTCTCCCCATCAGTGCTCTTACTCCACACTTCCCCCATCCAGTGGCCAAGGGTTCTCACCAAACACTCTCTCCCAATACACACACAATGCTCCTCACATTCACTACATCTCTCCCCATCAGTGCTCTTACTCCACACTTCCCCCATCCAGTGGCCAAGGGTTCTCACCAAACACTCTCTCCCAATACACACACAATGCTCCTCACATTCACTACATCTCTCCCCATCAGTGCTCTTACTCCACACTTCCCCCATCCAATGGCCAAGGGTTCTCACCAAACACTCTCTCCCAATACACACACAATGCTCCTCACATTCACTACATCTCTCCCCATCAGTGCTCTTACTCCACACTTCCCCCATCCAGTGGCCAAGGGTTCTCACCAAACACTGTCTCCCAATACACACACAATGCTCCTCACATTCACTACATCTCTCCCCATCAGTGCTCTTACTCCACACTTCCCCCATCCAGTGGCCAAGGGTTCTCACCAAACACTCTCTCCCAATACACACACAATGCTCCTCACATTCACTACATCTCTCCCCATCAGTGCTCTTACTCCACACTTCCCCCCATCCAGTGGCCAAGGGTTCTCACCAAACACTCTCTCCCAATACACACACAATGCTCCTCACATTCACTACATCTCTCCCCATCAGTGCTCTTACTCCACACTTCCCCCATCCAGTGGCCAAGGGTTCTCACCAAACACTCTCTCCCAATACACACACAATGCTCCTCACATTCACTACATCTCTCCCCATCAGTGCTCTTACTCCACACTTCCCCCATCCAGTGGCCAAGGGTTCTCACCAAACACTCTCTCCCAATACACACACAATGCTCCTCACATTCACTACATCTCTCCCCATCAGTGCTCTTACTCCACACTTCCCCCCATCCAGTGGCCAAGGGTTCTCACCAAACACTCTCTCCCAATACACACACAATGCTCCTCACATTCACTACATCTCTCCCCATCAGTGCTCTTACTCCACACTTCCCCCATCCAGTGGCCAAGGGTTCTCACCAAACACTCTCTCCCAATACACACACAATGCTCCTCACATTCACTACATCTCTCCCCATCAGTGCTCTTACTCCACACTTCCCCCATCCAGTGGCCGAGTGTTATTACTCCATACTTCCCCCTTTCCTGACCAGAGATGTCACCCTACATTATCCAGCTGCTTAGGTTTCTCACATCTTATGTAATGTGACATGGTAGACTACTCAATAGGGAAACTGAAGTTTTCCACCCACAGACAAAATAGATTCACTTGATAAGTTTTTAGCCCCCCAGAGCAAGGAAAGAAAATATAATTAAAGTTCCCAGCAGTGAGCTGGAGTGCAACATCCAGAGGGGCTCTGGAGGGTGGAGCCTCTATGTGCAGGGAGGGCAGAGGCTCCCACCTTGCTTATGCGAGTGATGGAGTAGATAATAGGTACCTAGATCAAGAGGAAGAGGAGGACATGGACTTCCTCCCATCAAAGCTACAGCTGGATAACTCTGTAGATGCAAACTTGGCCTTCATGACGGACAAGGAGATTATGCACAGTGCAAGAAGATAAAACAAATTGTTGAGAACTATGCCAGAAATTTTGGGAATTTGGTTTGAATTTGAAATGTGTAGTAAAAAAAACAATAGGTTTTTGGGACTGAAAGTAATTCAAGACTGTCCATTTGTTTGTTCTCTGCCATATTAACAGTTTATTAGAGAAATTAAAAATGGTCACCTGCTTGTTTGTCACTGGATTGCTGCAGCTTGCTTGGGGACTTTTCAGCAGCCAGAGAACCACAGGGCTGGAAGTGGCTGAGAAGGAAAAGCTGGCATCCAAAAGTATAGATAACTTGAGATGAGGGGAACTTTCTGCAGAAGCCCAGCCTGTTTCCTGAACTGAAGGACAACGACCCAGTGGGATCTTAACAGAACTCTCACCCTTCTCTACCCTTTGATTTCACCACACACCTTCGCACATCCAGTGCTCTCAGTCTCTTCTATCCTTCCCCACAAGTAATCTCATCCTTCTCTCCCCTGTTCTTTTACCCCTCTCCCCACTGCACTCACTCCTTTCTGTACTCTTACCCCCACCCATTCCCCTTTTTACCCAACATAGTCCTTTCACACAGTGCTTTCCCTTCTCTCTTACCTTCTTCAAACCAATACCTGGAGTAGGAAGAAGCCCTGCCTAGCAACTCAATTCAATTTAATTTATTTAACTTAATATATTGCTCATAAAAGCTTTATAAGAGTGGTTCACGATAGATATAGTGAACAAATACAATCAGTTTAAATAATACAATAATTCAACCTAATAAAAAATAAATAAAGTAACAAAATACAAACTATTACATAGTATAAAAAACAAAATACTACTAAATTGATCAAATTAGAACATATAATGGCAGTCATCACAAATTCAAAGACAGACACACAGATGAATTGGTTACAAAAGCAACCCATAACATTTAACATAAAAACTTAATCTGCACTTGCACTTGATGTTCAAATGGCATAGCACTCCCAAATAAATCACTGTTGGTGCTGCTTATTAGCTATATCAGATGTCAAAACATAGCTTCTCCAAAACATTTCTATAAATCAAAAGCAAGGGGAAAAACCATGATATAATTGGTTTCCAGAATTTCATAAAGTTGGATTCTGCCTGGATGTGAAAAGGAAGTGAGATGCAAAGGAGTGATGTTTGCTATGAAAAAGATTCTCTAGTGTGATCCAATCTTATAACTGAGGAAAGGAGAAAGCATAAAAGACGTATCCAGGAAGAGTGGAGAATGCATGAAAGAGAATATGGAATGAGAAGTTTTGAAAAATAAAGAAGAAAATCAGAATGGAAAGCACAAAAGGTGAAACAAAATATCTTGAATCTGTAACCCTATTTTCATGGATTTGCAATGTTTCAAGAATACACAAAAAATATATCTTTCGGGCTGTCCCCACAATAGCCTTTCCCCTATTTACTGTCCCCAAGGTGTGGGTGAAGACACCACCTGAGGACAGTCAATGACGATGCTCCTCCTCCTCCCACATGGCATGGTCCGTTCCCTTTTTTCCCCAACACCCACCCCCAATGCACACCATTATGAAACTGTAAATATGTTATTGTAAATAGTCTAATTAGTAAATAGTTAAAATTTACATTTTCAAATATATATTTTTTTTTATTATAAAAGTTGGTTCGTTTTCTTTCCACAATTGATTGCATGTCACTTATGTGTTGATACTGTGGCCATAATCAAGAACAGAATGACTGCCAAGGATGAGGAGAACATGCAGAGCATAGTGGCGGAAAAGAAAGGGAAAATTAACCGGAAGAGTAACACATGGAATACAAAGGGAAACGGAACCGAAACAGAAGAGGAGAACATAGAATACAAGAGGAGAACATAGAATACAAGAAAATCTACAGAACACAAGAGGATCAAATGGAATACAAAGGGAAACTCTACCAAAGCAGAAGAGGAGCACATGGAATACCACGATAAAATGGACCAGAGGTCAGGTACACCTGTGCATGGGATTGTTAGAGCAGGGGTCAGACACAGCTGGATATAAGATAGGAGTTAGAGCAGAGGTCAGGTACACCTGTGCATGGGATTGTTAGAGCAGTGGTCAGACACAGCTGGATATGAGATTGGAGTTAGAGCAGAGGTCAAGTACACCTGTGCATGGGATTGTTAGAGCAGGGGTCAGACACAGCTGGATATGAGATTGGAGTTAGAGCAGAGGTCAGGTACACCTGTGCATGAAACAGGGATTGTTGGAGCAGAGGTCAGACTCGGATGTCCGAGGTCGCGGCGTCCATTCGTGGACTTTCCTGCTGCCTTGAGCACCCAGCTGGACATCCAAGATGTGACTTTGGACGTCCGGCCGGGAGCTCAAGGTCCATGAACGTCTGAGGTCGCGGCGTCCATTCGTGCACCTTCCCGCTGCCTTGAGCGCACAGCTGAACATCCAAGACGTGACTTCTGACGTCCAAAGAGTGCTCAAGGCACCAGGAAGGTCCACGAATGGCAGAATGACATTTGAAATGACAGGTACCAGCGCACCCAGGATACTGTATAGGCGCTGTATACCGCTCTATAAAGTAAAATGGATTGCGCACGCCTACTGCTTCATGGACGCGCTTTGGACGCCGCTTGCATTTGCATCTCATTTGAATACTGTATCGAGCGATATGTGAACCAAATTGTGCGCGCGGCAAACGAGGGTGCGCCCGGCACTGCTGCACTCTTTCCTACGTGTACTTACTGTATCGGCCTGTATGTAATTATAGTTATTAACTTTTAGACATGCCCGCGTATCTCAATAAGCCCCACTATGTCTCCTATGTACAGATTTCCCCATGTAAATAACCAGAGATGCCACCTCCCTATGTAACTATAGTTATTAACCTTTAGACATGCCCGCGTATCTCAGTAAGCCCCACTATGTCTCCTATGTATAGATTTCCCCATGTAAATAACCAGAGATGCCACCTCCTTATGTAACTATAGTTATTAACCTGTAGATGTGCCCACGTATCTCAGTAAGCCCCACTATGTCTCCTATGTACAGATTTCCTCATGTAAATAACCAGAGATGCCCACCTCCCTATGTAACTATAGTTATTAACCTTTAGACGTGCCCACGTATCTCAATAAGCCCCACTATGTTTCCTATGTACAGATTTCCTCATGTAAATAACCAGAGATGCCCACCTCCCTATGTAACTATAGTTATTAACCTTTAGACATGCCTGCGTATCTCAATAAGCCCCACTATGTTTCCTATGTACAGATTTCCCCATGTAAATAACCAGAGATACCCACCTCCCTATGTAACTATAGTTATTAACCTTTAGACGTGCCCGCGTATCTCAATAAGCCCCACTATGTCTCCTATGTACAGATTTCCCCATGTAAATAACCAGAGATGGCCACCTCCCTATGTAACTATAGTTATTGCCCTGTTGAGCTGTTTGAATCAATTTTCTTTCAATGTTCACCACTGCTAAAATGTAATTGTATTAACAGTTGATTTGCCTCCATTCCATGTAAAAATAGTAAGACACGTTCGTCCTACTATTTCTCCATGCTATCGTGTAAACCGATCCGATGTACCCCATTGAATGTCGGTATATAAAAGCAAATAAATAAATAAAATAAATATTTTCCTTATTGGCTTTAAAGATCAGTACTAGAATTTTACATTTAGGGATAGATTTTAAAAAAGCGCGCCTTCGCGTACTTTTGTTGGCGCATCAGGCGCCAACAAAAGTACGCTGGATTTTAGTAGATACGCGCGTAGCCGCTAAAATCCTGGATCGGCGCGCACAAGGCTGCCGATTTCGTGTAGCCAGCGCGCGCCGAGCCGCGCAGCCTGCCGCCGTTCCCTCCAAGGCCGCTCCGAAATCGGAGCGGCCTCGAAGGGAACTCGCTTTCGCCCTCCCCTCACCTTCCCCTCCCTTCCTCTATCTAACCCACCCCCCCGGCCCTATCTAGACCCCCCCCTACCTTTGTCGGGGGATTTACGCTTCCCGGAGGGAGAAGTAAATCCCCGCGCGCCAGCGGGCCGCTAGTGCGCCGAGACGCGACCTGGGGGCGGTTCCGGAGGGTGCGGCCAGGCCCCGGACTGCCCCGGGCCGAAACCACACCCCCGGGCCTGCCCCCGAAACGTCGCGTTCTGCCCCCGAAACGCCGCGCTGATCCGACACGCCCCCGACACGCCCCCCAACACGCCCCCGACACGCTCCCCTCGAAAAACCCCGGGACTTACGCGAGTCCCAGGGCTCTGCGCGCGCCGGTAGGCCTATGGAACATAGGCGCACCGGCGCGCAAGGCCCTGCTCGCGTAAATCCGCCCGGATTTACGCGAGCAGGGCTTTTAAAATCCGCCCCTTAATTCTCTACTCCACAGGTAATCAATGTAGTTTAGCCAGCAGTGGGGTAACATGATCTCTGGGCCTACGTCAGCAGCATTTTGTAACAGCTATATAGCTCATAATCAATATTTGGGTAAATCTATCGATAAATGACAACAATACAATTGTCAACAGCAGTTAAAAGATATGTCTGAACAACTAATCTAAAATCAGAGCATGATAGAATATAATATAAATAATGTAGCAATTGTAATTTATAAAACCCTGAGCATATTAAGATATTTAAATAAGGTACATAACTTAAAAGAGAGTCAATTTGAAAACTTAAGTTCTGAACTGTTTTAATGAAGGGAATGTCATTAAATCTTTGTCACCAATCTGTTTACCAAGTTATTTAAGTTATATAAGATGCTTTTTCGTATTTGTATAAGTTACCAATTGGTCACCACTATGTATAAGTTGTTTATCCTGTAAACCGGAGTGAAGGCATCCCGCTATACTTCGGTATAAAAAAGCCTCGAAATAAATAAATAAATAAATAAATGTGTGTCCCTTCAAAGGTTAACCCCAAGCGCATACTAGGAGGAGGTTATTTAGAAATCCACATGGCCTCAGCTTTTATTTAATTAAGCACCAATTGATTAGATAACATCCAAGATTTTATATTTAACAAACACTGTTTGATTAATATAAATGTAGATTGAAGATCTGATGTTAGAGGAAAGCACAACTGTATGTCATTTGCACATATTTTATAAAAAATGTATGTTGATCTAACTCTGTACATATAGAAAAAATATATTTATTTATTTATTTTTAACTTTTTTATACCGACGTTCCTGTACAAAATACAAATCACACCGGTTTACATTGAAACTGCAAATTCGCAGGGGAGCGATACAAGGAAAAGAGGATACAAATAACTGGAACTGGGATGCTATAAATTTGTTACTTAAATTCGGCCCTGAATACAATCAATTTACTACAGAATAGATGAAGAAACATTTGAATGCAATGTGACCCAAACACAACCTTTATTACAAAACTAAATGAATACAAAACTAAATGAATACATTTGAATACATCTTCTATACAGCTTAACTTAAAAGGACTTAAATACAGTTTAGAGTAGGTCCTGAACAGGGTGATCTGAACCTACTTGTGGGCAGGTGATCTTAGAGGAACGGGTACAGTGGAATATGAGCTCTCTGGGTAGGATCAATTGGAGTATGGGCACTCTGTGAAGGATTAAGGATGAGATCTGAAAAGCTAGTACATAAAGGTGGAATGGATATGCAATTGCGACTTAAGTGAGAGTTATGTTGCGGGAAATGCTTGGCTGAAAAGCCACGTTTTGGGTTTTTTTTTTGAAAACCGATGGGCAAGGTTCTTGGCGGAGGTCCGGGGGGAGCTCATTCCATTGTTGGGGACCTGCTGTAGATAAGGCGTGCCTCCTTAAGGATGTGTTTGCTGGGGGAGCATACAATGTGCCTTTATATGCTCTTCTGATGGGTCTGGACGATGTATGGGGACGTAGTTGGATGCTTAGATTGAGGGGGTGAGGGTTTGTGTAGATTTGTGAATAATCGTGAGGACTTTAAAGAGAATCGTGGATTTGATGGGCAGCCAGTGGAGGTTCTGAAGGATGGGAGTGATGTGTTCTCTTTTGTTGGTGTTGGTAAGAATCCTGGTGGCGGAGTTCTGAACCATCTGTATGGGTTTGATGGTGTTGGCAGGGAGACCGAGAAGAAGGGAGTTACAATAGTCGATTTTAGACAGGATGATGGATTGCAGTACCAAGCAGAAGTCACGGAAGTGAAGGAGTGGTTTCAGCTTTCTTAAGACTTGCAGTTTGAAAAAGCATTCCTTTGTGGTGTTGTTTACAAATTTTTTTAGGTTTAGCTGGTTATCAAGAAGAACACCTATATCTCTCACATACGGTGAGTGATTAAGATTTAATTTGGGGGATTGAGAACAACTTGGTGAGTTGAGAAGAACGTTGTTGTCATCCTGAGAGATGATGAGAATCTCCGTCTTATTGGTGTTGAGGACTAGGTTGAGGCTAGAGAGAAGGAGGTTAATTGATTGAAGGCAGCTGTTCCAGTGGCTCAAGGTTTTATGTAGAGATTCTGTGATTGGGATGAGTATTTGTACATCGTCCGCGTAGAGGTAATGGGTTAGCTTTAGGTTTGTAAGTAAGTGGCAGAGTGGGAGAAGGTAGATGTTGAAAAAGGTAGGTGAAAGGGATGATCCTTGGGGGACTCCCAGGTTTGAGCGGACCAGGTGTGATTCTTTGTTGTTAATCCTGACCTTGAAGAACCTGTTATCAAGGGAAGGATTTAAACCAACTGAGAACAGTTCCCTTGATGCCTATGTCTGCGAGACGATCTAATAGAATTGCATGGTTCACTGTGTCAAAGGCCGCGGATAGATCTAGGAGAGTGAGAAGATAGGGTTGTCTTTTTTCCAGGTTTAAGAAGATGGTGTCCATGAGTGATATTAGGAGGGATTCTGTGTGTAATGATTTGCGGAAGCCAAACTGAGATGGGGCGAGTATATTATGTTCATCCAGGTATTCTGAGAGTTGCTTGTTGACTATTTCTTCCATAATTTTGGCAATCAGAGGCAAGTTAGCTATAGGGCGGAAGTTAGCTAGGTCTGCTGGCGACAAGTTTGGTTTTTTAATGGGGTTTTAGAATTGCGAGCTTTAGCTGGTCTGGCACTAGACCTTGAGCCAAAGAGCAGTTTATGATTTCTGCGATTGACTTGGAAAAGGTATTTGGGATGGCGAAGAGAAGGTTAGGCGGAATTGGGTCCGATGGATGTGAAGAAGGTTTCAGTTTCTTGAGAATATTTTCTATCTCAAGAGATGATGTGGATTCGAAAGATTCAAAGATTGTATTTCGTTGAGGAAAGGTAGAGAGAGGGAGAGGGGGCAAGGGATTGGATGTTGTAAGGGGGTCAATCAGGTTGGTGATTTTTTTCTCGAAGTATTTGGCAAGTTTTGTGGCTTTGCTAAGTGCTTGGTCATCCGGAATGATGGGTGGGGATGGTTTGGTGAGAGCTGAGACATATGAAAACAGGGCTTTTGAATCAAAGATGAAGTGATGGATTTTTTTTTGCAAAACAATTTTTCTTTATTCTGAGGACGGCATTCCTGTAGGCATTTAGGAGGGATATGTAGGCAGCTAGTGTTGTGGTGGAGGGGTTTTTACGCCATCTATGTTCTTTGCTTCTTAAGTCTTGTTTAAGGGACTTCAGTTCTGGGGTGAACCATGGTTTTCTGTTGTCCGGAGAGGGTTGTAGTAATTTAGTGGTAGTTGGGCAGGTTTGGTCTGCAACTTTATTGGTGATATTGATCCAGGAAGTGGTAGCTGAGCTTGCATCTGAGAGGTCAAGTTGGGTTAATTCCTTGGAGAGCTGACTGCTGAGGAAGTCTGTGGAGCAAGGTTTCCTGAATTGGATTGTAGTTTTAGGGAAGGATTGGGGTGGGTGTTCTTTGATCTCAAGAACCGTGGAGATGATCCGATGATCCGACCAAGGGACCGGTGAGCAAGTGGGCTTGGTAGAGAGAGAGATGCCTTCATTAATGAAAATAAGGTCCAATGTGTGGCCCACTTTATGAGTAGGGCTGTTGACAATTTGTCTGAATCCCATGTAGCTGAGCGAGGAGAGTAGTGTTTCGCAGTTGGGGGATTGTGGAGAAGCGTCAACGTGCATGTTAAAGTCTCCCATTATTATGGCTGGTTTGTCAGCGTTGATATGTTTAGCGATGAGTTCAATAAGGGGAGAAGGGTCGGATTCTAGAATTCCTGGAGGAGTGTAGATTAGACCAATTTGAAGATGATCAGATTTTAAGAAGGAGAATTCAAGATAGGTTGTTGTATTTGATTGTTGTAGGGCTAGACCTAATCCTTTTTTTGCAGCTAGTAGAAGCCCTCCTCCTCTTTTTTTGAGTCTGGTTATTGAGAAGAGGTCATATAATTGAGTGGGAAGTTGATTCATTAATACTGTATCAGAGGGTTTCAACCATGCTTCTGTGATTGCACAGATGTCTGGTTTGACTTCTAATAGTCATTCAGAATGTGAGTTTTTTAGTGAGAGATTGAGCATTAAATAGTGTTAATGAGAAGAGTGAGAGACCAAGAAGTTGTTGTGATCGGAGAGATCATGATTGGAATTAGCCTCTGTTGTCAGATGATGGAACGTGATGAGGGATTAGTGCGACTTCTAAGGTGATTGCTGATTATGGGGATAGCAAAGGTGCGCATTCCTGGGGAGAAGATAAGGTTGAGAGAGCTCGGAGGGAGTAGGACTGCTGATGTGCAGATGTGGGCAGGCTCAGACCAGTGAGAACCAGTGAGGGAGTCCGGATTTTGTGCAGGTGTAATCAGGCTTGGAGTGAGCTCTACACTTCGAGGTTGCACTTCGAGGCTGCACGAAGGGGCGCACAAAGGGGCAGGCCCCTTTGTCATGCTCCTTTGGTACGCGATGCCCGGCGCGTGGTGCCTGGAGGCAGATCTGAGATTTAATTCCCCAGCGGTCGCGGTCGCGTGAGGTCACTGGTGCGACTTCAATTTGATAGGGTGGTGCCTGTCTGATGCGTGGGTGTTGGGCTGGAGGGGTAGAGAATGGCGAAAAACCTCATGGTTGGCGAGGGGGCCCTCGGTGGTAGGAGTGAGAATTAAAGGGCCTTACCCCGATGGGCTCAAGCACCGGCCACGCGGCCCTATCTCCCAGCTCCTACAGACTTCTTTGGACATCCTCCGGCAGGACCTGGAGATCGCAGCGACATTGTTCAAGATATAACGCAATGTATTGAATGTCATTTGCATCTGTGTCGATGAGTATTGTATTGAAGTGAATATGTTTGACTTCATATTTAGATGTGACATTATTTTATTTTTGTTCTTTTATTATTGTGTTTAATTTATAATGTTTGTTCGTTTTAGTCTTTGAGAAACTTTGTGATTTTATTATTATGTATGTAATTTTGTATATCGCTTAGGCCATTTGTGTTAAGCGATTAATAAATTTCTTTAAATACAAAATACAAATATATATTGAATATATATATATTGAATATATATATTGCTTTATCTGTAAACCATCTTGAGGAGTTACCCTTTTTTTTTTTTTTAATTCTATTAGTATGTCATTTAGTTTAATATGTTTTATATTAATGTTTTATGACTGTTTATTGATTAATTTTTATGAGTTTTATCTTTCTTAACAGATAATTTATTCTTTTACTCTATATAGTTTTTTTAGCTGTTACTATTTTATGAATATTGTATTTCTGATTTTGTTTATGCTGTGTAAACCGATGTGAAGGCCTGTTCGATGTGTCAGTATATAAAATTTAATAAACCATTAAACCATTAAACAATATATATATATTGAACAATGTGGCTGAGAGGATAGACCTACTGCTATTTCATGCCAGTTTGAATAATATTGACCCTACTTAATTTTAATGGATTTTCCAGACAAAAAAGAAGTGAACCAAGAAATAGGGATGTGCATTAGTTTAAAATGAATACAAAATGCAATGAATAAAAGCAACCTTATTTGTTGCATTTGTTTTAAATGAATGCATTGGGCGTTAGCCTAGGCTTGAGGGCAGCGCCTCGCCTACAGCATAGTCCGAGGCCCAAAACAAGGGCTGCTGCCTAGGCCCAAGCTTGACGCAGAGGTTTCGGCCTAGGCCCAATCCAATGATGGGGCCTTTTCTGAGAAACAACCCCCCCAATCACTTGCCTGATCCATTGGGTATCCATGGAAGTGGCCAGGCTGGTTCCCAATTCCAGAGCCTCAACCCAGACACAGGCCTGACAGTGAGGCCCGGTCTGGAGGCCAAGTCTTGAAGCCAGGGCCTGACCCAGAGGCCAGAAGTTGACACCTAAGCCTCAGCCTAGGCCAGAGCCCGAGCTCAGGCCCAATGCCATGGCCTAGCCTGGAGGTCGGCTCTTGATGCCTGGGTTTCAGCCTCAGCCAGAGTTGGGGCTCAGGCCTAATTCCATTTCGCAGACCAGAAGCTGGGTCCCAATGCTGAAGCCTCAGCATGGACTCAGACTCAATGCCAGGGCCTGGCCTGGAGGCTGTTTCCCAATGCCTGTTACTCAACCTAGGGTCAGGCCCAGCCCCGGAGCCCAGGCCTCAGAACAGTTCCAGTGACATCCTTGTCTTTCTTCTGTTCTTCTGCTGGGGTAGCACCAGCGTTAATTAACTCCAGCACATTCTCCCCAGGGAATGGCACAATTGCCATACATCACAATGGGCCTGACCCTGTGCTGCTGAGTCCCCGTCGGTATCTGGCCTGGACCTGGGCTCCATCCTAGGCTGAGTCCCAGGCATCAGGATTCTTCCTGCCAGCCAGGCCCTAGCATCAGTTCTGGGTCCAGGCCGTGTTCCCGGTGTTGGGCTGAAGCCCAGGCCTCTGAGCCGGGTCCTGGCTTCAGGCTTGGTGTAGGTCGAGGCCCCAGCATTCAGAGCAGGCCAGGCTACCTCATCAGGCTTGGTCCTGGGGCTTTGGCCTAGGCCCAGCTGTCAGGACCCAGTTACCAATTTCACTAAGAATGGCTCATGGTATCAAAAGACAAAAGTAATGTTTAAAAACACAGGAAACAGTCTTTTATTATTATTATTATTTACTTGTCTGATTATAAAATCAGATGTGGCTACCAGCAATATTTCTGCACTGTGACCATATCTAAATCCACACTGATAGGGACTGATGAGCACATTGTGCTATTCTATAAAAATCAGTTAAGCTGAATTAGGACAGAACAATTATTTTTGCTAATGTAGGCAGTTTGGAGATTGTTCTGTAACCTAACAGGCAAATTTTAAAAGGAGCATGCGTAAACACAGATATTGGGCATGCAAGCAAAGATTCCCTTAATTTTATATTGTGTATGTGCGTATTATTTAAAATACCCCTGCTGCGCATTTGTATGACTGGGGGGGGGGGGGGGGGGGGAGGGGAAAGAGAGAGAGAGAGGGACCCTCTTCAACTCAGGGTGGATTTTAGGGAAAGGGCAGTGTTACAAAGGTATACAGAGCAATGTAACACCACCCCCCAAAATCCCACCCTGAGATGGAAGTGTCCTTCTTACAGTGGGAGAAAAACTGAGTGTCAGATTCTCTCTCTCTTCTTTTCCCTCCCTGTGTTCAGGCTCAAAATCTCCAGACTTGGGGGGCTGTTTTGTTTGAGCTTTAAATCTACCTGTAACTCACAAAGCCCATATTTTCAAGACCTTGTGTACTCACTCTCAGATACTTATCTGTCTGTATATATTTATACATATGGTGAATATTCCATAAGACTATAAATACAGCTATTTCTTATATTATATGTTAAACAGGAATAATTCACAACCTAGACTCACGTAATTATCTGCCTTATTTAACAGTCAACAGTCATTCCTTCCCCTCAAGTATAAATGCTTCATTAATTCTCCCTTGGACCGTATCTACTCCCATAACTATTTTAGGAACCACTCAGTGTAACCAAACCCGTGGTAACACTGTGAACCAATTCTCTATCTTACCTCGATGTCTACACTAATATCCTATCTTTGTTGTGACACTGTAACTCTAATTCTGGTGTAACATTGTTTCATCCCCTCGGTTGGAAAGGCTGCTTGATACAAATAAGCGATGATAATGATGACTTTACAATTTGTATTTAAATGGCTTGTATTTACAATGATTACAGTAGCATATCTATGCTTTCGATTTATGCCTATTTATAATATCCTTTCCATTTAAAATACATAACTGTAGCCTATATATTGTATGCCAAAAAGTTTGCTGTAACATACTTTTAACTCCTCAGCTGGAAAAGAGTGACATACAAAAAACAATGATGATGATAAGAACATAAGAACATAAGAAATTGCCATGCTGGGTCAGACCAAGGGTCCATCAAGCCCAGCATCCTGTTTCCAACAGAGGCCAATCCAGGCCAGAAGAACCTGGCAATTACCCAAACACTAGAAGATCCCATGCTACTGATGCAATTAATAGCAGTAGCTATTCCCAAACAAGTACATTTTCAAAGGTCTATACATGTAAATTTTGGGGTTTATGCGCATAGCTGGGTCTTGTGTGTGCCGCATGCATTTTACAATGGGTCCAGCCATGTGTGTAAACCCCGATAAGCACTCAAGTGTCGGGCGTCTCAGAAGGGGCGGGCCAGGTCTGGGCAGGGAGGAGTGTGGTGGGAGGTAAACCAGGAAAGCACCATTAGCTGCTGTCCTGGGGAATCATGTGCCGGCAGCTGACCGGTGCGTGGGGTCTACTGCTGCGCCTTCAGAGCAGTAAGATAAAAAAACAACAAAAATTACCGTATTTCTTCGATTGTAAAATGCCATCAATTGTAAGACGCATACTAATTTCAATGCCACCAACAATTAAAAAAGCTTTGCTTAAAGAAAAAAATACATTTCTCAGAATATCTTTTAAAATTTCTTAGGAATTTGATAGAATTTTTAGAATGATATTTCTAAGAATGAGTCTAAGAATAAAATGAATCTCTAAAATATATCTGCTGGGGTGTATAGAAATTAGAGTCCATTATCCAGTCCCCTTTACTAGCGAGCTCCACTATAATGAAATAATGGTGGCTCCACACTTGTAAAGTGAGCCACTTTATTCAACAAGGCAACTGCAAAAGTGAAGTGGAATGATAATGGTCAAACTTGGAGGCAGGGTTTCCATGTAAAAACAAAATGTTGGTACCATTTGCACAGCGCGGAAAAATTCTAAAAAAAATACTGCAGTCTAAGATGCACCTGCGATTCCAAGACACACCCTGTTTTTAGAGATGTTTATGTGGATAAAAAGTGCATCTTAGAATCAAAGAAATACAGTATTTTAGCTAGGAAAGGGGTAGGGGTCAGGGAGGAGAGGGGAAAGGGTAGGAAGGTTAGGTAGGGGTACAAGGAACTGGGGAAGCCCTAGTTTTAAATGTGCCCCATGCTAACTTCATGGAGTGTCCCCTAGTCCTTCTATTATCCGAAAGAGTAAATATCTGATTCACATCTACCCGTTCTAGACCTCTCATGATTTTAAACACCTCTATCATATCCCCCCTCAGCCGTCTCTTCTCCAAGCTGAAAAGTCCTAACCTCTTTAGTCTTTCCTCATAGGGGAGTTGTTCCATTCCCCTTATCATTTTGGTTGCCCTTCTCTGTACCTTCTCCATTGCAATTATATCTTTTTTGAGATGCGGCGAACAGGATTGTACACAGTATTCAAGGTGCGGTCTCACCATGGAGCGATACAGAGGCATTATGACATCCTCCCATGATTCTATGATGATGTTGATAATGAATCCTAGTTTCACTAAAACATTTTATTGAAACCATAACTGAGTCAATGTTACTGTACTAAACTAGACTTTGTTGTAGTTGTTTTTCTTAACCTAATTGCAAAATTTGCATGCAAGTAAAATCTTGAAGAACCATGAAGTTTATTGTTGTTGAATTTTTGTTTCCACTGACCCCTCTCCTATATTGTGAGGTAATTGGGAAGGTTGAGATGGTTTCAGTAGCACTTCCTGCTAGCAATGGTTGGAAGCATCACAATGTTCTGGGTTCCAGATAGGAAAAGAAGGGGAAGCCTGCACCACATGAGGCTACATCCCGGTCTGCCCAATGCAAGTCAGTAACTCTTTGACCCTCACTTTTTCCACATGGGCTAGATGTAGGGCTTTCTCTAGCTGGTCCATATGTCCCCTGCTCTTTTCCCTAGTCTTATTGGGGTCCAAATTAAAATGCTACTTAGCCCGATAAGACAGATTTATCGGGCTAAGTGGCAGACACTGAATATCCAGCTATACTACTTAGCCAGATAAGTCAGTGGATGGGCAGTGGGCGACACTGGGCAGTGCTATTTATTTAAGTACCTGATTCACTAAGGGTTTTTCCCATAGTACAAAATGGGAGACAAGCCTTAATGAATCTGGCCCTAACTTAGCTGTATAAGTGGCAATATTGTTGAGACTTATTTGGTTAAGTTAACTAGATAAGCTAGACGTGCCCCATGGCAGGTCTAAAGTTATCCGGATAAGCTTATCTGGCTATCTTTAATACTTATCCTGGTATATTCAGTGGTATTGCTGTGCCACTGAATATCCTGCGTAAGATGGCCAGATAAGTTTTATCTGGCTAACTTACATAGCTGGATATATTTTAATATTGGCTCCATTGTTGCAAACTGATTTTATAATGGCCACTCAAGGTCCTGCTGATCCTGTGGTGCCATACTGGACCTGGTATGCCCTCTGTCCTCTGCAGGGGGGGGAGGGTGTGCCTTGCTCTGTTTGAGCTGTACTGGGACCTGTCCTCTGGTTGTCCCAATGACATCATCACAGCATGACTGCTGATGCTGCTACTCTCCCTGACAGCTTTTGATGATTCAGGGGTTGTTGAGGCTGGGAATTCTGGGGCAGCCATGTTGGCATTCTCAGCTGGCATTATCTTTGCTGGCATGGTGGTGTTAGCAGTGGTAGTGGGAACAGTTGAAACTATCATTTTACTCTTCCTCTTCTAGGGAGGCATGCTGGTGAGCAGGGAGGGAGGCGGAAGGGGAGCACAGCCTGAAAGATGACTGCACTGCATCGCCTGACTATAGGGGTCTCCTCTTTCCTACCTCTGCTCTGGCTGCTCCTGAATCTCACAAGCTAGGACATGATTTTCTCCATTCCACTTCTCCAGTTTTGGCAGGATCTGCAAGGGTTTGGGGGGGAGAAAATGGGGGAAGGAGTGTCCATGCCATGTTATGTGTGTTTTCCAAGCACTCTCCAACTCTATTTTTCTCTAAAGAAAATTACAAAAATCACAATTATGCTTTCAGTCTTTTGTGTTGCTGCTGTGTATAAACTTCTTCCCTCCCTCTAATAAATAAATAGAATACAATATGCAAGAAAGGAATACAGTTTCTAGTCGTTGAATGAGGAGGTCAGGAATAGTAGTGAAAAGAAGCTGTGTCTTTAATTCTCCTTCTGTATTCTGCAAGGAGAGTGAAGATAGTGATGATTCATGACATTTCAATTCCCTGAGAGAGGGGAAAAAAGTCTGAACAAATAGGCTGTGTTATAACAAAATGGTTATTTGTCCAATCTCTGATTCCTGGCCCATCAATCCTTCTTTGTGCAAGGTTCATCCTACAAAATGTCTTTGTCTGATGCGGAATGCAACCAGAGGCGTGTAGAGCGAGGGGCCCCCGGCATGCAGCTTGAAGGAGAGAATGAGGCTATAGAATTCTGCCTCTAAGACTGTATATATATGTATGCATGTGTGTGTGTGCATAATATATGCATTATATATATATATAAAAATGATGCAGAATTTGTAAAGTTATATAGGATGTATAGAATTCTGCCTCTAAGACTGTATATATATGTATGCATGTGTGTGTGTGCATAATGTATGCACTATATATATATATATAAAAATGATGCAGAATTTGTATAGTGAATCCTGTACTTTAGCACCATTGAATAAATAGCTGAAGCCTACGTAGCCATGGGCAGTCCTACTGCAAACAAAATGATCAGCAAAGGTGATTGGGCTCCTTCACAACACATCCCAACAGAGATCTGTCTTTGCATAGAGAATGTAGAAATCTGACCTGTGCTCTGCATGTGTCATACAAGATGCAGACTCTTTATTTAGATTGTATAAATCTTCTACCATACAGTATGTGTTTTGTGTGTGCTGTATAATATGCACACATTTCCTGTCTCTGTAAATCAGTGGTAGAGCAATGATTACGTGGGTCCCAGTGGAAGTTTTCATTATGCTCACCACTCCCCCCCCCCTTCCCCGCAGCCTTATCCCAGCTGACAGCAGGATAGTGCAGCCCGTGACATAGGAGGCCTGAGGGATCTCTAAGCCACATTTCCTGCCCCTGACGTCTCTCAGATGAGCTGTTTGAAGCAGACCAGATTTCTAGACTGTGTGGTTCAAATAGATGTGAATTGGGTGGGAGAACCAATGGCAGGAAGAGCGGGTTAGAATAGCCGTGGGCCCACTGCACCACAGAGTCAAATCCTCTGCTGGAAGCTGGACATTAGGTCACTGGGTGTGAGGAGCCAACCGGCAGATGGGAGCGAGAGGTGACTGACGATACCTAGGAGCAGCAGGCACAGGGCACTGCTAGAGCTAAACCCAGGATTTTGATAATTTATTTATCTATTTATTTATTTATTTATAAACTTTTTTATACTGATATTCATGGCAACATCATATCGGTTTACATTGTAACAGCAAGGAGGAAAACACATTGAACAGGGGAGGGAGATGCATTGGAAAAATAGGAACAACAAACTTAGTAAGGGAAGAAAGAGAACCAAGCAATATGGTGCTTATGGAAGCCGTTTGCAAGGTTGGGATTGGGGGGAATATTTTGAGAGATGAGGAGCAGTTTGGTTTTAGAAGAGTTAAGGGCGAGGTGTAGATTGGATAGTAGGGTATTTATGGAGGAAAGGCAATTCTTCCAGAATCAATTGCGTTAGTGAGAGAGTTGCGAACAGGAATAATGATTTGAACATCATCTGCGTAAAGGTAGAACTTGAGACCAAGGTCTGTAAGGAGATGACAGAGGGGAATGAGGTAGATATTGAAAAGGGTGGATGAGAGGGAGGAGCCTTGGGGAACTCCTTGGGGTAGGGCATGGTGGGAGGATTTAGCATTGCCAATTTTAACAGAGTATTGTCTGTTAGAGAGATAGGAGGTGAACCAACTGAGGGCGGTGCCAGAGAGGCCTATGTCAGTGAGACGGGAGATGAGTTGGGTGTGGCTTACAGTATCGAATGCAGCAGAGATGTCTAAGAAGGCAAGGATGAAACAATGACCTTGGTCCATTCCTCTGATGAGGTGATCAGAGAGGGAGAGTAGCAGGGTTTCTGTGTTAAGGTGCTTACGGAAGCCGAATTGAGAGGAGTGGAGTAAATTATTTTCTTCAAGGTAGTTTGTTAGCTGGGAGTTAACCACCTTCTCCATGATTTTTGTGATGAATGGGAGGTTAGAGATGGGCCGATAATTAGATGGGTCTTGTGGGTCTAGGGAGGGTTTTTTAAGAAGGGGTTTGATGATATCAGACCATGGTATGGTATGGCTAGATTTGCTGGAAGGGGGGCCCTCGACACCTAGCCGCTGGAGATCCCCATCTCAGTTGGGAGAGGATAGAAATTTTCAGGAATATCTGCGGCAAAGGTGGCAGGAACATATGGATGCTCCAACTTTATTTTGGGAAGCCAGTAAGGCAGTGCTCCGGGGGGACATCACCTCCTATCTCATAGCTAAAAATAAGGCCTTGCATAGGAACTAGAGATGTGAATCGTGCCAGCGAAGTGGGCAGGAGGCCATAGTGGTGGGATTCGACTCAGAAAAGGCTTTTGACAGGGTCTCATGACCTTATTTATTTTCAGTTATGGCTCGCTATGGAATCACGGGGGCAATTGCAGACAGTATTGCTATGCTGTATGTGGAGCCGTACTCTGTGATCTGTGCTAACGGTCAGGTATCAGAGGACTTTCGGCTTTATCGGGGCACTAGACAGGGATGTCCCCTCTCGTCGCTGTTATATGTCCTGTCTATTGACCCATTATTGAGAAAAATAACGGCAGACCCGAATATTACAGGGTATCAAGTGGGTCACCAGGTCTTTACGGTTTCTGCCTTTGCAGATGATGTATTAGTGTTCCTTAATAAACCTCAGACCTCCTTATATCATGTATTGCAGCATAAGGTGGCCTTTGGGGCCTTTGCAGGCCTGAAAATTAACACGGATAAGTCCGAGGGCTATGGCCTTGGGGGTATGACACAATCTAGCTGGGCTGGAGATTTCCACTGCGATGGGTGGGCTCTGAAATGAAATATTTGGGGGTGCGAATCCCGAGAAGGGTGTCTGATCTATATGCGGTGAATATTGGCCCTCTATTAAAAAAAACGGAGCAGACACTGAGTATGTGGACTAATCTCCCCCTATCATTACATGGAAAGATTTGCCTGTTGAAAATGGTGGAATTGCCACGGTGGATTTATGTGCTACAACAACTTCCTCTGTGGCTACACAAAATGGATTTGGTTCGTATCCACCGTATCTTAAGGGCATACTTATGGGGTTTCCCACAGAGCGAGATTACCTTTAGCTACGTTAATGAAGCCCAAAGATCAGGGAGGCTTAGGATGCCCCAATTGGAGGGATTACAACTTAGCTTGCACCCTTCGACACATATATGACTGGTTGAACTCCACCAGTATATGCACTCCATATTTGTTTCTTGTGGATTGGTGTCAGCCTTTTCGGCCTGGGAATCTCCTCCAGAGGCAGGGGTTCAGATCTGCCAGGACCCATAAAGGATAGCCTACTCTTTAAATCTTGCAGAGCGGGCCTGGCGGTTTTTTATGCGTAACAAATTAGGGATGAGGAGGATTTCCTCCCATTTTAACCTTAAGGGGTAACCCCCAATTCCCCGGGGGGTATGACTTCCTCTGTGTTTCTCTTGTGGGAGGAACGGGGACTCAACAGCTTGTACCACTTTCTCGATCCACGCACTCTGGGAGTTAAAGTCTTTCAGGAGCTTCAAGACCAATATGGCTTAGACCCCAGGGATTTCTATGAGTACCTGCAAGTGCGCCATTATATTCAAAAGTTGTGGCCTAAAGGATCTGATCCTTATCAACCAGTCATATTAAGGGATTTTTTCTGGGCAAGTGGGGCTGAAAAGATTAACTCTAGCGCTACACACATGAAGCTTATTAATTCTATCCCTCATGATTCTATTTTTCACAACATTAAAGCTAATGGCTCGGGCAGGCCAATCTAGTGCTGACAGTAGAAGAAATTCGGTGCATATAAACGGATGGAATTTGTTCTCTGAAAATTCGAATATGCGAGAAGTAGGCTATAAAGTGTTTACACTGTATGTATATGTCCCAGACACGAATGTTTGCTGCAAAATGTGTGACTCAGAATATGTATAAATGTGGAAGGGGAAAGGGGTACTTTTTTCCATTGTATATGGGAGAGTACTGTGATAGTTGACTTCTGGAAAGATCTCTTAAGGGAGCTAACTAGGATTTTGGGTCAGCATGTTCCACGAGATCCGAAACTTTGTTTGTTTCGCTTGTTCCCTTATCAGATGGCCTCACTTACCGAATATCAAGCTATCTTTTTGGGCAAAGTCTTGCTTATAGGATTACAAACTATCATGTCTACTTGGATATCTTCGGACGGTCCGCAGGTGGCTCAATGGAGGACTCGAACCAGCAAACAATTGCAATTTGAATATCTGACGGCGGGAGCCAGGTCCCCCAGGGCTTATGCCCACATGTTCGGGCTGTCTGGAGAGACTACTGGGGTTATCTTCCACTATCCACTAG
Source organism: Rhinatrema bivittatum (assembly GCF_901001135.1). NCBI lineage: Eukaryota > Metazoa > Chordata > Amphibia > Gymnophiona > Rhinatrematidae > Rhinatrema > Rhinatrema bivittatum. Next base: position 8,841,793 of record NC_042615.1, read on the forward strand.
AGACTCTATTACTCATTTACTCATCTGTTTTATCAACCATCGTCTACATCCTGAACACCAGCGAGAGAATCCATCAACCAGGCTGATCTGTGTAGTTGGGGGGGGGGGGGAGGAGGGCTTTCACTGGGTTGTTTAGTTAAGACTGCTATGTTCCTTTTCAATCAGTTATTGGGATAGGTCTGGGAGATTCATAGGAGCGGATATGCTTTTCTTCTTACTGCTGTGCTGTATACATTCTCCTGTGATATGTCCACTGTGCTGAAAATGTTAATAAGAAATTATACAAAAAAAAAAGAAGGGGTTTGATCACGGCATGTTTGAGGGGGTTGGGAACAATGCCTGAAGAGAGGAGCTGTTTATGATAGTGGCTAAGGGTTTGGCTATGGTGTGTCCGGTATCGAAAGTAGGGCTTTTGTGGAATGGTGGCTGGAAGGATGGGAGGCAGGTTTTAATCTTTTTGAGGATGGAAGTGATCTCAATCGATGAGGTGCGCTCAAGGGATTTTAGAGTGGCAAGTGTAGAACAGGGGGTCTTGTGGGGTATGAGGGGGTTAGGGGGGAATCTGAGGAGGATATTAGATATTTTCCTATGGAAGTAATGAGCTAGTTGTTCACTTTTGTTCTTTGCTTCATTATCAGGGATGGGAGGGGGGTCAGACTTGGTGAGTTTAGAGACGTATGAGAAGAGGGCTTTCGGATTGTAGATATAGTCATGTATTCTTGCGGAGAAGAAGTCATGTTTGGCATTTAGTGTGGAGCATCTATAAATGTGAAGTGCAGATTTGAAGGTGGAAGCTTTCTGATGGGAAGGGTCTTTCCGCCAGGCTCTCTCTTTTTGTCTTAGGTCATTCTTTTTTCGTTTCAGATCAGCAGTGTACCAAGGTGTTTGGTTCTTGGCCGTAGGGTTTAGTTCATGACTAATGATAGGGCAGTGTTTATCTGCAATGTCTAAGGTGAGGTTGCTCCAGGATTCAATTGTGGCATTGGGATTAGAGCAATCGAGTTTGTGGATGGAGCTGGAGAAGGCAGAAATAAGATCATCACTGGGGCAGGGTTTTCTATAATTAATAGTGTTGTTGGGCATATGGTGCTTTGAGATAGGGGTCTTTATAGAGAGTAAAGTTTTGATGAGGGTATGGCCTGACCATGGGACAGGGGTGCAGATGGGAGTGTTAGTGGAGAGGATCTGAGAGTTAATGAACAACAAATCTAGGGTGTGCCCAGCTTTACGGGTTGGAGAGGAGATGATTTTGCTTGTAAACCCATGGCCTGAAGGGAGTTGAGGAGGGCTTCACAGGTTGAGGAGCGTGGGGGAGGCATCAACATGAAGGTTGAAATCTCCTAAGATAATAGCTGGTGTTTCAATATTAATATTGTCTGAGATTAATTCAATAAGGGGGGAGGGGTTAAGTTCTATGAGGCCAGGGGGGTGCATAAATGATGCATGCTTGAAGGTCGTGGGATTTGTATAGTCCAATCTCAAATTTGTTAGGGGGGTTTGATTGTTATGGGTTTGAGTTTTATATGTTTTTTCACCACAGGAGGAGGCCTCCGCCTCTTTTCTTCAGTCTTGGGATGGAGAAAAATATCATATGCGAGGTTGGGGAGCTGATTGAGGAGGACAGTGTCGGAAGTCTTTAAGCCAGGTCTCATGTGGTTTGCAGTCAATTGGTAGGTCGCTGAGAATTATAGTTTTCTTGGCAAGAGATTGGGCATTGAAGAAGATTACGGCTAGTGTGGTTAGTCCTAGGAACTGTGTAATTGGTGAGGTGAGGATTGGGATAAGGGATTTGCGATGGGAAGGGGTGGTTGTGAGGTGTGAGGATAAGATTCTGTGGGGGTTGTAGTGGATGCAAGAGATAGGGAAAGTGAGGTGGTTTGCAGTGTTCCATGTCATGTTGACCTTGGGGTTGAAATTGGTTTCCAGTCGGTGGTAGCATGGGAGAGGAGTGGGCGGAAGGAAAGGAGAGACAACAGAAATACAGAAGCAATGTAATTGGTAAACAGCATTCTAGATGCTAAGGCAATGTGCCAGTAATTGCATGGGATTTGCCCTGTATTATAACCGGGCCCCATCCCACATTTACATGCAAAACATGATCAGCCCACTTCCCACCTACCCACCCATAAGGTAGAAGTGTCCCGCCTGAAATCCTATCCCCGACCCCCTCCTCATCCCCATTTTCAGCTCAGCTGGGAGCAAGGGACCCTCTGCTCTGCTTCTGGCATCCCAGCACTGCTCAGAGAGAGGCAGTTCTGGAAGTGTACATAAGAACATAAGAACATGCCATGCTGGGTCAGACCAAGGGTCCATCAAGCCCAGCATCCTGTTTCCAACAGAGGCTAAACCAGGCCACAAGAACCTGGCAATTTCCCAAACACCAAGAAGATCCCAAGCTACTGATGCAATTAATAGCAGTGGCTATTCCCTAAGTAAACTTGATTAATAGCAGTTAATGGACTTCTCCTCCAAGAACTTATCCAAACCTTTTTTAAACCCAGCTACACTAACTGCACTAACCACATCCTCAGGCAACAAATTCCAGAGCTTTATTGTGCGTTGAGTGAAAAGAATTTTCTCTGATTAGTCTTAAATGTGCTACTTGCTAAATTCATGGAATGACCCCTAGTCCTTCTATTATTCGAAAGTGTAAATAACCAATTCAAATCTACCCTTTCTAGACCTCTCATGATTTTAAACACCTCTATCATATCCCCCCTCAGCCGTCTCTTCTCCAAGCTGAACAGTTCTAACCTCTTCAGCCTTTCCTCTTAGGGGAGCTGTTCTATTCCCTTTATCATTTTGGTTGCCCTTCTCTGTACCTTCTCCATCACAATTATATCTTTTTTGAGATGCGGCGACCAGAATTGTACACAGTATTCAAGATGCGGTCTCACCATGGAGCGATACAGAGGCATTATGACATTTTCTATTTTATTCACCATTCCCTTCCTAATAATTCTTAACATTCTGTTTGCTTTTTTGACTGCTGTAGCACACTGAGCAGACGATTTAAATGTGTTATCCGCTATGACTGTTGTGAGGTCCGATCGCGACCACACGCGACCGGACCCCCCTACCTCCTCCACGCGGGCAGGCCGGGGTCCTCATCACGGCGGTCCATGGCGCATGGGCCGCGGCGGCATCTAGTCTTCAGAGAGCAGCGTCAGGGAAGCCGCGGCTGGCCCCGCCTCTTAAAGGGGCCGTGTCGCAGAATTGAGGCCGGCCCCGGAAGATGACATCATCTGGGAGGGAGATTTAAACTCCCTCAGCGAAGGTTTGGACACCTTCGCAACAGTTCTCTGTGGTTGGTTGGTTTCCTTGCTCTCCTGCGTTTCCTGGTTTGACCCTTGGACTGATTTGGACTTCGCTGAGTTTGCCTGCCGCCTGCCTTGACCCCTGCCTGGTATCTGGACTGAGTTTTGCTTGCCGCCTGCCTCGACCCCTGATTGGATTTTGGACTTTGATGAGTTTGCCTGCCACCTGCCTTGACCCCTGCCTGGTATCTGGACTGAGTTTTGCCTGCCGCCTGCCTTGACCCCTGCCTGGCATCTGGACTGAGTTTTGCTTGCCGCCTGCATCGACCCCTGATTGGATTTTGGACTTCGCTGAGTTTTGCTTGCCACCTGCCTCGACCCCTGATTGGATTTTGACTTCGCTGAGTTGCCTGCCGCCTGTCTTGACCCTTGCCTAGTATCTGGACTGAGTTGCCTGCCGCCTGCTTAGACCATTGCCTGGTATTCTAGACCGTGTCTGCCTGCCTGTTTCTGGCCGGAACCCGGATTGCGTTGTGGCCCAGCTGAGGTCACCGTGTGGGTTGGCCGTACTACGGAATTTCCACCTTCCGAAGGCGAAGTTCACCTAGGTACCGCAGGTGGGTGTTCTCTCGTCCCGGGTCAAGGGTCCACTATCATAACAATGATGCCTAGATCTCTTTCCTGGGTGGTAGCTCCTAATATGGAAGCTAACATCGTGTAACTGTAGCATGGGTTAATTTTCCGTATATACATCACCTTGCACTTATCCACATTAAATTTCATCTGCCATTTGGATGCCCAATTTTCCAGTCTCAGAAAGTCCTCCTGCAATTTATCACAATCTGCTTGTAATTTAACTACTCTGAACAATTTTGTATCATCTGCAAATTTGATTGCCTCCCTTGTCATATTCCATTCCAGATCATTTAATATATTGAAAAGCATGGGTCTTAATACAGATCCTTGAGGCACATCACTTACGTTCACGTTTATCTATTTTCTGTTTTGTTTGCACTTTGTGAAATTGTCATTTTTTTGCATCACAATTGACAACTCCAGATTTGTCTATTATGAGTAATCCTTAAAAATGTACACCAAAAGGAGTAGAAAATCCCATCATGAAGATCTTTCATCAAATGGTCCTTCGAGACATATGCCAGCTATCTGAAGCCTGATGTAGAAAGGAATATCACAATATGAATTGGTCTGAATACAAAATGGTACAAGAACTGCAGAGTTGTACATCTGATTATAAAACCAGCAGATAAGAGTGAAAAAATTGTTGTAATGGATCAGGATAAATATGAAGCCAAAGTTAATTGACAATTAAGTGATACCTGATATTATAAGCTGCTTATACACAATCCCATACCATTTTTACAAAATTAAATTAATAAACTTTTCACGTCGTTCCCTTACAGTTAGGTTTTCATTCCTATGGAGGCTTCCTTTTTGAAAAAAGTACATCCAAAGATTCCTGTCTTCTATGTATGCCCAAACTATATAAATGAGGTTGCTCAATAGTGTTGGGCAAAGAGTTGCTTCTTGAACCCTTGTTACGCTTCATTCATTATATCTTAGCTCCTTTTGATCCTACATAAATAAGACATGCCATACTGGGTCAGACCAAGGGTCTATCAAGCCCAGCATCCTGTTTCCACAGTGGCCAATCCAGGCTACAATACCTGACAAGTACCCAAACATTAAATAGATCCCAATCTACTATTCCTTATTAATTAATAGCAGTTTATGGATTTTTCCTCTAGGAACTTATCCAAATCTTTTTTAAACCCAGTTACACTAATTGCCATAACCACATCCTCTGCAATGAATTCAGGAGCTTAATTATGCGTTGCGTTATGAAGAATGTTTGGTTTGTTTTAAATGACCTACTTTCTAACTTCATGGAGTACCCCCAGTCCTTTACTGTCTGAAAGAGTAAATAACCGATTTACATTTATCTGTTCAAGTCCTTTCATAGAAACATAGAAACAGAAAAATGACGGCAGAAAAAGACCAATTGGCCCATCCAGTCTGCCCAGCAAGCTCCCACACGTATTTTCCCATACTTATCTGTTTCATTATTTTCCCATATTTATCTGTTTCATCTGCCAAAAAGTTCAGGGCCCTTGTTGGGAACTCTTTGATTCAAATTTCCTGCCGTCCCCTGTCATTGATGCAGAGAGTAATGTTGGAGTTGCATCAAAGGTGAGCATAAGGCTTAATGGTTAAGGGTAGTAACCGCTGCATCAAGCAAGTTACCCCGATGCTTGGTTACCCAGACTGCACAGATCAATGCCTTGTTGGATGTTGTCTGAATGTAAAACCTGTTTTCCACATTTCCCCCTACCGTTGAAGCAAAGAGCAGTGCTATATATGTATTCAAAGTGATGTATCAGGCTTAATTGGTTTAGGGTAGTAACTGCCGTAATAAGCAAGCTACCTCCATGCTTCATTGTTTACCCAGATTGTGTAGTTCAATCCTTGTTGGTGGTGGTCTGAATGCAAATCCTCTTTTCCACATTTCCCCCTACCGTTGAAGCAAAGAGCAGTGCTATATATGTATTCAAAGTGATGTATCAGGCTTAATTGGTTTAGGGTAGTAACTGCCGTAATAAGCAAGCTACCTCCATGCTTCATTGTTTACCCAGATTGTGTAGTTCAATCCTTGTTGGTGGTGGTCTGAATGCAAATCCTCTTTTCCACATTTCCCCCTGCCGTAGAAGCAGAGAGCAACTCTGTATATGCACTGAAAGTGATATCATGCTTAATTTATTTATTTAACAGTTTTATATACCGCAGTTCAGGTAACAATGTTACTAATCACTTCGGTTCACATTTCAACATTAGTTGAAATGTGAACCCTAATTAGGGCAGTAACCCTAATTAGGGCAGTTACTACCCTAATTAGATTAGGGTAGTAACTGCCATAATAAGCAAGCTACCCCCATGCTTCATTGTTTACCCAGATTGTGAAGTTCACTCCTTGTTGGTTGTTATCTGAATCATGATATTGTAGACCACTATCATATCCCCCATCAGCTGTCTGTTCTCCAAGCCAAATAGCCCTAGCCTCTTTAGCCTTTCCTCATAGGGGAGCCCCATTCCATGCACTTTATCATTTTGGTTGCCCTTCTCTGTACTTTCTCTAGTGCATCTATATCTTTTTTGAGATGTGGCGACCAGAATTGTACACAGTATTCAAAGTGTGGTCTCACCATGGAGCAATACAGAGGCATTATGACATCCACCATTTTATTCGCCATTCCCTTCCTAATAATTCCCAACATTCTGTTTGTTTTTTTCACTGCCACAGCACACTGAGCTGACGATTTAATGGGTGGTAACTCCTAATATGGAACTTAATATTGTGTAACTATAGCAAGGGTTATTTTTCCCTATATGCATCACCTTGCACTTGTCCACATTAAATTTCATCTGCCATTTGGACGCCCAGTCTTCCAGCCTCACAAGGTCATCCTGCATTTTCTCACAATGTGCTTAAGATTTAACTACCATCTACCTTCCTTCCATAATATATATGTGATTCATAATATATATGTGAATAATTTTGTATCATCCGCAAATTTGATAACCTCCCTCGTCATATTCCTTTCCAGATCATTTATAAATATATTGAAAATCACCGGTCCAAGTACAGATCCCTGAGGCACTCCACTGTTTACCCTTTTCCACTGAAAAAATTGACCATTTAATCCTACTCTCTGTTTCCTGTCTTTTAACCAGTTTGTAATCCACGAAAGAACGTAGCCTCCTATCACATGATTTTTTAGTTTTCATAGAAGCCTCTCATAAGGGACTTTGTCAAACGCCTTTTGAAAATCCAAATACACTAAATCTACTGGTTCAACTTTATCTACATGTTTATTAACCCCTTCAAAAAATGAAGTAGATTTGTTAGGCAAGACTTCCCTTGGGTAAATCCATGTTGACTGTGTTCCATTAAATCATGTCTTTCTATATGCTCTACGATTTTGATCTTGAGAATAGTTTCCACTATTTTTCCCAGCTCACTGGTCTATAGTTACCCGAATCGCCCCTGGAGCCTTTTTTAAATATAGGGGTTACATTGGCCACCCTCCAGTCTTCAGGTACAATGGTTGATTTTAATGATAGGTTACAAATTTTAATGAATAGATCAGAAATTTCATTTTTGAGTTCCTTCAGTACCCTAGGATGCATACCATCTGGTCCAGGTGATTTGCTACTCTTCAGTTTGTCAATCAGGCCTACCACATCTTCTAGGTTCACCGTGATTTGATTCAGTCCATCTGAATCATTACCCATGAAAACCTTCTCCATAACGGGTACCTCCCCAACATCCTCTTCAGTAAACACCGAAGCAAAGAAATCATTTAATCTTTCCGCGATGGCCTTAACTTCTCTAAGTGCCCCTTTAACCTCTCGATCATCTAACGGTCCAACTGACTCCCTCACAGGCTTTCTGCTTCGGATATATTTTAAAACATTTTTACTGTGAGTTTTTGCCTCTACAGCCAACTTCTTTTCAAATTCTCTCTTAGCCTGTTTTATCAATGTCTTACATTTAACTTGCCAATGTTTATGCTTTATCCTATTTTCTTCTGTTGGATCCTTCTTCCAATTTTTGAATGAAGATCTTTTGGCTAAAATAGCTTCTTTCACCTCCCCTTTTAACCATGCCGGTAATCGTTTTGCCTTCTTTCCACCTTTCTTAATGTGTGGAATAATTCTGGACTGTGCTTCTAGAATGGTATTTTTTAACAATGACCACGCCTCTTGGACATTTTTTACTTTTGTAGCTGCTCCTTTCAGTTTTTTTCTAACAATTTTTCTCATTTTATCAAAGTTTCCCTTTTGAAAGGTTAGCACGAGAGCCTTGGATTTGCACACTGTTCCTTTTCCAGTCATTAAATCAAATTTGATCATATTATGATCACTATTGCCAAGCGGCCCCACCACCGTTACCTCTCTCACCAAGTCCTGTGCTCCACTGAGAATTAGATCTAAAATTGTTCCCTCTCTCGTCAGTTCCTGAACCAATTGCTCCATAAAGCTATCATTTATTCCATCCAGGAACGTTATCTCTCTAGCGTGACCCGATGATACATTTACCCAGTCTATATTGGGGTAATTGAAGTCTCCCATTATTACCACACTATCAATTTGGTTAGCTTCCCTAATTTCTCTTAGCATTTCACTGTCCATCTCACCATCTTGACCAGGTGGACGGTAGTATACCCCTATCACTATAGTCTTCCCTGACACACAAGGGATTTCTACCCATAAAGATTCAATTTTGTATTTAGTCTCATGCAGGATGTTTATCCTGTTGGACTCTATGCAATCCCGGACATAAAGCGTCACACCTCCTCCCGAGTGCTCCTCTCTGTGATTGCGATATAATTTGTACCCCAGTATAGCACTGTCCCATTGGTTATCCTCTTTCCACCATGTCTCTGAGATGCCAATTAAGTCTATGTCATCATTTACTGCTATACATTCTAATTCTCCCATCTTACTTCTTAGACTTCTGGCATTAGCATACAAACATTTCAAAGTTTGTTTTTTGTTTGTATTTTTATTCTGCTTTTTAATTGATAGGGATAAGTTAGAATTTTTTAGCTCAGGTGAGTTTTTAGTTACAGGCACTTGGACTACTTTTCTTATTATTGGAACCTCACTGTCGGGATGCCCTAATTCTAATGCATCATTAGTATCCTTTAAAGATACATCTCTCCGAACCATGCGCTGCTGAGCGACTGTCGGCTTTCCCCTTTGTTCTAGTCTAAAAGCTGCTCTATCTCCTTTTTAAAGGTTAGCGCCAGCAGTCTGGTTCCACCCTGGTTAAGGTGGAGCCCATCCCTCTCTGCAGCAGATCTGTTCCCTGGGATATTCGTGCTGCAGAGAGGAGAGGGGAGAGCTTTATTGTTCCCTGGGAGATTCCTGCTGCAGAGAGGAGAGGGGGGGAGCATTACTGTTCCCTGGGAGTTTCCTGCTGCAGAGAGGAGAGGGGGGAGCATTACTGTTCCCTGGGAGTTTCCTGCTGCAGAGAGGAGAGTGGGGACGTTACTGTTCCCTGGGAGAGTTGGGAGCGTTACTGTTCCCTGGGAGAGTAGAGAGCTTTACTGTTCCCTGGGAGATTCCTGCTGCAGAGAGGAGAGTGGGGAGCGTTACTGTTCCCTGGGAGAGTTCTGCTGCAGAGAGGAGAGAAGGGAGCGTTACTGTTCCCTGGGAGAGATCTGCTGCAGAGAGGAGAGAGGGGAGAGTTACTGTTCCCTGGGAGATTCCTGCTGCAGAGAGGAGAGTGAGGACGTTACTGTTCCCTGGGAGAGTTGGGAGCGTTCCTGTTCCCTGGGAGAGTAGAGAGCTTTACTGTTCCCTGGGAGATTCCTGCTGCAGAGAGGAGGGGGGGTGCTTTACTGTTCTCTGGGAGATTCCTGCTGCAGACAGGAGAGTGAGGAGCGCTACTGTTCCCTGGGAGATTCCTGCTGCATAGAGGATAGTGGGGAGCATTACTGTTCCCTGGGAGTTTCCTGCTGCAGAGAGGAGAGGGGGAGCGTTACTGTTCCCTGGGAGATTCCTGCTGCAGAGAGGAGAGTGGGGAGCGTTACTGTTCCCTGGGAGATTCCTGCTTCAGAGAGGAGAGTGGGGATGTTACTGTTCCCTAGGAAAGTTGGGAGCGTTACTGTTCCTTGGGAGATTTGGGAGCATTACTGTTCCCTGGGAACATTCTGCTGAAGATAGGAGAGTGGGGACATTACTGTTCCCTGGGAGATTCCTGCTGCAGAGAGGAGAGTGAGGACGTTACTGTTCCCTGGGAGAGTTGGGAGCGTTCCTGTTCCCTGGGAGAGTAGAGAGCTTTACTGTTCCCTGGGAGATTCCTGCTGCAGAGAGGAGAGTGGGGAGCGTTACTGTTCCCGGGGAGATTCCTGCTGCAGAGAAGAGGGGGGGTGCTTTACTGTTCTCTGGGAGATTCCTGCTGCAGAGAGGAGAGTGAGGAGCGTTACTGTTCCCTGGGAGATTCCTGCTGCATAGAGGATAGTGGGGAGCATTACTGTTCCCTGGGAGTTTCCTGCTGCAGAGAGGAGAGGGGGAGCGTTACTGTTCCCTGGGAGATTCCTGCTGCAAAGAGGAGAGTGGGGAGCGTTACTGTTCCCTGGGAGATTCCTGCGTCAGAGAGGAGAGTGGGGATGTTACTGTTCCCTAGGAAAGTTGGGAGCGTTACTGTTCCTTGGGAGATTTGGGAGCATTACTGTTCCCTGGGAACATTCTGCTGAAGATAGGAGAGTGAGGACGTTACTGTTCCCTGGGAGATTCCTGCTGCAGAGAGGAGAGTGAGGACGTTACCGTTCCCTGGGAGAGTTGGGAGCGTTCCTGTTCCCTGGGAGAGTAGAGAGCTTTACTGTTCCCTGGGAGATTCCTGCTGCAGAGAGGAGAGTGGGGAGCGTTACTGTTCCCGGGGAGATTCCTGCTGCAGAGAAGAGGGGGGGTGCTTTACTGTTCTCTGGGAGATTCCTGCTGCAGAGAGGAGAGTGAGGAGCATTACTGTTCCCTAGGAAAGTTGGGAGCGTTACTGTTCCTTGGGAGATTTGGGAGCATTACTGTTATCTGGGAACATTCTGCTGAAGATAGGAGAATGGGGACATTACTGTTCCCTGGGAGATTCCTGCTTCAGAGAGGATAGTGGGGATGTTACTGTTCCCTAGGAGAGTTGGGAGCATTATTTATTTATTTATTTAAAAACTTTTATATACCGGTATTAGTATGCATACATCATACCGGTTTACAATGTAACTTTAAAGGCAGAAATTACAATGAACAGGGAGGGCGAACAAGGAGGAGTATACAAAGAGCAGGAGGTGGTGGAATTAAAGCAATAAATAAAACTGCAACGGACTATTTACAGGAATATACAAGGCGTAGGCAAGATACTTGTGGAAGTCAGATACTTGCGGAACTCTCACAAGGAACATTACTGTTCCTTGTGAGAGTTGGGAGCGTTACTGGTCCCTGGGAGAGTTGAGAGCATTAGTGTTCCCTGGGAGAGTTGAGCGCGTTACTGTTCTCTAGGAGAGCTGGGAGCATTACTGTTCCCTGGGAAGTTCTGCTGCAGAGAGGAGAGTGGGGAGCGTTACTGTTCCCTTGGAGATTCCACCTGCAGAGAGGAGAGAGGAGAGCATTACTGTTCCCTGGGAGATTCCTGCTGCAGAGAGGAGAGTGGGGATGTTACTGTTTCTTGGGAGATTGGGGAGTGTTACTGTTCCCTGGGAGAGTTCTGCTGCAGAGAGGAGAGTGGGGTCGTTACTGTTCTCTGGGAGAGTTGGGAGCATTACTGTCCCTTGGGAGAGTTGGGAGCGTTACTGTTCCCTGGGAGAGTTGGGAGCTTTACTGTTCCCTGGGAAAGTTCTGCTGCAGAAAGGAGAGAGGGGAGCGCTACTGTTCCCTGGGAGAGGAGAGTGGAGAGCTTTACTGTTCCCCGGGAGAGTTGGGAGCGTTACTGTTCCCTTGGAGAGTTGGGAGCGTTACTGTTCCCTGGGAGAGTTCTGCTGCAGAGAGGAGATTGGGGATGTTACTGTTCCCTGGGAGAGTTGGGAGTGTTACTGTTCCTTGAGAGAGTGGGGACTGTTACTGTTCCCTGGGAGAGTTGGAAGCGTTACTGTTCCCTGGGAGATTCGTGCTGCAGAGAGTTGAGTGGAGAGGTTTCCCCGGGAGGGCATGCGGTCTTTGCAGTACAGTGGGTCTTAGTCATGCTAGGCAGGAGAATGTTGCTCAACTCTTGAGAATCATCTGGTGACAGCCACCCCTTTCCTTTGGGAATCTCATTATTGAGAGGAATTCTGTGGGTGATGATTGCTGAATTTCGTTCTGACTCAGGAAGAATGCACATCATTGTGGAGCTTCTTGCCTATGGAAATGAGCATTGCCAAGCCAGCTCCTCATGCTGTAAGAGGCTTCTGTACCCCATGAAATAAGTGGTTTTAAGATTTTTAGCTCTGCCTGCTGCTCTCCTTATTTTTGGGTAAATAAGTTTGTCCGAAGCAAGCAAACCTTTGCTGAATCCCCCGTGACCCCCACAGTGCTCCCTTCTTTGGTGGTATTTACTCATTTACAGCCTCGGATATCATGCTGGCAGTATTTTGCCATGGCTCATGGAAGTACCAGCCCTGGTCTGAAGATACTTTTGTGAGAAACCCTCCTTAATCCCAAGCTGTGAGTTCACAAGTTACCTCAAGCGGGGATCAATCAGAGGGGTAAACACAGCCTTTGCCTCTGAACCACATCCACTACACCTTCTCCTCAATGGTAGACTGATCTTGGCTGAAAAGTAAGCATCAGATACTCTTCCCCTATTAGAGGGATTTCACTAACTTATTTTCTTGCTTTCCTTAACCTCATTCTAAGCCCATCACTTCTCAGAACTCCCAACTCACCATGACAGTCTATAAATGAGAAACAAATAATTCCTGATACCTGCTAAGAATTGTACTTCCACACACACCTCTACCATGATAACAACCTGAGGAGAGACAGGAGTCATTACTGACCCGTATAAGAACTCTACCCCCCTGTCCAATCTCACACCTCTAATAATAGCCTGAAGAGACACAGGAGTCATTACTGACCCATATAAGAACTCTACCCCCTGTCCATTCTCACACCTTTAATAACCACCTGAAGAGAGACAGAAGTCATTACTGACCCATGTAAGGATCCTACTCCCTGTCCAATCTCACTCCTCTGATAACAGACTGAGGAGACACAGAAGTCATTACTAACCCATGGAAGGATCCTACTCCCTGTCCAATCTCACTCCTCTGATAACAGACTGAGGAGACACAGAAGTCATTACTAACCCATGGAAGGATCCTACTCCCTGTCCAATCTCACTCCTCTGATAACAGCCTGAGGAGAGACAGGAGTCATTACTGACCCATATAAGAACTCTACCCCCTGTCCATTCTCACTCCTCTGATAACAGCCTGAGGAGAGACAGGAGTCATTATTGACCCATATAAGAACTCTAACCCCTGCTCATTCTCACTCCTCTGATAACCGCCTGAGGAGAGACAGGAGTAATTACTGACCCATATAAGAACTCTACCCCCTGTCCATTCTCACTCCTCTGATAACAGCCTGAGGAGAGACAGGAGTCATTACTGACCCATATAAGAACTCTACCCCCTGTCCATTCTCACTCCTCTAATAACAACCTGAGGACAGATAGAAGTAATTAATGTTAGATGTAAGTGTTACGCATGCCGCCCGTGGCAGACCCGCGGTGCGGCCCTCTCACCTTCTCATGCGGACTCCAGCTCCTGATTCCTCTTTGCTGGTGGTAGTGGGCCACCAGCTCCGACCTCAGGTCGCCTCTGGCTCTGCCATGGTCCCCAGTGTTGCCAGCCAAGATGTCCTTGCTCTTCAGGTTTCTCCGCATGGCCCGTGGAGAGACACTGCCATCAGCGCCGCACCCCTCCCTAGGTGCACGCACATTACTAGTTCTTTTAAAGGGCTCGCGGTGGGAACCTGGCCGTGGCCCCAGATGCTGATGTCAGACTCTTCAGCGTATAAAAGCTCAGGCCTCGCTCCATAACGTTGCCTTTGCAACAGGTCTCCTTGTACTCCGAGTACTCGTTGCTGATAGAGAATCCTCTCTACCTCGTGTTTCTGATTCCTGTCTCCATGTTGGACCAACTCTCTGGGTTTTGACTCTGCTATGCCTGACTACTCTTCAGTCTATCTCCAACCCCAGACCTCAGCTACTCTTGTCTATGTCTTCCATCTCCATGCCCTGACCATTGCCTTGATTGACTAGCTAGAGACCTTTCGGTGACCAGAGTTCTACACTGCTTGCCACGACTTCCACGTGCCAATGGCTCTGACCCTAGCCTGTCAGTGACGCCTCCTCTTGCCTATCCTCTGGCCGTGGACTTACAAGGCTTAGGCCTTCCTTTGCTTGAGCACCTGTCACACCTCCTCTGGCCGATAGACTCCAAACCTCACCCTCTCCAGGGTACAATCTTGGAGAAGGGGCTTTTTCTGGTCACTTAAAAACTCAAATATCAATTACTTATAGTTTTTCCCCACAGGTCCCCCGGCAGGGTTTGATTGGAAGGCAGGTGCCCTCCCTACTGAGCCAGCCAGCAGACACTGGCTTCAAAAGTGAAATTTAAGCCTCTTGCTTAGTCTTTCCAGTCCTCTTTGACATCCAGCACAAAACAAACTTCTCTCAATCAGTTCTCCAAAGTCAAAGTCTGGCCCCAATGGGCCTAACTGCCACCTCCCGCTGTACATCTGGGATATCAACCCTTTCTCCAGGGGAACAAGCACCCACTTGGCAGTTTTCCTGGTAAGGTGTCCTTAAAGTAGGAAAATCCAAACAAACAGAAGCTCTTATATCCCCGAGCTCACCTTCTTTGTGGTCACTGTTGCCATCCTTCTTCACACGGTAGCGGGGACATCCAGAGTCAAAGTCTTCCAGAGCAAACTGATAGCAAGGTCCTTCCCCGGCAGGAGACTGAGACAGCTCTGTTAGGGAGTCCTTTTTATATCCTGTAGACTCCTCCTCCAGTAGCAAGGGATTGGTTCCTAGGGCCTCACCCTCTGGTATGCTGTCCCCCTGCAGCTATGGATTGGCTTCTGGATCTCCACCCTTTTCTCCCACACCTGTGTCTGTTTCTTTCTCTATGGTTACAGGGGAAGGAACCAGCGTAACTCTCACTGTCGCCGGGTTTTTCTTCCCCCTTCCCTGGGGTTTTTAGTTCCGGGGAGTTTTTGTTCCTGAGGTTTTGGTCTACCCCCCGGGCTGTATAGTGACCCCGTCACAGTGCCTCCAGTTACTTGTTGTTCCTTTGGCGCCTGAGTTCCTGTACCGAATCCAGTCCAGGGTAGGACTACGCCATCTACCGGCTGCTGTCTCTGGGCTGAACCACTTCTCGCTATTCTCTAACCTTGAGGCCCATTTAAGTCCTGCCGGCCCCGGCACCCAAAGGCTCAACCCGAGGGGAACGAGGGCTGGTATAGGTAAAGCCTCTATCTTCAGCCCACTCCACCTGCTGATGGTGGAGTGGGCATCAACCCCACCTCAGCCCAAGTGTCCACCTCCGATGCAACAGTAAGGATTCTACCTCCCAGCCAATTCTCGCTCCTCTAATAAAAGCTTGAGGACAGACAGAAGTCATTACTGACACCTGTAAATATTATATCCACTGTCCATTCCCACATCTCTATTAACAGCCTGAGAAGAGACAGAAGTAATTCTGGTACACATAAGGATTTTAGCCTTTGTCCATTCTCACATTTCTAATAATAGCCTGAAGAGAAACAGAATTCATTACTGCTACATATATGGATTCTACCCCCTTTCAATTCTCACACCTTTAATAACAGCCTGAGGAGAGACAGAAGTTATTACTGATACATGTAAGATTTCTACCCCCAGTCCATTCTCATTCCTCTAACAACACCTTGAGGCGAGATGGACATCATTACTGAAATGTGAAAGTATTCTATCCTCCTGTCCATTCTCACTCCTCTGATAACAGCCTGAGGAGAGACAGAAGTCATTCGTGACCAATGCAAGGATTCTATCCCTGTCCATTCTCACATCTCTAATAACAGCCTGAGCAGAGACAGAAGTAGTGTTACGCCAGAGGTGGACCTTTGGCCCGAGGTGGGGTTGATGCTATCCGCAGGGCAAGCCCTATGGGTCCCCACCATCGGAAGGCAGAGCTGGCTGAACAACAGAGGTCAGCAGGAGCTTCACCAATACCAGCCCTCATTCCCCGCAGGTTGAGCCCTTGGGTGCTGGAGCCAGCTGGTCTTAGGTGGGCCTCCTTCCGAGGACTCCTTGAGTATGATGGTAGGTTCAGCCAGGGGCCAGCAGTTTAGCAGGCAGACAAGGATGAGTCCAGACGAGGCCCGGGCACCAATAGAGTACAGGAGAGGACAGGTGGTGCCCAAGTAAAAGAAGGCCGAAGCCTGTAAAACCAAGTCCAGGGTAGAACCAGAGGAAACATCAGAGAGCAAGCTGTAGTCTGGACAGGCGGTGGACAAGAACCGGTGGTCAGACGAGCAAAGGTCAAACTAGGAGACAGTCCGAGAATGGTCAGGCGAAGCAGGAGTCATGCCAGAAGTCAATACGAGACGTGGTCAGGCAAAGCATGGGTCAAGCCAGAAGTCAATACGAGATGTGGAAGCAAGGATTGGGGACAAGTGTAGGAACCAGGAACAAGGACCGGAACAGGAACCAAGAATGGAGAAAGGATCAGGAACCAGGAACAGAGACAGGATCAGGTACTAGCAACAAGCACATGAAAAATGTGGAGACCTGTTGCCAAGGCAAGGAAACACTGACTGGGCCCGGCTATTATTAGGGATGTGCAGCCAAAAAGTTTTCGTTGCATTCGTGATACGTATTTGTGGGGGGTCAATTCCGTTTCATGCAGAAGTATGGAGAATTCCATAGGTTGTCGATCTGTAAATACGTTACTACGGCGAGTTAAATTAGTGTCCCAGCTAAAATTAAAATTAACTACAACCCCCCACCTTCCTGACCCCCCCCAAGACTTACCAAAACTCCTTGGTGGTGCCATTTTGAGTATTGGCATTGGACGGCCGGCGTGAAGGAGGTCGCTCCCGGAACCCTGCTGGACTTTTTGCAAGTCTTGTGGGGGTCAGGAGGCCCCCCAAGCTGGCCAAAAGTCCCTGTGGGTCCAACGGGGGTCCCAGAGCGACCTGCCATCCAATGCCAGGACTCAAAATGGCGCCGATAGCCTTTGCCCATACTAAGTCACAGGGGCTACCGGTGCCATTGGTCAGCCATTTCACATGTCACATGGTAGGAGCACAAGATGGCGCCGGTGACCATGTGACAGGGGCTGACCAATGGCACTGGTAGCCCCTGTGACACAGGCTATTGGTGCCATGATGAAACCAGCAAACGAGTGCAGCGATGGCTTCTGGATTCTCCGCTGGACTACCAGGGAGTTTTGGTAAGACTTGGGGGGGTCAGGAGGGTGGGGGGTTTAAATGTTTATTTAGGAGGCCGAATAAAACAGATATCTGTTAAATACGTGGGGGGTCGCGATGCGTTTCGCCTCCCCACGTATTTAACAGATAGGAAAAAATAAGTTGCGGATTCCAAATACGTGGAAAACGGATGCACATCCCTAGCTGTTAGTGGATCCTTGGACCGGGACGAGGGATGACACCCACCTGTAGCGCCCAGGTGTGCTCGTCTCTGGAAGGTGGAAGGTTCTGTAGCACAATCCGGCAAGGAGTCCCCAGGAAGGTGGCGAGCGACACAGTCCGAGTTTCAAGCAAGGGTCGAGGCAGGCGGCAACAAACACAGTCCGAGTTCCAGGCAAGGGTCGAGGCAGGTGGCAACAAACACAGTCCGAGTTACAGGCAAGGGTCGAGGCAGGTGGCAACAAACACAGTCCGGGTTTCAGGCAAGGGTCGAGGCAGGCGGCAACAAACACAGTCCGAGTTCCAGGCAAGGGTCGAGGCAGGCGGCAAAAAACACAGTCCGAGTTCCAGGCAAGGGTCAAGGCAGGCAGCGAGCAACGAAATCCAAATCCAGGCAAAGGTCCAAGGCAGGCGGTGAGTAGCAAGGTCCAAATCCAATCCGAATCAAGCCAGAAAACAGGAGAGCCAGAAGAACAGCAGACAAGCACTGGAACCTGTTGCAAAGATGTCTTCCATACCTCAGAGGGAGTTTAAATCTCCCTGGCTGATGATGTCATCTTCCGGGGCTGGCCTGGTTTCGGCGTCGCGGCTCCTTTAAGAGGCGTAACTCGCTGCGTCTCTCCCAACGCTGTTCCCCAACGTCCAGAAGCAGTAGCGCCGCGGCCCGTGCACTGCTGCCCGCCACGATGGAGACCCTGTGCCGGCAACGTGGAGGAGATAGGGGCATCTGACTGCGGGTAAATGCAGCCAGGACCCATAACAGTACCCCCCCTCTTACACCCCCTCTTGGAAGGACCCGGCTTGTTAGGATGCATAAGATGAAAATGGTGAAGTAAAGATTTATCCAAGATATTCGCCGATGGTTCCCAGGAGTTCTCCTCTGGACCAAACCCCTCCCAAGCAATCAGATACTCCCACCGCCTTTGGTTACGGTGAATGTCCAGAATCTCCAGTTCTTGATAGATGGGATCCTCATCGGACTCGACGGCAGGAGACTGGAGTGGAGTATCATGGAACGAAGAGGAGATCAAAGGCTTTAGCAAGGAGACGTGGAAGGAATTATGAATGCGAAGACTGGTGGGAAGTCGCAACCAATAAGTTACAGGCCCCAGACGTTTACTGATGAAAAATGGTCCAATGTATCTGGGAGCGAGTCGCATGGAAGGGACCTGGAGGTGCAAATGACAGGTGCAGAGCCAAACCCGGTCTCCCGCATTGAACTGCGGAGCAGGTCGACGATGCTTGTCGGACATCCATTTTGCAGTCTCGGCCGCATGGAGAAGACGAGCATTAGTGACCTCCCAGAGTTCATGGAGCCATTGTGCCGAAAGTTGGGCCACTGGAGAGGCGACTGTAAGAGGCAGGGGTAGGGGAGGCCGTGGTTGTTTGCCAAAAACGATTTGAAACGGAGACTGTCCAGTGGCCGAGTGTACATGGGAATTATGTGAGAATTCGGCCCAGGGCAGGAGAGTGGCCCAATCATCTTGGCGATGGTTCACGAAGAGGCGTAAAAACATCTTCAACCCTCTATTGACACGTTCTGCCTGTCCATTCACTTGAGGGTGAAACGCTGTGGTAAAATCCAATTGTATGCCAAATTTCCTGCATAGCGAGCTCCAGTATCCTCTATCAGAGGTTATGTGAAGAAGAAGCCCATGGAGACGGAAAATATGTAGAGAGAACAGGTTAGCCAATTCAGGGGCAGATGGTAACTTGGGCAGAGGTACAAAGTGTACCATCTTAGAGAATCGGTCGACTACAACCCATATTACCTGATTCCCGCATGACAGAGGAAGATCTACTACAAAGTCCGTGGATATATGGGTCCAGGGTTCTTGAGGAGGCGGAAGGGGCTGGAGGAGGCCCCAGGGTCGACCGGGTAAAGGTTTTTGATGGGCACACTTTGGGCAAGAGGCGACGTAGGCCCACACATCCCCCTTCATATGAGGCTACCAGTAATAGAGAGATAACAGTTCTAGTGTACGTACTCTCCCGGGATGACCTGCGGTGAGGGAATCATGTGCCCAGGAAAGTACTTTGGGGTGAAGTCGAAGGGGTACCACCGTCTTCCCTGGTGGTGCAGTCTCGGTGGTGGCAAGAATCAACTTGGCTGGGTCTATAATATAGTTGAGAGTTTCTTGTGTGTCCTCTATCTCATATGATCTGGAAAGCGCATCTGCTCGAATATTCTTAGTAGCTGGACGATATCGTAGCACAAAGTCAAAATGACTAAAGAATAATGACCAGCGGGCTTGGCGGGAGTTAAGGCATTGAGCTCTATTGAGATATTCTAAATTCTTATGGTCGGTATATAATGTGTTGTGCCCCTTCTAACCATTGTCTCCACTCTTCGAAGGCCATCTTGATGGCCAACAACTCCTTATCGCCTATTCCATAATTCTTCTCAGTGGGAGAAAATGTTTGGGAGAAGTAAGAGCAGGGGAATAAGATGCCTCGATCCGAGTGTTGGCTGAGGACTGCTCCAACCGCTACTTCGGAGGCGTCTACCTCCACTATAAATGGCCGAGTGGGATCCGGGAGATGAAGGCAAGGTTTTTGTAGGAAGGCAGTCTTGAGTCTTTCAAATGCTTGTACGGCTTCACAAGGCCACTTCCTGGGGTCAGCTCCCTTCTTGGTTAGGGCAGTAATCGGGGCTACATTATGAGAGTAGTGTGGAATAAAGTTCCGGTAAAAATTGGCAAAGCCAAGAAATCGCTGTATCGCTCGAAGTCCCACTGGTTGTGGCCAATCCCGAATACTAGCCACCTTATCTGGGTCCATTTGGAACCCCGTGGTAGAAACAATGAATCCCAAAAAGGGTATGGATTGTCTCTCGAAAAGACATTTTTCTAGTTTAACGAATAACTGGTTCTCTCTTAGTCGTTGTAGCACATGTCTGACGTCCTTGCGATAAGTAGCCAGGTCTTTTGAATAGATAAATATATCATCCAGATAAATGATCACTTGTTTATACAACATGTCCCGGAATACCTCATTCATTAAGTTCTAGAATACCGCAGGCGCATTACATAGGCCGAATGGCATAACAAGGTATTCATAGTGGCCATCACGGGTATTGAACGCGGTCTTCCACTCATCTCCGGGCTTAATTTGGACCAGGTTATAGGCACCACGTAAATCAAGTTTGGAGAAGATTCTGGCTCCGTGCAATTGATCGAGTAGTTCGGGTATTAATGGAAGGGGGTATTGATCCTTGCGAGTGATTGCTTTGAGTCCTCTGTAGTCGCTGCAAGGTTTTAAAGACCCGTCTTTTTTCGGAACGAAGAAAAATCCTGCCCCTGCTGGAGATGTAGAGGGGCAGATGAACCCCCGTTCAAAGTTTTCCTTTATATACTGGGACATAGCCTGTGATTCTGGACCGGAGAGGGGGTAAACCCACCCCCTGGGCAGGCTGGTATTAGGAAGTAAGTTAATGGCGCAGTCGAACTTTCGGTGGATTGGAAGGATTTCAGCTTTCTATTTAGAGAAGACGTCCATGAACTCAGCGTATTGTGGAGGTACTGGAAACTTAGTGGTAGTTACCAGCATCACTGGTTGAGGTTTCCGTTGGAGACAAGTCCCAAAGCAGTCTGAAACCCAGGCAATAATTTGGAGAGTCTTCCAGTCAATAGTAGGAGAATGTCTTTGTAACCAGGGAAGACCCAGTACCACTGGGTGAACAGATTTCTCCAAAATAAAAAAGGATATCTCTTCATGGTGGAGGATCCTGGTCTGGACAGTTATGGGAGCCGTGCAGGATGTGACACGACCGGGAAGATTCTCCCCTTGGATAGAAGAGATGAATAATGACGTCTTGCGAGGAAGTATCGGGAGTTGTAGCTGATGGACCAATTCAGCCAAGATAAAGTTCCCTCCAGCCCCAGAATCAACCAGAGCCTGAATGGTGAGGGATCCTTGACCACACTGCTGCGTAACTGGAACGATAAAGTGAGGAGCCAGGTTACTCCCTAGGGTCTGCTCCTCGAAAACACCTAGGTTCGATAGTTTCCCGGGCGCTCCAGGCATTGGGCCAAGAGGTGTCCCTTGTTCCCGCAATATAAGCAAAGTCCCATCCTTCTCCGGTGTTGCTTCTCCTCAGCAGTCAACCGACTTCTTCCTAACTGCATGGGTTCCTCCCTGTTTTCTGTTGGTGCCTCGGTAGTGGTATGAGTAACCAAAGGTCGAGAGAAGGTAGGAGCCAGGGAAACCATTCACCGGGGTGGTCTTGCTTCCTTTGCGCACTGTTGCAATTGTCAGTCGATACGGCCTGCCAAGTCGATGAGAGCGTCCAGATCCTCCGGAATCTCCCGGCCTGTGAGTTTGTTTTTGATGCGGGGTGACAACCCTTCTAGGAATATGCCCTGTAGATAGTCCGGACGCCATCCTAGTTCGGAGGCTAGGGTACGAAAGTCGACTGCAAAGTCAGCCAGAGTACGGGAACCTTGTCGCAGGTTGAGGAGTTCAGAAGAAGCCGTAGATAGCCGTCCCGGCTCATCAAACACCTGACAGAAGGTCTGGACGAATCTGGATAGATCGCTCAGAATGGGATCCCCCCGTTCCCAGATGGGAGAGACCCAGGCCATGGCTTTCCCATCCAGCAAAGAAATGATGAAAGATGTCTTCATCTGGTCAGCAGGAAATTGTTGCCCTTGCAAGGAAAATCTGATGAAACATTGGTTCAGGAAACCTCGACACTGTTTTGCTTCTCCAGAAAAGCGAGGAGGTGTAGGCATGTGGGAAACCGAAGAAGAGGTACTTGGAATTGTTGGTGCAGGAGCAGCCGCCTCGGCTCCATGAGCAGAATCGAGACGACGGACCAGGTGTTCCACGGTGGCAGTTAACGCCTCCAGACTCTGCTGTTGTTGTTGCTGTTGTTGTCGTTGCTGCATAAGCTGTTGGGCTAGGCCTGGGATAGCCTGGAGACCAGTCAAATCCACCGGATCCATGGCCTTTTCAATCTGTTATAATAGTGGATCCTTGGACCGGGACGAGGGATGACACCCACCTGTAGCGTCCAGGTGTGCTCGTCTCCGGAAGGTGGAAGGTTCTGCAGCACAATCCGGCAAGGAGTTTCCAGGAAGGTGGCGAGCGACACAGTCCGAGTTCCAAGCAAGGGTTGAGGCAGGCGGCAACAAACACAGTCCGAGTTCTAGGCAAGGGTCGAGGCAGGCGGCAACAAGCACAGTCCGAGTTCCAGGCAAGGGTTGAGGCAGGCAGAGTGCAACGAAATCCAAATCCAGGCAAAGGTCCAAGGCATGCGGTGAGTAGCAAGGTCCAAAGCCAATCCGAATAAAGCCAGAAAACAGGAGAGCCAGAAGAACAGCAGACAAGCACTGGAACCTGTTGCAAAGGCATCTTCCATACCTCAGAGGGAGTTTAAATCTCCCTGGCTGATGATGTCATCTTCCGGGGCCGGCCTGGTTTCGGTGTCGCGGCACCTTTAAGAGGCGGAACTCGCCGCGTCTCTCCCGACGCTGTTCCCCGACGTCCAGATGCAGTAGCACCACGGCCCATGCGCTGCTGCCCGCCACGATGGAGACCCTGTGCCGGCAACGTGGAGGAGGTAGGGGGGTCTGACCGCGGGTAAGCGCGGCCGGGACCCACAACACCGGCCTTATATACTTAGGGGGTGGCGTGGTGCCAGATGGTGGTGTCTCCCCGCGTGATCCGCGGGGAGGCCAGCCGAGGAAATGAGGACGACTGAGGAAGCTCGGGAGAGAAAGCGGCTGTCGACAGCTGCGAGGGAGTTCAAACCATGGGCAGAGGCTGGCAGTCGGGGGTGAGTGAGCCCGGAAACGGGCCTGCCGTGGGTGGCACACGTAACAGTAGTTACAGACCCACATGTACCATTAGCAAATTTCATCAGATAACAGGGATTAGACCGATCCACAAGACAGGCCAGTACAGGGGTGGCCACCAATCTCTGTCAGTCTGCCTGGTCCTAATCAGCAGCAGCTACAGCCCTCTAGTCTGTCTGCTCTTGACCTGTGGCCATTCTGTAAACAACACAACTCCCTCACTCCTCAGTTGTCTTACATCACATGACACCATGTTCTAGCAGCCTAGAACAAAGCAGCGGTGCATAATGCCAAAGTGGCTTATTTGCCAAGTTAAACACCAAAGGTTTAACGGGTAACCTGGCCCCTACATTAGACAGCAGAGAGATGCCACCACTTCTATGTCTGCACAGTAAACATATTGAGCTACATATGCCAGATTCCAGGTAGGCTCACCCTGGCAGCGTATACAGATGGTGAGTATGTGTCAAATGATGTGGCTTGCTGTGGCACCCTCTAGATCAACTGTACATATTATGATCTACAGAGAGGAGGCTAACTTTCCTGAAAAGGAGACCCTCATGCACCTGCCAACCCCCACAGGTCTCAGCAATATGCAGCCATTGTGCCCCTCCACCAACCCAGTTCTCCGGATAAACCTAGCATTGTTTGCATGAGGGGCCATTGTAATTCTGCATTCCAACTATCCTTGCACTCTACATTCAGGAAACAGCTTCTTAACCAAAGCCTCCCAAACATGATAGGCCTCCCTATCAGCAGAACGTCTGAGAACTCTGCACACCCCCATGTAACTGGACTATTACCACCATCCCCGCTACCTGGCAGAAGAGGTGTGCAGTACAGCCAATTGTCACGCCCCTCCCACCTCTCCACACAAGGTCTTACCAATGATAGGCCCAGGGGGAAGGTCAGAGGCCATTCTGACAACGGCCCATACTATCAGATCATGAGTGGAAGCACTAGATCAGTGCTGGGCAAGGACAGTGTGTCCAAAATGAATGCCCACATACACTGCCTGCTGTGGGGTATGCATTGCACAGGTAAGGGAGGAAATTACTAGGCCTACATCACCCTCCCACACATAGATATTGCCAGAGGCTAACACCACAGGACACTTACCCCCCCACACACACATACACACTTATCTGTTGTGAACAGACTACCAGCACAACTTCATGCACCTACACATGGGAAATGTAATCAAGCATCTGTGATATCAGTGGCAGCCTGGTCCCTAACTGCTAATGATGTAGTCGGAGTCATTACTCAGCATACACCTTTATCTACACCGGCACGCCAGACACAAAGCTGTCCGATGCCTATATGGAACGTAGTTTGGCTCAGTTACTGACATGGGCCCCTCAAGGCCTCAGGTGGCACTAAATGAGTGTCTTGCAAGAGACCAACATGAGACACAGCCTACAGGACAACTACTCCTCTGAAGGGGCCACAAGTCAGGGCTGTCAGACTCTCTAACCCTAAACCACCTGATTGCACCTTCATCACCCTGGCTTCTGTCCTTTCTGCATGCAGCTTACCTCAGGAATCGTACACCTATGTGCTTTAAGGCTGCCCTCAGAAAGCATACGGAGTGTAATAGTTAGTGTAACACACAAGTCTGCATTAATTACAGGTACATATATACAGCAGCACAAGATGACTAGCCCTCAGCTGTATGGCCCAAGGGCCAAGCAGCACCATCACATCTCCTTAGTGGGCTAAAGCTATCTGAGACCTCTCATGCAAGGCAAAAAGCTTCAAGCACACTTTTCCGATGGGTTCAATTAGGGGAAGCTTTGGTTAGGAGACAGTTGGGAGATAGTACAGTCTTTCTAAACTTGACAGTGGGGACATGACTTTATAATACAGTTAAAGGCATGCCACCATCTGATTCCCTGTCCTGCCTCCACACAGTCAGAACAGCATCCTTGTCTATGCTCCCTGAGAAGTCAACATTACCAATCTGACATCCCAACTGACAAGGCCTTGACTGTCTGGACATGATAGTTTACATTTAGCCTAGGTAGCTGGAGGCCAAGGCATGTGTATATGGTTGCACCCAAACTCTCACAGGTATGTTGGCTTGCAAACATCTGTGAGCATTGTGGGAATGACACTATCCTTGACATGCTCTTCAGGAAAACCTGTTACTGCATGCCTGCTAGATGAGCCCTCTGAGGTGTGCAGTGGCTCTGCCATCAGTGACTTTACAGGCCGTTGTGACACTAGGCAACCCATGTATAGGTGCATATGGTCAGAAGGACACAGATGTTCATTATGGAAGGAGCCCGTTAAATGTTAGAGATGTGGTTCGTTTTTCACCCTATTTAGGAAATTTAACGAAATTTCCTAATTCGTTTCTGTTTCGGAGTATCCGAAACACGACATAAACGCCGTTATTTCGGAGCCCGCGAAACCGGAAACGAAATTTTCCCCGCAATTCGGGGGAAAATTCGTTTTCGGGTTTGCCTGGGGAGAGGGGGCACAAATTTTTTTTTTTATTAAAACCCACCCCAAACATTTAAATTCACTATAATACACCACCCCCCGATCCCTCCCCAAGACTTCGTGGTATAATTCGGGTCTTCTCGTTTCGTTTTCGGTTCGTTTGCCCGAAAACGAAACGAGAAACCCGAAACCGGACCGAAAAACGAATCGGTAACGAAGCGGAAAAAAACCCACCCCAAGCATTTAAAAACATTTTTAAGCATTTTCGTACATATATAACAACCCCCCCCCATCCCGATCCCTCCCCAAGACTTACGAAGATCCCTGGTGGTCCAGCGGGGTCCCGGGGTCCATTTTCCCTCCGTGCCCTCCGTGCCCGGTGTGCTGTGCTGCAAGCCGTGCGCCTCAAAATGGTGCCGAATAGCCCGAACTACCATGTCACAGGGGCTTTCGGCGCTATTGGTCAGCCCCTGTCACATGGCCATCGGCGCCATCTTGTGCTCCTATCATGTGACAGGAGCTGACCAATGGCGCCGAAAGCCTCTGTGACATAGTATGGGCAAAGGCTATCGGCGCCATTTTGGTTACTGGCAGCCGAAAACGAAATCGCTTTCGGACCCTTGCTGGACCCCCAGGGATTATTGGCAAGCCTTGGGGGGGTCAGGAGCCCCCTCCTGACCCCCCCAAGGCTTGCCAATAATCCCTGGGGGTCCAGCAAGGGTCCGAAAGCGATTTCGTTTTCGGCTGCCAGTAACCAAAATGGCGCCGATAGCCTTTGCCCATACTATGTCACAGAGGCTTTCGGCGCCATTGGTCAGCTCCTGTCACATGATAGGAGCACAAGATGGCGCCGATGGCCATGTGACAGGGGCTGACCAATAGCGCCGAAAGCCCCTGTGACATGGTAGTTCGGGCTATTCGGCACCATTTTGAGGCGCACGGCTTGCAGCACAGCACACCGGGCACGGAGGGAAAATGGACCTCGGGACCCCGCTGGACCACCAGGGATCTTCGTAAGTCTTGGGGAGGGATCGGGATGGGGGGGGGGGGGTTGTTATATATGTACGAAAATGCTTAAAAATGTTTTTAAATGCTTGGGGTGGGTTTTTTTTCCGCTTCGTTACCGATTCGTTTTTCGGTCCGGTTTCGGGTTTCTCGTTTCGTTTTCGGGCAAACGAACCGAAAACGAAACGAGAAGACCCGAATTATACCACGAAGTATTCGAACCGAAAAACGACCCGGTAGAAAAAAACGAAGCACATCTCTATTAAATGTGGCATTGTATTAGGCTTTGGCGAAACTGGCTGCCACTCAGCATGTTTTCCTGCTCCTCTGCGGGTGGACAAGTGGCCAGTTACCTCAGCTGGATAGAGCAAGGTGCTGATAACGCCAAGGTCATGGGTTCATCCCCCATACTGGCCAATTTCTTCCTCCTCCTTAAAGTTACTACCAGTTTGGGTAAACAAGCACTGGGGTAACGTGCTTAATGCGGCGGTAACTACCCATAACCATTAAGCCTTATCCTCACCTTTGATGCAACTCCATCATTACTCTCTGCATCAATGGCAGGGGGTGGCAGGAAATTTGAATCAAACAGTTATCAATAAGGGTCCTGAACTTGGTGGTCAGTGAAACAGATAACTATGAGAAAATAAGTGTGGGAGCTTGTTGGGCAGACTGGATGGGCTGATTGGTCTTTTTCTGCCGTCATTTCTATGTTTCTATGTTCTATGTTTCCTGGGGTAGGTTCTGAAGTATATCTATTGGTAGACCATGACATAGGGTGAGATTATGAAATACACAGCATAGCAGCACTATATACGCTACTCTGGGTGGCACATACATCAAAGCTCCAACTGTTTGTCCAAACAGCAAAATCTACTTTTGAGAACTCTGAAGGTGCATTCTATGACACAGCGAGTTGAACATCAGGCCTTGTTGTACCACATCTAAGCCAGCATGTTAGCAAAGCCTGCGAGGGTGTCAGTTGGACCGTTAGATGATTGAGAGGTTGAAGGGGCACTTAGAGGCCATCATGGAATGATTAAATTATTTCTTTGCTTCAGTGTTTACTAAAGATGATGTTGGGGAGATACCCATTCTGGAGAAGGTTTTCATGGGTAATGATTCAGATGAGCTGAAACAAATCATGGTGAACCTAGAAGATGTGGTAGGTCTGATTGACAAACTGAAGAGTAGTAAATCACCTGGACCAGATGGTATACACCCCAGGGTTCTAAAGGAACTAAAAAATGAAATTTGAGATCTATTAGTTAAAATTTGTAACCTTTCATTAAAATCATCCATTGTACCTGAAGACTGGATGGTGTTATGCTCAGGCTTGTGAACCCTTGGGCTGACGGGAGGATGGAATACCTTAGGAGGAAGATCCGTAGGTTCTCCCGTTGGGTGGCGAGGCAGGAACAGAAGATGTGACCAGCTGACCCTCGGCACTGGAGACAGAGACAACTGTGGAGGCAGACGAAGAGCCGTGACGTTGAAGAGAGGAAGTGAGTCTTCACCAGTGGAAGTCCACGGTCCCTCCAGGAGGAGCCCGTAGGGACCCGGACCGCTGGGACTTAGGTGGATCTTTGAGAGGTCAAGAAGTTCGGTGCAAGGGCTGACTGGAGCTTCACCACTGGAAGCCCGCGGTCCCCCTGGGAGGAGCCTGTAGGGACCCGGGCCGCTGGGACTTAGACGGGCCCTTGGAGACGATGGTCAAGAAGGAGTCCGAAGTCAAGTGCCAGAGGGTCATTGCTTACCAGTCCGAGGTCACACACTGAGGGATCACCACTTGCAAGTCCGAGGTCACACACCAGAGAATCACTGCTTGCCAATCCGAAGTCAATACCAGGAATCACCGCTAGTCGATCCAAAGTCAGGAACCAGGAACA
Organism: Rhinatrema bivittatum; assembly: GCF_901001135.1. Taxonomy (NCBI): domain Eukaryota; kingdom Metazoa; phylum Chordata; class Amphibia; order Gymnophiona; family Rhinatrematidae; genus Rhinatrema; species Rhinatrema bivittatum. Next base: position 8,870,380 of record NC_042615.1, read on the forward strand.
CCAAGACGAAACAGGAACAAGGATCCAAAACAGAAGGACTCACCGAAGCAAGCAGACCTGACTAACCACGGAAGTTGCCAAGTCAAGGAATGAGCAGAGGAAGCCGCCCTTTATCCTTCCCTTGCTCTGGCTGATAGACAGCTGAAGCTAGTTAAAGAGATCAGGTCCCTTTAAATCTGTCAAGGAGGCGCGGCCTCACGCCTAAAGACGGCGGCGGCCATCTTGGATTTCCTCCATGGAGGAAAACGCTGTTGGACGCCACGAGGGGGGAGCAGGGATGGTTCTCCCTGCGGCAAGCAGCACAGGGACCCATGCCGGAGCGACGGGCCTAGAGTCAGGGCCTTCCCCCGAGATTCCTGCAGCGGTTCGCCATCGCGGGCAAGGTAGGGGACCGTAGTTGTGGCCTACTATGGCCATGGAACACAACAGTACCCCCCTCCTTAGGGCGCCTCCCCAGAGGCCTGGGTTTAGCCAGATGGTCTTTGTGGAATTGCTCCAAAAGAGTCCGGTCTAGGATGTTAGCCAATGGCTCCCAGGAGTTTTCTTCGGGACCGAAGCCCTCCCATACTAACAGGTACTTCCACTCCTTCCGATGTTTCCTCACATCTAAGACCTCTCGGACTTGATAGGTGAGGTCATCTTCAGAGGCAATAGGTTGGGGAGTCGGGGGCGTGCTAGAAGGCCATGATAAAACCAGAGGCTTCAGGAGGGACACATGGAACATGTTGTGTATCTTAAGGGAAGGCGGAAGACGAAGTTGATACGAGACAGCACCCACCTGCCGGATGATGGGAAATGGCCCAATGAATCGCGGGGCTAGTCGCGCTGATGGTAGCTTCAGGCGGATGAACTGAGTGCTCAACCAAACCTTTTGGCCCGGCCGGAGAGGCGGGTATGGTCTTCTTTGTTGGTCAGCATACCTCTTAGTCGCCTGACTGGCCTTGATCAGGGCATGTTGTGTGGATATCCACAGGCAGTGTAGCTCGTCTGCAGAGAGTTGGGCTCCCGGGGACGTAACTGAGATGGGGACAAGCAGTGGCGGACGTGGCTGTTTCCCATACACTATCTGGAACGTGGAGGATCCAGTAGCCACGGAGAGATGGGAATTAAGAGCAAATTCGGCCCAGGGTAGCAGGCTAGCCCAGTCATCTTATTTCTCATTGACATAAATGCGGAGGAACTGTTTCAGAGTCTGGTTGGTTCTCTCCACGTGACCATTGGTCTGTGGGTGATAAGCAGACGTATAGTCTAAGGTGACGTCGAACTTATGGCAGAGGGCCCTCCAGATCTTGGCAGTAAATTGAGGCCCTTGATCCGACAAGATGCTTTTAGGTAGGCCATGTAGCCTGAAGATATGCTGGACAAACAGTTGGGCCAGCTGTGGAGTGGACGGCAATCCTGGCAATGGCACAAAGTGCGCCATTTTATTAAAACGGTCAACGACCACCCATATCGCTGTGTTGCCACTGGATAGTAATTGCCAGGTTCTTGTGGCCTGGATTGGCCACTGTTGGAAACTGAATGCTGGGCTTGATGGACTTTTGGTCTGACCCAGTATGGCAATTTCTTATGTTCTTATGTTCTCTTATGGTGAGAAGCCAAGTCTAGCAACCATATTCCGAATCTCCTGCGTCAAAGACAGAATGGTGGTATCATTCATCCACCCATGAGTTGGAGATATCAATAGCAAGTTATAAGCATGTTATAATAGGGATGTGAATCGTTTTAGGACGATTAAAATTATCGTCCGATAATTTTAATATCGTCTTAAACCGTTATGGAACACAATACAATAGAGATTCTAACGATTTATCGTTATAAATCGTTAGAATCGTGAGCCGGCACACTAAAACCCCCTAAAACCCACCCCCGACCCTTTAAATTAAATCCCCCACCCTCCTGAACCCCCCCCCAATGACTTAAATAACCTGTGGGTCCAGCGGCGGTCCGGAACGGCAGCGGTCCGGAACGGGCTCCTGCTACTGAATCTTGTTGTCTTCAGCCGGCGCCATTTTCCAAAATGGCGCCGAAAAATGGTGGCGGCCATAGACGAACACAATTGGACGGCAGGAGGTCCTTCCGGACCCCCGCTGGACTTTTGGCAAGTCTTGTGGGGGTCAGGAGGCCCCCCCCAAGCTGGCCAAAAGTTCCTGGAGGTCCAGCGGGGGTCAGGGAGCGATTTCCCGCCACGAATCGTTTTCGTACGGAAACCTCCTGCAGTCGATCTCCTGCCGGCGCCATTTTCCGTACGAAAACGATTCGCGGCGGGAAATCGCTCCCTGACCCCCGCTGGACCTCCAGGAACTTTTGGCCAGCTTGGGGGGGGCCTCCTGACCCCCACAAGACTTGTCAAAAGTCCAGCAGGGGTCCGGAAGGACCTCCTGCCGTCCAATCGTGTTCGTCTATGGCCGCCGCCATTTTTCGGCGCCATTTTGGAAAATGGCGCCGGCTGAAGACAACAAGATTCAGTAGCAGGAGCCCGTTCCGGACCGCTGCCGTTCCGGACCGCCGCTGGACCCGCAGGTTATTTAAGTCATTTGGGGGGGGGGTTCGGGAGGGTGGGGGATTTAATTTAAAGGGTCGGGGGTGGGTTTTAGGGGGTTTTAATGTGCCGGTTTTGCGATTTTACGTTTTTTTGATTTTTCACGATTTTTCACGATTTTTCACGATATTTTACCCCCCCAAACGGCAACAATACGATTCCCTCCCCCTCCCAGCCGAAATCGATCGTTAAGACGATCGAGGACACGATTCACATCCCTATGTTATAAGTCATTTTAAGGTTAACTCTAAGTTAGCTTGGCCCTTCAAATACTGTTTCCCTACTCTAAGGCCATGCCTCTGTATTTGTTGACAGTATATGAACAGTATAGGACTTGCACATTCTGTGTCAGCTGGGGAGCCTACCACCTGATTGTCTGTCACTCATAAAGAAGCAAACAGTACCCTTTGTAGCAGTCATAAAAGCATGGAGTGTACCTCACAGCTGCCACACATGTCCTAGCAGCAAAGCTTCAGGCTCCTGGGATGACACTGCAAGCCCCCAGCTGCTCATTGCATGTCCTCCCCATAATCACATTGTTCTGACATATAACAGTTTGTATGCTAGTCCAAATAATGTGCATGCTACTGCTTTGGTTTTACCTGTGTCATGGTGAAGACAAAGTGTGTCTGAGCTACTCGCTGACCGATGACTAACCGGCCACACAGGATCTGGGAGTACCAGCAATGTGGATTCTAAATGTATGTGAGTAAGGAATACATTTCTAAAGCTGAAAATGTGAGACTTGGAAAGGAGAAATGTTTTAAGAGACACCTGTGAAACTGTATAGTGTCTGCCCACTCACAAAGCATGGGGGCAAGTATATTGTGAGACCACACAACATTAGCAGTAGGGATGTGAATCAGGTGCCTGATCGTTTTCACAATCGGGTTTATCTGGCAGTGGGAAAATATCATTTTCCCGTGGATCAGCATTTTTTTTTTTAGTATATTATTTTAGTATATTTAGTATATTTTTTAGTATATTTAGTATATTTTTTCCGAATAGTGCGCACTAACACGAGTTAGTGCGCACTATAAAAAATGTTACTTAACAGTTTAAAAGTAATATTTGAGGAAGTGTTCGTTAGCTAGAGGTATCGTTCTGCATCCCCATTGGCTGTCTCCACCTTGAAAAGTAGAATCATATATTTAACTGATTTATTGTAGTGCGCCCTAAGCCGCGCATGCTTGGTGCTGTTCCCCGTGGCCATTTTGCTACTTCAAAGTGCAGAAAGAGACAAGACATAGACACAGGCACAGAGTAATGATCTAAAGATTCTTTAGAAGAATATCACAACATCACATTCTCATTTAAGCATTGTAAGTAGTAATAAGTATAATAGAATTAATAAGATAGTATTACAAGCTTTTTTTTTTTTTAGTTTTTCTATAGTATATTAATGTTTTGAGGCTCAGGTTGCAAGTTTCTTTATTAAATGTATTGTTTCACTAAAGTAGCATACATAATAATTATTAATAATTATGAAGAGAAGTACTTTTTAATTCATTTTATGTAAAGTTTCTTTAGTTTAATACACAAAGTACTTCATTTTATTTTATGCTACTCTAGTGAAAAAAAAAGTTTAACACAGGAACAGCAAACTTGGGCACAGTTTTCTCACCAATTTTATCTGCTTGGCCCTTCACCCCCCTCCCCTCTCCCATATACCAGCCAGTGAATGGTGTGTGTGTGTGTGGGGGGGGGGGGGGGGATGTGAAGGGGCAGACAGCCCCTGCATTCAGGTCTGATTTTCTAAAGAGAGCTGTCCTTCAGAGACAGGGACTGCTTGGCCCTTCACCTCCCCCTCCCCTTCTCTCTCCCATATTCCAGCAGTGAATGAGGGGGGGGGGGTATGTGAAGGGGGAGACAGCCCCTGGATTCAGGTCTGATTTTCTGAAGAGAGCTGTCCTTCAGAGACAGGGACAGCTTGGCCCTTCACCCCCTCCCCCCTCCCCCCTCCCCTCTCCCATTTACCAGCCAGGAATGGTGTGGGTGTGGGGGGGGGGGGGGGGGGGAGGGATGTGAAGGGTGAGACAGCCCCTGCATTCAGGTCTGATTTTCTGAAGAAGGCTATCCTTCAGAGACAGGATGTGCTTGCTTGGCTCTTCACCCCCTCCCCTCTCCCATATACCAGCCAGTGAATGGTGTGGATGTGGGTGTGGGAGGGATGCGAAGAGTGGGACACTTCAGCCCTTTGCATTCTGAGCTTCTGAACATACTTTTTTTTCATCTTCTTTTTTATATTCTCATTGTAGATGGATCGTGATAGGGAGGAGTCAGATTCCGCCCAACCGTCCTCCTCCAAGATGGCAGCTGAAAGGTCCAGGAAGCCCTGCTTTAGTCGGGCTGATGTGGACCTCCTAGCCCGGCTAATCCTCCTGGATCAGGACAATCTCTACACCTGCCCAGGCTGCAGACCTAACCTGCTAAAGGGAGTCTGCAGCCTGGGTGTCCCTCCAGGAGGAATTTTGCCGGCGAGCATCTTACCCTCGTGAGATTGAAGATCTAAAGAAGAAATAATAATGTTGGTCAATTATTATGTATATTTTCATTTGTATTTGAAAATTGAATAGTGTATGTATTTGTAGTAGTAGCATAGAGTGAGTTATATAAAGTTATAAGTAGTAAGTAAAGTACAGTACTACTAATTTAAAATACACATATTTTAGAAGAACTGAAATAGTAGTAGTGTACCACCCTTACACTGCAGTAGCTACTAGACTACAAAAGAAAGAAAGTTATCTGTGGTAATATTATTAATATTAATATTTATAATTTTGAAATGGTGGTATTTGGGATTTTGAATGCCACATTGAAAGATTATCTAAGTAATAGTTTATTACTGACATTTCTATGTTGCATAAAAAAATAACCTAGTAGCTCAAGGCAAAACTTGGACATGTTGTTTGTAATTAAATGAATGATTGCTATTCTTTTTCCTTTATCTCTCTAATTCTCAGGTCGTCACCTACAACTTCAAGAGGGTGAGTGGCTCAAGGAGATCCGCAGTACCCTGTCCCGTCCCTTGCCTGGTAGGTTGTTTTCAGAATACTACACAAATATTATTCAATTAATTGTAATGGAATTTGTGTTTAATGTTTATTATAAATTATTATTATAACAGTGAATGAATGCTTGTGTCTGATCCCATTCCTGTTTTTTCAATTGTAACTGTTGTTCTCTGAATTTTGAACTGTATTCTACAGAACCACATAGTGGCAGGGATGAGGTGGGGCTTCCTGGACCCAGCAGCAGCTGCCACCAGAGGAGGACGGAGCCAACAGCCGCAACCAGGGGGCCAGGTCATATTATTAGATAAATGAGACCTGACCAACGTGCTGCAAATGCGAATGGGGGGGGGGGGGGAAGTGAGAGCGAGTGAAGGGGGTATCAGTCAGTGAGAGGGGAGGGAGGCAGTGGGAGAAAGAGGGTGAGTGAGGAAGAAGAAGTGTAGAAGAGTGCCGTGTCCAAAAACAAACTGAAAAAAAATTTGTTTTTAATGTAGCCCGTTTTCACGGGCTTAACGGCTTGTATTATGGACCACAGGGCCAGTAAGTAAGTAGTAGTGTCTACTGTCTAGTATATCTGTCTGAGGCTGAAAAACAAAATTATTGTTTGTGATCAGTTATAGAGGGTGGGATAGCTGTATGTTATGTTATATATTTATATAATATTATCTAATTATCTAGAATGATATCCCTTCACTCTCCCTCTCTGATGTTGTAGAATATAGATTCATTTTTCTAAAACCCTGTAATTTAGGAAACTAAGGGGTCAATTTTATTTTAATATTATAAACTTGCTGGTGCACGTACAATATTTGCTTATTTATTTCACATATATGTATTGTTCTATATTTTATGTTGAATTTTTTTACATTTATTTACAGGGCAAGAAGAGGCAGCCACAGCCACCAGTGCCACTGCCAGAGAAAGAACTGAGGCAGCCACAGTCGGACCCAGCACCACCAGCATCACTGCTGCTTTACTCCCTGCAGGATCTCCTCCAAGCTGCGTATGCCCTGTGCATGCACAGTTTGGCATGCTGAAGGAGATCCTGCAGGGAGTAAACAGCCTCAGGGCTAATTTTGATGCTCATTGCAAGGATGTGGACAGGAGGCTGTCAGCCATGGAGGAGGCCATTCAGGAGCTGAGGGTACAGGTATCTCCTCCTCACGAGATGCCTCGTGAGGAGGAGATGCCAATGCCCTCTGCTCCAGAGCAGGATCCTCTTCCCGGGTTGCCATGCTCCTCTCCACATGACCCTTTGCAATGAGTATCAAAATTAGCCAAGAGGGGGGTGCTAAACCCCATGTTTTTTAATTTTATTTTAATGTTTTGTTATTGTAATGTTATATTATATTTTTATAAACAATATTATTTATTTTAGTTATATTTTTTTTACTCTGAATAAAATATTTCATTTGAGAAATATTAGTGGACTCAATTATTCTAATGTGAAAACTGTCCTGTGCTTGATTACATTCATAGATGTCTTTCTGTATTTATATTATTTTATTACTGAGCTATATATTATTTAAACAAGTTATTGAACTTATTCTTCATTATTATTATTACTAAATGAAGTAGTATTGTACTAAATTTATAGAGAACATATGTACGTAATTGTATTATATATAATCCAACAAATTTCAGTGTTTTTTAATTTAGTATGGCACTCAGTCATACACATTCAGAAATAAAAATTCTGTCTGGTTGAATTAGCACAAGTTGTATACTTGTGAGCAGTAGCGCCAACGTCAAGGCTTCAACCATTTTATTTATTTATTTATTTATTTTTAATTTTTATATACCGGAATTCCTGTATACAATACAAATCAATCCGGTTTACAAGTAACGAAAAGGTTGCCCTGGTCTGGGAGGTTAGACCAGGGTTTTTTTTTACATGGAACATTGAACAATAACAATCAGCCATTGAACCTTATTACAACTATTTAACCTTATTACAATGAACATTGAAAGTAATAATAATTATATTTAACAAATTTAACAATTAACAAAACCTTAACCGTGTAATGAATAGTATGTGTGAGTTCATCTTTTTACAAGGAATTTTAGTAACGAATATGGTCTGCAAAAAGCGGCTATATAAAGGTGAATAACGACTGTTAAATAGACATGAGAATAAGTAAGTGCGGGTATGAAATTAAGTGTCAATGTGTTAGTGACACCCTGCAATGGTTGGATTTGAGAGTCAGGAGGAGGTGCCTAGTTAAGAGTCAGGATTTGAGAGTCAGGAGGAGGTGCCTAGTTACACTCTGGGAATTGGAACGCTTGCCTGAAAAGCCAGGTTTTTAACCTTTTTTTAAACTCTAGTAGATTGGGTTCGAGTCGAAGGTCTGGTGGGAGCGCATTCCATTGGTGTGGTCCCGCAGTGGAGAGTGCTCTTTTTCTTAGTGTTGATTTGGCCGGAGCTGCGACTAATGTGCCTTTGTAGGCGCTTCTGATGGGTCTGGCAGATGAGTGTGGATGAAGTTGGGTTTGTAGAGATATAGGTGCATCGTTATGAATTGCTTTATGAATGATGGTTAATGTTTTATATAGGATTCTCTGTTTGATGGGTAGCCAGTGGAGGTTGCTCAAGATAGGGGTAATATGGTCTCTTTTATTAGAGTTAGTTAGGATTCTGGCTGCGGCATTTTGTACTATCTGTAGGGGTTTGATGCTGATGGCGGGAAGGCCCAGTAAGATTGAGTTGCAGTAGTCAAGTTTCGAAAAAATAATGGATTGAAGAACGAGACGAAAGTCATTGAAGTGAAGGAGTGGCTTTAGTTTCTTTAGGACCTGTAGTTTAAAGAAGCAATCCCTGGTGGTTGTGTTTATGAATTTTTTTAGGTTAAGTTGGTTGTCAAGCCATGCTCCTAGATTCCTGACGTCGGCAGAGAGCTCCATGTTAAAAGATGTGGTTTGTGTCAGGCTGGGTGTGTGGGTGTTCGGGTTGTGTGAGATCAGTAGCAACTCTGTTTTGCTAGAGTTTAGAATCAGGTTCAGGCTGGAGAGTAGTTGTTTAATTGGTTGAAGACAATTCTCCCAGTAGGCGAAGGTTTTTTGAATAGATTCTGTAATGGGGATGAGGATCTGGATGTCGTCTGCATAGAGGTAATGAGTAAGTTTGAGTTGTGATAGCAGATGGCAGAGGGGGAGGAGGTAGACGTTGAATAGGGTGGGAGAGAGGGATGAACCTTGAGGTACGCCCTTGGTCTGATAGGATGGGGGCAGATTCCTTGTTATTAATTCTGACCTTGTAAACCTGTTAGATAGGAACGATTTGAACCAACTGAGAGCTGTGCCTTTTATTCCTATGTTTGAAAGTTGTTCTAGGAGTTGTGGGTGATTTACCGTGTCAAACGCTGAGGATAGGTCTAAAAGTACAAATAAGAATGACTGTTTTTTCTCCAGGTTCAAAAGTAAATTATCAGTGAGAGAGAGCAAAAGTGACTTTGTACTTCGTGATTTTCGAAAACCATATTGTGCCGGGGGAAAGAATGTTGTGCTCCTCGAGATATTCAGACAGTTGTTTTATTTACGGCTTTTTTCCATCAGTTGGAGATCAGGGGGCAGGTTTGCAATGGGTCTGAAGTTAGCTGGGTCCGTTAGTGATGCAGTTGGTTTTTTCAGTAGGGGTTTGATGATTGCAAGTTTTTAGTTGATTAGGGACTGTGCCCATGGCTAAAGAGGTATTGATGATTTCTGCAATAGGTTTTGCGACGGTGTTAGGGATGGCGATGAGCAGATTAGTAGGGAGTGGGGTCCGAGGGATGTGCAGATGGTTTAATTTTTTTAAGTAAATTTTCAATCTCCAAGGCGGATGTGGGCTCGAATGACTCTAGTCTAGAAGTCAGCGTGGTGGTTGGTATGAGCTAAGAGGTGTTGGAAGAGTTTGATGGATTGTAAGGGAGCGAGTGAGGTTTGATGAAATTTTTGTTTTTGAAGTAGTTGGCTAATTCGTTGGCCTTGCTGAGCGCTAGTTGGTCTGGAATGGATGGTGGTGTTGGTTTGGTGAGAGATGATACGTAAGAGAATAAGCCTTCGAGTCGAGATGAAGTTATGAATTCTTTTTGCATAGAAGTCCTTTTGGTTTTGTGTATGGCGTTTCTGTAAGGTGTTGAGGGTGGCTTTGTAGTCCAGTTCTGGTTGTGGGTGTAGGGTTGTTTCTCCAGATTTGTTCTTTGTTTCGTAATTTTTGTTTTAGGGCTCTGAGTTCCGGGTGAACCATGGTTTTCTGTTTGTCTCGTGCCGGTTGGATAACTTTAGAGGAGGTTGGGCAGAGTTGATCCGCTATTTTGTTCGTGAGTTTGATCCATGAAGTGGTGGCTGAATTGGCATCTGAAAGATCTATTTGTTTGAGATCTTTGGAGCAATGTTCGGTGAGTAACTCCAGTGAGCATGGTTTCCTGAAATGAATGGTGGTTTTGGAGATGTTTGGAGGTGGTGTGTTTTTCATTTTGAGGGTTGTGTCTATGATCCGGTGGTCTGACCAGGGGATTGGCGTGCAGGTGGGATTGGTATGGATGGACCAGCTATCGTTGATAAATATGAGGTCTAATGTATGACCTGCTTTGTGGGTGGGCCCGCTGATTATTTGTGAGAATCCAAGGTGACTGAGGGAGGAAAGGAAGGTTTCGCAGTTAGTGGATTGAGGGATGGAGTCCACGTGAATGTTGAAGTCTCCCAGTATGATGGTTGGTTTGTCTGAGTTTAAGTGTTTGATATCATCTCTATTAGAGGGGAGGGGTTAGCCTCTAGAGTTCCTGGTGTGGCGTAGATGAGGAATATTTGTAGATGTTGGGCTTTGAATATGGAGCATTCAAGTTTTGAAGTGGCGTATGATAGTTGTAGGGTTATGCCCAGTTGTTTTTTTGCAGCAAGTTGAATTCCTCCTCCTTTCTTTTTTGGTCTAGGTATTGAGAAGAGGTCGAAGGATTGTATAGGTAATTGGTTTGTTAATGATATGTCCGTGGGTTTTAACCAGGTTTCTGTTATTGCACATATGTCAGGGTTGTTGTCAATGAGGTAATCATTGAGAAGGTGCATTTTTTTGGAAAGTGACTGTGCATTGAATAAGTTAAAGTGAATAATGAGAGGCCTAGGAGTTGTGTAATGGGAGATGTCATGATGTTGATGAGTCTTTGTTGTCTGGGTGTCTGAATGGGGTCTGGTGGAGAGTTATTTCTGGGTTTTCCTTGAGTATGGGGATGGAGTGGCGGTGTATCATTGTATTATGATTGCTGGGGTTCTAAATTGGGGTAGGTCTGTGACCTGTTAAGTTCAGACTGCTAGGATGGATGCTGGACTGTTGGAGTGGATGCTGGACTGCTGGAGTGGATGCTGGAACTGGAGTGGATGCTGGACTGTGGAGTGGATGCTGGAACTGGAGTGGATGCTGGAACTCTGGAGTGGATGCTGGACTGGATGGATGCTGGACTGTTGGAGTGGATGCTGGAACTCCTGGAGTGGATGCTGGACTGTTGGAGTGGATGCTGGAACTCCTGGAGTGGATGCTGGACTGTTGGAGTGGATGCTGGACTATTGGAGTGGATGCTGGAACTCCTGGAGTGGATGCTGGACTGCTGGAGTGGATGTTGGATTTTTTATGGGGGGGTATTAATCCTGGAGATGAGAAGTCTCTCTGGCTGCACTCGGGCTACACGAAGGGGCGAACAAAGGGGCAGGCCCCTTTGTCGCGCTCCTTCGGCGCGCGACGCCTAGCAGGGCGTGGGATTTAAAGTCCAGCCGGGCTGTTGCTGATTGGCTGTCGGCTTAACTGTGGGCGGGCTTTTTCTCGGGTCCCTGCGGTTTTTTTTTTCCTTTGCTTTTCTTTTCTAGGTTTCGGGCCTCGGTGCGCGGCTGGCTTTGGGGCCCCCCGGGTGGGGAGGACGAGCACTGACCTGACCTTCCCCCGGCGGGGCTCCGGCGCCGGTCGAGCAGGTCTTCGGTCACAGCCGGATCGGCGAGGAGAAGGAAATGGCGCCTGCCGCGCTCAGGTTTAAAGCCCAGCCGGGCTGTTGCTGATTGGCTGTCGGCTTAACAGTGGGCGGGCTTTTTCTCGGGTCCCTGCGGTTTTTTTTTCCTTTGCTTTTCTTTTCTAGGTTTCGGGCCTCGGTGTGCGGTTGGCTTTGGGGCCCCCCGGGTGGGGAGGACGAGCACTGACCTGACCTTCCCCCGGCGGGGCTCCGGCACCGGTCGCGCAGGTCTTCGGTCACAGCCGGATCGGCGAGGAGAAGGAAATGGCTACTGACCATTCACACATCTTTCAAACGGGCCAATGCAATATTGTGCAGTGCACTGTGTGCAGCACTGCAGTGCACTCAATCTATTGGAACAAGTACAAAGCATGACCAAGGCAGTCATTTAAAGCAGCAAATGTAATGTTTGTGTGATGCTAAAGTAGGATAAGAGAAAGCAGAATCTTAAAAAAAAATCCTTCAGAAATACACAACTGCTGAGGGCTCAGTTTTCTTTTTCTTCTGATATTACTTTTGCATTATTTCTGAAAGTCTTTGCACTTACTTTATTGCATTGGCCTTGAAAATCTTTCATAATTCATTCACACAATTATTTTGTTTTGGAAAAGACTATGGGACTCTGGTGGAAAGGAGGTGGGTGCTGGGGGAGGCAGAGGAAGGAACCCAGCTGAGCTCACCTTCGGAGGTGGACGGTGGTGGAAAGGAGGCAGAGGAAGGAACCCAGCTAGGTCTGACCTCGGAGATGGACACTGGGGGAGGCAGAGGAAGGAACTCGGCCCGGTCCGGCCTCGGAGGTGGATGCTGGTGGAAAGGAGGCAGAGGAAGGAACCTGCCTGGGTCCGGCCTTGGAGGTGGATGCTGGGGGAGGCAGAGGAAGGAACTCGGCTGGGTCCTGCCTCAGAGGTGGGCAAGAGAGAGTGTGGGCGTAAGAAGCCTGTGTTCATGTCTTGTCTGTCTGTGGGCGAGAGAGAGAGCGTGGGAGTGAGAAGCCTGTGTGCATGTCTTGTCTGTCTGGGCAAGAGAGAGAGCATGGGAGTGAGAGGCCTGTGTTCATGTCTTGTCTGTCTGTGGGTGAGAGAGAGAGAGCGTGGGAGTGAGAAGCCTGTGCATGTCATGTCTGTCTGTGGGTGAGAGAGAGAGTGTGGCAGTGAGAAGCTTGTGTGTGTGTCATGTCTGTCTGTGGGTGAGAGAGAGCGTGTGGGAGTGAGAAGCCTGTGTGCATGTCATGTCTGTCTGTGGGCGAGAGAGAGCGTGGCAGTGAGAAGCCTGTGTGTGTCATGTCTGTCTGTGGGTGAGAGAGAGAGCGTGGGAGTGAGAAGCTTGTGTGCATATCGTGTCTGTGGGCGAGAGAGAGCGTGGGAGTGAGAAGCCTGTGTGTGTGTCGTGTCTGTCTGTGGGTGAGAGAGAGCGTGGGAGTGAGAAGCCTGTGTGCGTGTCGTGTCTGTCTGTGGGCGAGAGAGAGCATGGCAGTGAGAAGCCTGGCAGGGAGGCCACAAGAGAAAGAAGACAGGCCTTCTCACCCCATGGCTTGCTTGTGACTCCCGGACTGGCTTCTGCCAGGGGCCACAAGAGGCAGCGGCGGCATCGTGGAGTGTCCTGGACAGGAGGCAGGAGCAGGGCTGACTGGATGACTTCTGCAAAAAAGCCAGTACGGGACACATGATGCTGAACGCTCCATCCTGCTGCGTTCCCAAACAACCTTGCATCCCCGGCCTAGACGAGAAGCTCACTCCTCCTCCTAGTCACTGGAAAGTTCGGATTCTTAAGCAGCGGAAGGTTCATTTTTGATGAAAACCAATTCCATGGTGTGGACTCACAATGTTCCCTGTCATGAAAAATACTCTTTCACTTGCACACTGGTGGGTGGGCAGGAAAGAAGTGTTGTGCTACTATGGTACGATTAGGCCACATTGAAGTTTTTCTGCCCAATATCTCAGGGGATCTGACTCCATGCTCTGAACTGGCTCAGAGAGAAAATTCTTCACATGAATTTCTGAACCTTCTCTTGCAGGTATTGCTGCTGGTTAGCAGCACCACCAGTCACAATTCTGCCAAGTCTTGCTCTTGCTTTTGAAATAGCACCAATTTGATGAAATTGGGAGGAGAAGGGGGTGTCATCATGAGAGGGGAGCAGCTGGTGGAACTGGAAGCAGTTGAGCAGGATGGAGTGGGAGTTGAAATCTTTTCAACCATTTTAATCAACTTACCTTTCCAGTATGCAAGAGTATTGCACTTGAGAGCAAAATTGCCTTTCACACGTGGGTCACTCATAGCAGCTAACATATAGCTATCCCTTTCCATTAGAGATTTCAACTTTTTCTGTACTTGCTCTTTTAAGCATTTCACAAGCCGCAACACTTCCTTCGACAAATCTGTCTTATGCAGAAATTCCTCTAATACCTGCTCCAGATCGTATATTACAGGGATGATATCACCTAAACTGGCCATAGCTGTACTCAGTTCATCAGTATATTCTTTGAAAGGCTTGAGGACATGCACCATCTGTGCAATGTTTGTCCAGTCCTGACATCCCAGAGGACTTTCCAATCCAATTTCTGATTCCATTGTCAAATCATGCAGAGGTGTATGTTGTTCAGACACCCTCTCCAACATAAGATAAGTGGAATTCCATCTAGTAGGCACATTTTGAACAAGGTTCTGCTATTGGGCCCTAACAGCTATTTGTTTCTCTCTGAGTTCCTTCCCACTTTTCACACTGTGATTGAAATGCCCAGCTATTTTGCGACACTTTTCAATCAGCCGCTTCAGGACTTGACTAGTACCAGCACCTTGCACTTCCTTGCCACTTAGCCCCAAAGCATCCCTCACTACCAGGTGCAGTGTATGTGCAAAGCATTGGATGCCCTTGAATCCACCATCACCCAGAGCCTTAATCATATTGGCACCATTGTCAGTAATAACTAGGGATGTGAATCGGGCTTCGGACGATTGAAAATATCGGATGATATTTTCAAAATCGTCAGAAATCGGGGGCTCCCCCAAAACGATAGGAAAACCCCATGATATTGATCGTGGGGGTTCTCTTATCGTTTTGGGGGAGGGCAGGAAAAACAGCACACAACAATAACCCCTAAACCCACCCCGACCCTTTAAAAAACTAATCCCTTAGCTTCCCCCCCCCTCCCAACCCCCCAAAATTTTTTTTACAGGTACCTGGTGGTCCAGTGGGGGTCCCTGGAGTGATCTCCCGCTCCCGGGCCATCGGCTGCCACTAATCAAAATGGCGCTGATGGCCCTTTGCCCTTACCATGTGACAGGGCATCCGTGCCATTGGCCGGACCCTGTCACATAGTAGGAGCACTGGATGGCCGGCGCCATCTTGTGCTCCTACCATGTGACAGGGGCTGACCAATGGCACCGGTAGCCACTGTGACATAGTAAGGGCAAAGGCTATCGGCGCCATTTTGAATACTGGCAGCCGACGGTCCGAGTGCAGGAGGTCACTCCCGGACCCCCGCTGGACTTTTGGCAAGTCTTGTGGGGGTCAGGAGGGTCCCTCAAGACTTGCCAAAAGCCCCTGGTGGTCCAGCGGGGGTCCGGGAGCGATCTCCTGCACTCAGGCCATCGGCTGCCAGTAATCAAAATGGCGCCAATAGCCTTTGCCCTTACTATGTCACAGGGGCTACCGGTGCCATTGGTCAGCCCCTGTTACATGGTAGGAGCACAAGATGACGTGGGCCATCCAGTGCTCCTACCATGTGACAGGGTCCGGCCAATGGCACGGATACCCTGTCACATGGTAAGGCAAAGGGCCATCGGCGCCATTTTGATTAGTGGCAGCCGACGGCCCAGGAGCGGGAGATCACTCCAGGGACCCCCACTGGACCACCAGGTACCTGTAAAAAGTTTTTGGGGGGGTCGGGAGAGTGGGGGAAGCTAAGGTATTAGTTTTAAAGGGTCGGGGTGGGTTTTTTGTTTATCGGCTCGGGCGCAGCTGATAAACAAAACCACGATCGGGCCCGATGAAAAAAACCCACATGTGAATCGGAACCGGAATCCGAACCGATTCCGGTTCCGATTCCGGTTCCGATTCACTGCTGCCGGGGAAGAGAACATAAGAACATAAGAAAATGCCATACTGGGTCAGACCAAGGGTCCATCAAGCCCAGCATCCTGTTTCCAACAGTGGCCAATCCAGGCCACAAGAACCTGGCAAGTACCCAAAAACTAAGTCTATTCCATGTAACAATTGCTAATGGCAGTGGCTATTCTCTAAGGGGCGGATTTTAAGAGCCCTGCTCGCGAAAATCCGCCCAAAACCGGGCGGATTTAGGCGAGCAGGGCCCTGCGCGCCGGTGAACCTATTTTACATAGGCCTACCGGCGCGCGCAGAGCCCCAGGACTCGCGTAAGTCCCGAGGTTCTCCGAGGGGGGCGTGTCGGCAGCATGTCGGGGGCGGGCCCGGTCGTCGCGGCGTTTCGGGGGCGTATCGGCAGCGTTTTGGGGGTGGGTCTGGGGGCGTGGCTACGGCCCGGGGCAGTCCGGGGGCATGGCCGCGCTCTCCATACCCGCCCCCAGGTCGCGGCCCGGCACGCAGGAGGCCCGCTCGCACGCGGGGATTTACTTCTCCCTCCGGGAGGCGTAAATCCCCGGAGAAAGGTAAGGGGGGGGGGGTGTAGACAGGGCCGGGCAGGTGGGTTAGGTAGAGGAAGGGAGGGGAAGATGAGGGGAGGGCGTTAGAGGATTCCCTCCAAGGCCGCTCCGATTTCGGATCTCCGATCCAGGTTTTTAGCAGATACGCGCGGCTCCGCGCGTATCTACTAAAATCCAGTGTACTTTTGTTTGCGCCTGGAGCGCAAACAAAAGTAGGCCTATTCGCGGAGTCTGAAAATCCGCCCCTAAGTGAACTTAATAGCAGGTAATGGCCTTCTCCTCCAAGAACATATCCAATCCTTTTTTAAAGACAGCTATACTAATTGCACTAACCACATCTTCTGGCAACAAATTTCAGAGTTTAATTGTGCGTTGAGTGAAAAAGAACTTTCTCCGATTGGTTTTAAATGTGCCACATGCTAACTTCATCGAGTGCCCCCTAATCTTTCTAATATCCAAAAGAGTAAAAAAACGATTTACATCTACCCGTTCTAGACCTCTCATGATTTTAAACACCTCTATCATATCCCCCCTCAGTCGTCTCTTCTCCAAGCTGAAAAGTTCTAACCTCTTTAGTCTTTCCTCATAAGGGAGCTGTTCCATTCCCCTTATCATTTTGGTAGCCCTTCCCTGTACCTTCTCCATCGCAATTATATCTTTTTTGAGATCCGGTGACCAGAATTGTACACAGTATTCAAGGTGCGGTCTCACCATGGAGCGATACAGAGGCATTATGACATTTTCCGTTTTATTCACCATTCCCTTTCTAATAATTCCCAACATTCTGTTTGCTTTTTGGACTTCCGTAGCACACTGAACCGACGATTTCAATATGTTATCCACTATGACGCCTAGATCTCTTTCTTGGGTAGTAGCACCTAATATGGAACCTAACATTGTGTAACTATAGCATGGGTTATTTTTCCCTATATGCATCACCTTGCACTTATCCACATTAAATTTCATCTGCCATTTTGATGCCCAATTTTTCAGCCTCACAAGATCTTCCTGCAATTTATCACAATCTGCTCTTGATTTAACTACTCTGAACAGTTTAGTATCATCCGCAAATTTGATTACCTCACTTGTCGTATTTCTTTCCAGATCATTTATAAATATATTGAAAAGTAAGGGTCCCAACAGAGATCCCTGAGGCACTCCACTGCCCATGCCCTTCCACTGAGCAAATTGTCCATTTAATCCTACTCTCTGTTTCCTTTCTTTTAGCCAGTTTGCAATCCACGAAAGGACATCGCCACCTATCCCATGAGTGTTTACTTTTCCTAGAAGCCTCTCATGAGGAACTTTATCAAATGCCTTCTGAAAATCCAAGTACACTACATCTACCAGTTCACCTTTATCCACATGCTTATTAACGCCTTCAAAAAAGTGAAGCAGATTTGTGAGGCAAGATTCGCCTTGGGTAAAGCCATGCTGACTTTGTTCCATTAAACCATGTCTTTCTATATGTTCTGTGATTTTGATGTTTAGAACACTTTCTACTATTTTTCCTGGCACTGAAGTCAGGCTAACTGGTCTGTAGTTTCCTGGATCGCCCTTGGAGCCCTTTTTAACTATCAGGGTTACATTAGCTATCCCAGGGCCGCCATCAGGAATTTTGAGGCCCCATACAGCAAGCAGACAGCGACGGCCCGCGCGCTTTGCCGGCGCATACTGTCTGACGCGGCGGTGACGTCACAGCCGCGTGAGACAGTGAACGCTGGCAGGACAGAGCGCGCGGACGAGTCTCTGTCTGCGGTGCTCTGTAAATCAATGCTATGTGTGTCTAAAAGACACGCATAGCATTGATTCTCTCCCTTCTCTGGGGCCCACACCCAGGGCCGGCTCCAGGTTTCAGTAGGCCCCTGGGCGACAGACTGTCGGAGAGAGCCTCAGTGGGCCTCTTTGCCATGAACTAAAACATCCCCCAAGCGCACCTGCCGCCTGGCGGCTGCGGCGGGCCCCCATATATGGCAGTAGATCCTGGGGCCCCATACTGCAGGCCCAAGAATACTGCCCTGATGGCGGCCCTGAGCTATCCTCCAGTCTTTAGGTACAATGGATGTTTTTAATGATAGATTACAAAATTTTACTAATAGGTCTGAAATTTCATTTTTTTAGTTCCTTCAGAACTCTGGGGTGTATACCACCCGGTCCAGGTGATTTACTACTCTTAAGTTTGTCAATCATAAGAACATAAGAACATAAGAAAATGCCATACTGGGTCAGACCAAGGGTCCATCAAGCCCAGCATCCTGTTTCCAACAGTGGCCAATCCAGGCCATAAGAACCTGGCAAGTACCCAAAAACTAAGTCTATTCCATGTAACCATTGCTAATGGCAGTGGCTATTCTCTAAGTGAACTTAATAGCAGGTAATGGACTTCTCCTCCAAGAACTTATCCAATCCTTTTTTAAACACAGCTATACTAACTGCACGAACCACATTCTCTGGCAACAAATTCCAGAGTTTAATTGTGCGTTGAGTAAAAAAGAACTTTCTCCGATTAGTTTTAAATGTGCCCCATGCTAACTTCATGGAGTGTCCCCTAGTCTTTCTACTATCCGAAAGAGTAAATAACCGATTCACATCTACCCGTTCTAGACCTCTCATGATTTTAAACACCTCTATCATATCCCCCCTCAGTCGTCTCTTCTCCAAGCTGAAAAGTCCTAACCTCTTTAGTCTTTCCTCATAGGGGAATTGTTCCATTCCCCTTATCATTTTGGTAGCCCTTCTCTGTACCTTCTCCATCGCAATTATATCTTTTTTGAGATGCGGCTACCAGAATTGTACACAGTATTCAGTATTCAAGGTGCGGTCTCACCATGGAGCGATACAGAGGCATTATGACATTTTCCGTTTTATTCATCATTCCTTTTCTAATAATTCCCAACATTCTGTTTGCTTTTTTGACTGCCGCAACACACTGAACCGACAATTTCAATGTGTTATCCACTATGACACCTAGATCTCTTTCTTGGGTTGTAGCACCTAATATGGAACCCAACATCGTGTAATTATAGCATGGGTTATTTTTCCCTATATGCATCACCTTGCACTTATCCACATTAAATTTCATCTGCCATTTGGATGCCCAATTTTCCAGTCTCACAAGGTCTTCCTGCAATTTATCACAATCTGCTTGTGATTTAACTACTCTGAACAATTTTGTGTCATCTGCAAATTTGATTATCTCACTCGTCGTATTTCTTTCCAGATCATTTATAAATATATTGAACAGTAAGGGTCCCAATACAGATCCCTGAGGCACTCCACTGTCCACTCCCTTCCACTGAGAATATTGCCCATTTAATCCTACTCTCTGTTTCCTGTCTTTTAGCCAGTTTGCAATCCACGAAAGGACATCGCCACCTATCCCATGACTTTTTACTTTTCCCAGAAGCCTCTCATGAGGAACTTTGTCAAATGCCTTCTGAAAATCCAAGTATACTATATCTACCGGTTCACCTTTATCCACATGTTTATTAACTCCTTCAAAAAAGTGAAGCAGATTTGTGAGGCAAGACTTGCCCTGGGTAAAGCCATGCTGACTTTGTTCCATTAAACCATGTCTTTCTATATGTTCTGTGATTTTGATGTTTAGAACACTTTCCACTATTTTTCCTGGCACTGAAGTCAGGCTAACCGGTCTGTAGTTTCCCGGATCGCCCCTGGAGCCCTTTTTAAATATTGGGGTTACATTTGCTATCCTCCAGTCTTCAGGTACAATGGATGATTTTAATGATAAGTTACAAATTTTTACCAATAGGTCTGAAATTTCATTTTTTAGTTCCTTCAGAACTCTGGGGTGTATACCATCCGGTCCAGGTGATTTACTACTCTTCAGTTTGTCAATCAGGCCTACCACATCTTCTAGGTTCACCGTGATTTGATTCAGTCCATCTGAATCATTACCCATGAAAACCTTCTCCATTACGGGTACCTCCCTAACATCCTCTTCAGTAAACACCAAAGCAAAGAAATCATTTAATCTTTCCGCGATGGCCTTATCTTCTCTAAGTGCCCCTTTAACCCCTCGATCATCTAACGGTCCAACTGACTCCCTCACACGCTTTCTGCTTCGGATATATTTTAAAAAGTTTTTACTGTGAGTTTTTGCCTCTACAGCCAACTTCTTTTCAATGCGGAGCCGCGCGTATCTGCTAAAAACCTGGATCGGCGCGCGCAAGGCTATCGATTTTGTATAGCCGGTGCGCGCCGAGCCGCGCAGCCTACCCCCGTTCCCTCCAAGGCCACTCCGAAATCGGAGCGGCCTTGGAGGGAATCCTCTAACGCCCTCCCCTCACCTTCCCCTCCCTTCCTCTACCTAACCCACCCGCCCGGCCCTGTCTACACCCCCCTTACCTTTCTCCGGGGATTTACGCCTCCCGGAGGGAGAAGTAAATCCCCGCGCGCGAGCGGGCCTCCTGCGCGCCGGGCCGCGACCTGGGGGTGGGTACGGAGGGCGCGGCCATGCCCCCGGACCGCCCCGGGCCGTAGCCACGCCCCCGTACCCGCCCCAAAATGCTGCTGACACGCCCCCGAAACACCACGACGACCGGGCCCGCCCCCCGACACGCCCCCGACATGCCCCCCTCGGAGAACCCCGGGACTTACGCGAGTCCCGGGGCTCTGCGCGCGCCAGTAGGCCTATGTAAAATAGGCCCACCGGCGCGCAGGGCCCTGCTCGCCTAAATCCGCCCGGTTTTGGGCGGATTTAGGCGAGCAGGGCTCTGAAAATCCGCTCCATTATGATCATTATTGCCAAGCGGCCCCACCACCGTTACCTCTCTCACCAAATCTTGTTCTCCACTGAGAATTATTTCTAAAATTGCTCCCTCTCTCATCGGTTCCTGAACCAATTGCTTCATAAAGCTATCATTTATTCCATCCAGGAACTTTATCTCTCTAGTGTGTCCCAATGATACATTTACCCAGTCAATATTGGGGTAATTGAAGTCTAAATGTGGGAAATTCTTCAAACAAATGTACAACAAATGATTATAATCAGGGAAAAAACGTTGTAACCCAAATTTTGACTGGATAGGTTTTCAGAACTTTGAAGTATTCACATTTGTATATCACATTTATAGCTTAGGGACCTTCATAACATCCACAGTGCTGCAAGTTAAAACTTGTGTACTGCACTTTTATAGATCATATTTAATCATAGGTCCAATAGTCCATTAAATGAGCACGAAGGCGTATGCCTTATAAAACTTTCATTGTGGACATTATAAGGCTCTAATATAGTATTTTTTCAATTTTTATAAAGTTCTGTAAAAATAAGGGATTACTTCCCTCTTTATGCTCAGCTCAGCCAGAGTCAGAGGTCGGATGCGCGTGTTTCGCGGTCCGCTGCTTCAGGGATATTTATGGCTGACTTGCATGGCTCGGCACTCTTAGCCGCACTACTACTGCGGGTCCAAACTCCACTTAACTCATTCATGGAGGTCCCAGTGTTTATTTCTAAAAGGTAAAAATACTTTAAGAATACAATTCAAAATGCTTTCTCAAGAAATTTTGCAGAAACTCAAACGCCAAACCATTTATAAACACTTCACACTCAGTGGGGAACGCCAGCACTTACCAGGCCTGTCTTCACATACAGTTTTGGCATGTTGGAAAAGATACATTGATGATATTTTTGTCATCTGGGAAGGCTCTGAAGCAAGTTTGCATGATTTTCACACCTGGTTAAATTCTTTGGATTCATATTTAAAATTTTCCATGAATTTTCATCACTAACAAATCTCATACCTAGATATCCTGATCTCTAAAAATGGTCAAGCCATTAATACAAGCATTTTTCGAAAACCTAATGATCGCAACAACTTGTTACGGTTTGATAGCTCTCATCCTGTTACTTTTAAAACAATTTTGCCAGTGAGCCAATTTCTACGTCTGAGAAGACTATGCACTGACCGTAATGAATTTAAAATCCAAGCTAAACATATGGCCACCCATTTTTTGCAACTAGGGTACCCATTCAAATGTGTAAAATCAGCATATTGAAGAGCTTTGTATTCCAACAGAGATTACTTATTTTTACCAAGGACTGCTTCAGTTTCGGATTTGAATTTACAGACAGCAGTGTTGAGACATACTTCATTGTCTGCTCCTATCAGTGGAGCTATTAGGAAACATTGGGAAATCCTCCAACGTATTCATCCTTTGTTCAATTAACCATTGAGGATTGCATATTCGTGGGGCAAGAACATCAGAGATTTTGTTGTCCGCGCTAGTTGTTACAACCCTATTGATGAGTCTGAGCCACTGAAATTATGCACCAAGTGCATGTACTGTCCCCTTAAATCCGCATGGAATTCTATTACCACAGCCAATGGCAAGGTTTATACATTACCTAACTCTACGTGTCATTCCACTTTTGTGGTATATGTGATTTTTTGTCCATGCCCACTTATTTATGTGGGTATGACTAAACGCCAAATTAAAACTCGGCTCACTAAGCACAAATGTTGTCTAAATACAGACAGACTTGAGGAACCCTTGGTTGCCCACTTTAAAGAATATAACCATGATTTTAAGAATATTAAGTGGACAATCCTGGAGACAGTAAAACCACAGTGGAGGGGTGGTGACAGAGTCTTACGATTATGGCAATGTGAACAAAAGTGGATTTTTTTACTACAATCAGTAACTCCAGGTGGTCTCAATAAAGAGATCGAGTGGCACCACTTTCTGTGATTTCACGGCAAAATCACAGACAATTCATTGCATCAGGTGAGATCAGGAAATCTGCTTAAAAACCAGGTTTGTTCAGCCACATCGATGCTGACATGCCGAAACTGTATGTGAAAACAGGCCCGGTAAGTGCTGGCGTTCCCCACTGAGTGTGAAGTGTTTATAAATGGTTTGGCGTTTGAGTTTCTGCAAAGGTTTGTTGAGAGAGCATTTTGAATTGTATTCTTAAAGTATTTTTACTTTTTAGAAATAACCACCGGGACCTCCATGAATGAGTTAAATGGAGTTTGGACCCGCAGTACTAGTACGGCTAAGAGTGCCGAGCCATGCAAGTCAGCCATAAATATCCCTGAAGCAGCGGACCGTGAAACACGCGCGTCCGACCTCTGACTCTGGCTGAGCTAAGCATAAAGAGGGAAGTAATCCTTTATTTTTACAGAAATTTATAAAAATTGAAAATTGAAAAAATACTATATTAGAGCCTTATAATGTCCACAATGAAAGTTTTATAAGGCATACTCCTTCGTGCTCATTTAATAAATACATAAATAAATTTAATGCACTATTGGACCTATGACTAAATATGATCCATAAAAGTACAGTACACAAGTTTTAACTTGCAGCACTGTGGATGTTATGAAGGTCCCTAAGCTATAAATGTGATATACAAATGTGAATACTTCAAAGTTCTGAAAACCCATCCAGTCAAAATTTGGGTTACAATGTTTTTTCCCTGGTAATTGAAGTCTCCCATTATTACCGCACTACCAATTAGGTTAGCTTCCCTAATTTCTCTTGGCATTTCACTGTCCGTCTCACCATCTTCAGCAAGTGGACGGTAGAATACTCCTATCACTATAGTCTTCCCCGACACACAAGGGATATCTACCCATAAAGATTCAATTGTGCATTTAATCTCATGCAAGATGTTTATCCTGTTGGACTCTATGCCATTCCGGACATAAAGTGCTACTCCGCCTCCCAGGTGCTCCTCTCTAACATTGCAATATAGTTTGTACCCCGGTATAGCACTGTCCCATTGGTTGTCCTCCTTCCACCATGTCTCTGAGATGCCAATTAAGTCTATGTCATCATTCACTGCTAGGATTTTTGCCCGACTCTGGCCAAGTTTCACTCTTTTATCTAGAGCTGCCTCAGGGGCAATCAATTAGGGCAGGACTTATAGTATGCCTGCAGGGTCGATGCCACGATGTCATACGTAAACTAAAAACTTAAAACCTGTTGTGTCATGAATCTCTACTTTGATTGTGCGGTAGTGTCATGTAGCACCATTAGTGAAGACAACTTCATTCAGTTTGCATCATCAAACACAGTTAGAGATTGAATGACTATTGCGTCATAAAATTCTACTTTGTGTGGTAAATCTACGCAGCACCATTAGTGAAGATGGCTTCATTCAATTTGCATCGTCAAACACAGTAAGAGATTGTGTGACTGCGGAGTGTATCAACAAAGTAAAATCACTACTTTTCTTAGTATTGGAACCTCACTGTCGGGATGCCCTAATTCTAATGCATCATTAGTATCCTTTGAAGATACCTCTTGCTGAATCCTGTGCTTCCGAGCGACTGTTGGCTTTCCCCTTTGTTCTAGTTTAAAAGCTGCTCTATCTCCTTTTTAAAGGTTAGCACCAGCAGTCTGGTTCCACCCTGGTTAAGGTGGAGCCCATCCCTTTGGAAGAGACTCCCCCTTCCCCAAAAGGTTCCCCAGTTCCTTACAAAACTGAATCCCTCTTCCTTTCACTATCGTCTCATCCACACATTGAGACTCCAGAGCTCTGCCTGCCTCTGGTGACCTGCGTGTGGAACAGGGAGCATTTCAGAGAATGCTACCCTGGAGGTTCTGGATTTCAGCTTTCTACCTAAGAGCCTAAATTTGGCTTACAGAACCTCCCTCCCATATTTTCCTATGTCGTTGGTGCCCACATGTACCACAACATTTGGCATTTGACAAAGTTCCTCATGAGAGGCTTCTAGGAAAAGTAAAAAGTCATGGGATAGGTGGCGATGTCCTTTCGTGGATTGCAAACTGGCTAAAAGACAGGAAACAGAGAGTTGGATTAAATGGGCAATTTTCTCAGTGGAAGGGAGTGGACAGTGGAGTGCCTCAGGGATCTGTATTGGGACCCTTACTGTTCAATATATTTATAAATGATCTGGAAAGAAATACGACGAGTGAGATAATCAAATTTGCAGATGACACAAAATTGTTCAAAGTAGTTAAATCACAAGCAGATTGTGATAAATTGCAGGAAGACCTTGTGAGACTGGAAAATTGGGCATCCAAATGGCAGATGAAATTTAATGTGGATAAGTGCAAGGTGATGCATATAGGGAAAAATAACCCATGCTATAATTACACGATGTTGGGTTCCATATTAGGTGCTACAACCCAAGAAAGAGATCTAGGTGTCATAGTGGATAACACATTGAAATCGTCTGTTCAGTGTGCTGCGGCAGTCAAAAAAGCAAACAGAATGTTGGGAATTATTAGAAAGGGAATGGTGAATAAAACGGAAAATGTCATAATGCCTCTGTATCACTCCATGGTGAGATCGCATCTTGAATACTGTGTACAATTCTGGTCGCCGCATCTCAAAAAAGATATAATTGCGATGGAGAAGGTACAGAGAAGGGTTACCAAAATGATAAGGGAAATGGAACAGCTCCCTTATGAGGAAAGACTAAAGAGGTTAGGACTTTTCAGCTTGGAGAAGAGACGACTGAGGGGGGATATGATAAAGGTGTTTAAAATCATGAGAGGTCTAGAACGGGTAGATGTGAATCGGTTATTTACTCTTTCGGATAGTAGAAAGACTAGGGGATACTCCATGAAGTTAGCATGGGGCACATTTAAAACTAATCGGAGAAAGTTCTTTTTTACGCAACGCACAATTAAACTCTGGAATTTGTTGCCAGAGAATGTGGTTCGTGCAGTTAGTATAGCTGTGTTTAAAAAAGGATTGGATAAGTTCTTGGAGGAGAAGTCCATTACCTGCTATTAAGTTCACTTAGAGAATAGCCACTGCCATTAGCAATGGTTACATGGAATAGACTTAGTTTTTGGGTACTTGCCAGGTTCTTATGGCCTGGATTGGCCACTGTTGGAAACAGGATGCTGGGCTTGATGGACCCTTGGTCTGACCCAGTATGGCATTTTCTTATGTTCTTATGTAACAGCCGGCTCCTCCCCAGCACTGTCTAAATTCCTATCTAGGTGACCCATGAGGTCTGCCACCTTCGCACCAGGTAGGCATGTTTCCAGGTGATCCTCACGCCCACCAACCACTCAGCTGTCTACATTCCTAATAATTGAATCACCAACTATGACAGCCGACCTAACCCTTCCCTCCTGGACTGTAGGCCTTGGGGAGATATCCTCGGTGTGAAAGGAAAATGCACTACCTGGAAAGCAAGTCCTTGCTACAGGATCCTTTCCAGCTGCACCAGGTTGATGCTTTCCAATTATGAGACCTTCTTCCTCCAAGGCAGCCCCAGGGCTGCTAATCTGAAGTTGGGACTTGGCTACTATGTCCCTGAAGGTCTCATCTGTCTCTCTGTCTGCCTCAGCTCCTCCAGGTCTGCCACTCTAGCCTCCAAAGATTGGACTCATTCTCTGAGAGCCAGGAGCTCTTTGCATTGCACGCACATGTACAACGTCTCACTGGTGGGTAAAAAATTATACATGTGACACTCAATGCAAAAGACTGGGAAGACTCCCTCTTGCTGCTGGACTGCTGCCTTCATCTCAAATTTGTTCAGTTCCTATTTAAGTTTTAGGTTGCTATGGGTGTTATATTTGTGGACCCTCGACCCAGAGTAAAAGACACCCACCTGAGGAAACTAGGTGCCTTTCGCCTCCGGAAGGTGGAAGTCCCGGTACTGCAACCCCTCAGTACCCTACGCTGGGCCTCAGCGCGAAGTGGGTACAGGCCGAAGACAACTAGATGCAACGTCCTGGTTCCAGGCAGGGGTCAGTGTCCAATCCAAGGTCCAGGCAGGCAGCAGGCAAGGCAAGGTCAGAGTCCAATCCGAGGTCCAGGCAGGCGGCAGGCAACTCAGAGTCAAGGCAAGCAGGAGTCAAATCAGGAAAACAGCAGCACCAGGAACCAAACAACCGCAAGACCTGTTGTGAAGGTAATCAGTCCTTCACTGCAGGCGTCTTAAATATCCCTCTTTACTGACGTCTTCTTCCGGGGCCGGCCCCTACTCCGTGTCCCGGCCCCTTTAAGAGGCGGGGCCAACCGCGGGCTTGACAACGCTGCTCCTCGGAGGGATGCCATCTTAATGCCGCGGCCCGTGCGCCGCAGACCGCCGGGAAGGGGACCCAGGACGAGCTGGCTGGAGGAGGTAGGGGAGCCCGGTTGCGTGCAAATGCGATCGGGGTTCATAACAGTACCCCCCCTCTTACGCCCCCTTCTGGACGGGCCCGGTTTCTCAGGATGCGTAAGATGAAAGTGATGAAGCAAGGACTTATCCAATATTTTTGCTGCTGTTTCCCATGAGTTTTCCTCAGGACCAAAGCCCTCCCAAGCGATCAAATACTCCCATCGTCTATGGTGGCCCCGAATGTCCAGAATCTCTCGTACTTGATAGATGGCATCCTCAGCCGACTCGACGGTAGGGGTTTGACACAGAGTCTTATGGAAAGGAGAGGAAGTCAGAGGCTTAAGTAGAGAAACGTGAAAAGAATTGTGGATCCGAAGACTAGTAGGAAGTCGTAGTTGATAGGTTACCGGACCCAGACGTCTACTGATAAGGAAGGGCCCAATGTATCTGGGGGCCAGTCGCATGGAAGGAACCCGGAGGCGCAGATGACGGGTGGAATGCCAAACCCGATCTCCCGTAAGAAATTGCGGAGCGGGACGGCGATGTTTGTCCGACATCCGTTTTGCAGCCTCAGCTGCCCTGTGAAGGCGAGCATTAGTGACTTCCCAAAGTTCATGGAGTCGCTGAGCCGAAAGTTGAGCTGCTGGTGAAGCTACCGTAAGTGGTAGAGGTAGTGGAGGTCGAGGTTGTTTACCAAAAACAATTTGGAAAGGAGATTGCCCAGTGGCAGAATGTACATGAGAGTTATGTGAGAATTCGGCCCAGGGTAGAAGGCTGGCCCAATCATCCTGACGATGGTTCACAAAAAGGCGTAAGAATAATTTTAATCTTCTATTGACCCGTTCTGCCTGACCATTCCCCTGCGGATGGAAAGCAGTGGTAAAGTCCAATTGGATGCCGAACTTCTTACAAAGCGCGCTCCAGAATTTAGCTGTGAACTGAGGTCCTCTGTCAGAAGTGATGTGAAGTGGAAGTCCGTGGAACTGAAAAATATGCGAGGCGAATAGGTCCGCCAATTCAGGAGCAGAAGGAAATTTGGGTAAGGGCACAAAGTGGACCATCTTTGAAAAACGGTCGACAACGACAGCAGATTACCTGATTCCCCCCAGAAGTAGGCAAATCAACTACGAAGTCCGTGGAAATATGGGTCCAAGGCTCTTGAGGGGGTGGAAGGGGTTGGAGGAGGCCCCAGGGTCGACCAGGTAACGGCTTCTGCTGAGCACACTTAGGACAAGAGGAAACATAAGCTCGTACATCCCCCTTCATCTGGGGCCACCAGTAGTAGTGGGCAAGTAGTTCCCAGATTCGTGCTCTCCCAGGATGTCCTGCAGACAGCGAATCATGTGCCCATGAAAGTACTTTGGGGCGTAGTCTGAGAGGTACTACAGTTTTTCCGGGGGGTACCGTCTCAGTGGCCGCCAGTATTAGTTTGGCGGGGTCAATAATGTGATTAAGAGTCTCTGGTGAATCTTCGACCTCGAAGGATCTGGAAAGGGCATCCGCCCGCCCATTCTTAGCCGCTGGACGATACCGGAGGATGAAATCAAAACGCGAGAAGAACAGTGACCAGCGGGCTTGGCGAGGGTTGAGACGCTGAGCTCTGTTAAGATATTCCAAATTCTTGTGGTCTGTGAAAACTGTGATGGTGTGTTGCGCCCCTTCCAGCCACTGTCTCCATTCCTCCAAAGCCATCTTGATAGCCAGCAATTCCTTATCACCGATTCCATAGTTCTTCTCCGCAGGTGAAAATTTACGAGTGAAAAAAGAGCAGGGAACTAATGCCCCTCGGTCCGAATGCTGACTGAGGACTGCTCCAACTGCTACCTCGGATGTGTCTACCTCCACGATAAATGGACGATTGGGGTTCGGATGATGGAGACACGGTTCTTGTAAAAAGGCCATCTTGATATCCTTAAATGCTTGTACTGCTTCCTGGGGCCACTTCTTGGTATCTGCCCCCTTCCTGGTCAAAGCGGTAATCGGGGCTATAATGTGTGAATAATGTGGGATAAAGTTCCAGTAAAAATTGGAAAATCCAAGAAACCGCTGTATGGCTCAAAGTCCCATGGGTTGTGGCCAGTCTAGAATACTGGCCACCTTCTCCGGATCCATCTGAAACCCTGTGGTGGATATAATAAATCCCAAGAAAGGTATAGATTGTTTCTCGAAGAAACATTTCTCTAGTTTCACAAATAGCTGATTCTCCCTTAGTCGTTGTAGGACTAGTTTAACATCTTTGCGATGCGTATCCAGATCCTTAGAGTAAACGAGGATATCATCAAGGTAGACAATCACCTGTTTATATAGCATGTCCCGAAAAACTTCGTTCATAAGGTTCTGAAAAACCGCATGTGCATTACACAGTCCAAAAGGCATGACGAGGTATTCATAGTGGCCATTATGAGTATTAAAAGCGGTCTTCCACTCATCCCCTGGTTTGATTCGAACCAAGTTGTATGCTCCACGCAAGTCCAGTTTCGAAAAGACTTTAGCATCGTGCAATTGGTCTAGTAATTCAGGTATCAGAGGAAGGGGGTAACGATCCTTGCGAGTGATGGCGTTAAGACCCCTGTAGTCTATACATGGTCTTAACGACCTGTCTTTCTTGGGTACGAAGAAAAACCCCGCTCCTGCCAGGGACGTGGAAGGACGAATGAATCTTTGTGCGAGGTTCTCCTTGATGAAATCTGATATGGCCTGAGATTCTGGACCCGAGAGTGGGTAAATCCGCCCCCTAGGAGGAATGGTGTCAGAGAGTAAGTCGATCGCACAATCGAACCTTTGATGACAGGGTAGGATCTCTGCCTTCTCCTTAGAAAAAACATCCACAAAATCGGAGTATTGGGGTGGTATAGCCATCTTAGTGGTAGTTACAGGAATTGCAGGTTGATGTGTCCATTGGATACAAGTCCCATGGCAGTCTGGACCCCATGCCGCAATTTGGAGAGTTCCCCAGTCAATGGTAGGAGAATGTCGTTGTAACCAGGGCAGACCCAGTACCACAGGGTGGATGGCCTTTTCCAAGCAAAAAAGGAAATTTCCTCGTGGTGCAACACTCCGGTGAGGAGGAGTAAAGGCGCAGTGCAGGAGGTAATCCGTCCAAGAAGATTCTCGCCACGGATGGAAGAAATAAATAATGGCGTCTTACGAGGGTATGTCGGAATCTGTAACTGATGGACCAGTTCTGCCAAAATGAAGTTTCCTCCGGTTCCGGAGTCAACCAGGGCCTGGGTGGTGAAAGGTCCCGCATCACATTGAAGCATCACAGGTACTACAAATTGAGGAGCGAGATTACTCCCTAGGGTCTGCCCCTCAGAGACGCCTAGGACTGGTAGTTTCCCGGGCGTTCGGGACACTGAGCAAGAAGGTGTCCTCGGTTGCCGCAGTATAGACACAGCCCCATCCTCCTTCGTCGTTGTTTCTCTTCCACCATCAGCTGACTTCTTCCCAACTACATGGTTTCTTCCTTTGTCTCCGTCGGAGCTTCAGCCATACCGGGAGTCACCAAAGGACGAGAGAAATTGGGAGCCAAGGAAAACATTCGACGAGAGGATCTTGTTTCTTTAGCCCTCTGTTGGATTCGTCAGTCAATACGGCCTGCCAGGTCGATCAATGAATCTAAATTCTCAGGAAGATCTCTACCCACAAGTTCGTCCTCAATGCGGGGAGATAAGCCTTCAAGAAAAATGCCCCTCAGGCAGTCCGGTTGCCATCCTACCTCGGAGGCCAGTGTCCGAAATTCAATGGCAAAATCTGCTAACGTACGGGGAACTTGGCGTAGGTTTAGCAGTTCAGATGAAGCGGTAGCCATTCTTCCTGGTTCATCAAACATCTGGCGGAATGTAGCAACGAATCGGGACAGGTCGCTCAATATGGGGTCCATCCTTTCCCAGAGGGGAGATGCCCAGGCCATGGCCTTCCCGTCGAGCAAAGAGATGATAGAGGAGGTTTTCGTCTGGTCTTGGGGAATTACTGTCCTTGTGACGAAAACCTAATGAAACATTGGTTAAGGAAACCTCAACATAACTTGGCCTCCCCAGAAAAGCGAGGGGGAGCGGGCAAGTGAGATACTGAGGCAGAAATACTAGGTGGAGGTGGTGCAGGAACAGTGGCCTCGGCTCCATGGGGTGTCTCCAGACGCCGAGCTAACCGATCCATCGTGGCTGTTAGTGCCTCCAAGCTCAGTTGTTGCTGTTGTTGCTGCTGACGCTGCTGCATCAGCTGCTGGGCGAGGCCCGGAATCGCCTGAAGACTGGACAGGTCCACCGGGTCCATGGCCTTCACAATCTGTTATATTTGTGGACCCTCGACCCAGAGTAAAAGACACCCACCTGAGGAAACTAGGTGCCTTTTGCCTCTGGAAGGTGGAAGTCCCGGTACCGCAACCCCTCAGTACCCTACGCTGGGCCTCAGCGCGAACTGGGTACAGGCCGAAGACAACCAGATGCAACATCCTGGTTCCAGGCAGGGGTCAGTGTCCAATCCGAGGTCCAGGCAGGCAGCAGGCAAGGCAAGGTCAGAGTCCAATCCGAGATCCAGGCAGGCGGCAGGCAAGGCAAGGTCAGAGTCCAATCCGAGGTCCAGGCAGGCGGCAGGCAAGGCAAGGTCAGAGTCCAATCCGAGGTCCAGGCAGGCGGCAGGCAAGGCAAGGTCAGAGTCCAATCCGAGGTCCAGGCAGGCGGCAGGCAAGTAAGAGTTCAAGTCCAATCTGGGGTCCAGGTAGGCAGGCAGCAGGCAACTCAGGGTCAAGGCAAGCAGGAGTCAAATCAGGAAAACAGCAGCACCAGGAACCAAACAACCGCAAGACCTGTTGTGAAGGCAATCAGTCCTTCACTGCAGGCGTCTTAAATATCCCTCTTTACTGATGTCTTCTTCCGGGGCCGGCCCCTACTCCGCGTCCTGGCCCCTTTAAGAGGTGGGGCCAACAGCGGGCTTGACGACGCTGCTCCTCAGAGGGATGCCATCTTAATGCCGCGGCCTGTGCGCCGCGGACCGCCGGGAAGGGGATCCAGGACGAGCTGGCTGGAGGAGGTAGGGGAGCCCGGTCGCGTGCAAACGCGATCGGGGTTCATAACAGTGGGAGTAGGAATGTATCTAATTAATGTCCTTTAAATGTATTAGTGAATTCGCTATATGTCTGGTAGTGGCCTACAGGGGAATGATCAAACTCTCAATAAGGTTTTCTTTTGTTTTTTTGAAAGTGGCACCTGCCTATAAATTAAAGGATGAGCTAGGGGTGGGAGGGGCGGGAGATACAAACAGTCGAACTTCAATTAGTCAACCAGAATGATTCACTGCTCTCTTGATTAACAAATGTTGGTCCCTATTCAAACCAAATTCCACTATCTTAACACCTTTCCAAGGTGAGTAACTGAACTGAACTTTTCAACCTTTTTACTTAGGTACACACTGCTCCTAGCTTATTTCTAGCTTCTGGCTACTTTTTTTGTTGTTTTTTTTCTTTTAATATACAAACACTCTAACTTCTGCTTACTAGCTGTCTTACTGACTGATTATTTAAAAATACAAACAGTCCAACAGTAAGGCAGCAAATAAACTTCTGTTTATTTGCTGCCTTACTGACTATTAAAGCACAAACACACTAAATAATATTCCCAAATAGTTAACTTTGCCCCAATACTTTTAAAAAAGAAAATTTCCCAAGCAAAAACTTACTGATTCCTTTCAGCCGCCAGTAAGGTGATCCTCTCCCCTCAGTGCTCCCATTGCCAGAGGATGTGGTTAGTGCAGTTAAAGTAGCTGGGTTTAAAAAGGTTTGGATAAGTTCTTGGAGGAGAAGTCCTTTAACTGCTATTAATCAAGTTGACTTAAGGAATGGCCACTGCTATTATTGGCATCAATAGCATGGGATCTACTTAGTGTTTGGTTACTTGTCAGGTACCTGTAGCCTGGATTAGCCACTGTTGGAAACAAGGTTACTAAGAGCCAAGAGTAACAGATAAGTATGAGAAAAAAACCCCCAAAAAGTGCAAAGCTTGCTGGGCAGACTGGATGGGCCATTTGGTCTTCTTCTGCCGTCATTTCTATGTTTCTATTTCTAGATGGACTCTTTATCTGACCCAGTATGGCAATTTCTTATTATCTTATGATGATCCCTTTGGCATCGCAGACCTCCTGCATGATGCGATTTCAGGAGGGCTCATTGCCCACTGGTGTCTTATAGAGACTGGAGTGGAATCAATAAGGGAAGGATGCAATTTGGTAGAAATCAGTCATAACTTGTTATTGTTGCTGTCATATCTGAGGAAAAGAAATATAGTTATTTGTTTTCCTGAGAAATGCAGCCAGAAACTGATTAATATATATGGAGGGGGCTGTAACTTATTTCTTCCATGACTCCTAGTGGTATCTGGAAGATGCCGGTGACAAAAAAGACCAGGACCATAGTGACCTTGAGGTGTCCTGGCAAGGCATAGCCTGTTTGGGAGCAGGGTGCAGGTTCTGTTCTAATTGCTGGAAAGGTACAGTATGGTCTGACAAATCAAAAACTGTGCCCTCGTACTGTATAATCTCTATACGAGGTACCTACCTACTCCTCCTCCTCCTCCTCCTCTGTTCTCTCTCTCTCTCCTCAACCGTTATGCCATGAGTATCCATATGTATATTATTTTAGACTTTATTTATCCAGCCACTAACCCCTAAAGTCTGCCCTAGGGACATGCACTCACCCTCAAGTGTGCACCAGTAACACTCACTCACCCCAGTATATCCCAGTAACACTTGCTCATCCCCCAGTATGTCCCAGTATCACTTTCTGATCCCCAGTATATCCCAGAAACACTTGCTCATTCCCCAGTATGCACCAGTAACACTCATTCACCCCCAATATATCTGGTAACACTCGCTCATTCTCCCGTATGCACCAGTAACATTTACTCATCCCCCAGTATGCTCTAATGAGACTCACTCATCCCCAGTATATCCCAGTAACACTTACTCATCCTCCAGTATGCACCAGTAACTCAATCATCATTCAGTATGCACCAGTGACACTCATCTCTCAGTATACCCCAGTAACACTCACTTATTCCCCAGTATGCACCAATGAAACTCACTCATCCCCCAGTATGCGCTAGTAACTCTCATCCCCAGTGTGCACCAGTAACACTCACTCACCCCCTAAATTATCCCACCAGAAACAGTTACTCATCCCCCAGTATGCACCAGTAACACTCACCCACCCCCTAAATTATCCCACCAGAAACAGTTACTCATCCCCCAGTATGCACCAATGACACTCACTCATCCCCAATATATCCCAGTAACACTTACTCATCCCCCAGTATGCACCAGTAACTCAATCATCCCCCAGTATGCTCCAGTGACACTCCCTCATCCCCAGGGTGCGCCAGTGACACTTAACCCCTACTTTTGAAGACAGCAATACATCTATGTTGTTGCTAAAGCCATGGCAGTCAGGCCTCCACAGAAATCGTTACAAGTAGGTGCATTGTGGAGCAAAACTCGACCTTTTTCCCATAGGCAGAGCTGGGACAATTTACTGGCGTAGATGGCATTTGATAATTGCTTTCTTGTGTTTTACTTTGGCAGCAGGTAAAAATGATCATATCATGAAAAGTGTGCACATGGGCTCATAAATGATAAAGTCAACTTGAAAGATGGTGAGATTAAGGGAACCACGAGAGAAAAAGAGCGCGGAAGCGGCTGAAAAAAGAGTGCAGAGACAAACTGCTTGCACTTGTCCTCTCTAACGCCCCACGGAGCTTGCTGACCTTTGTACATGCAAGGCAGTTTTCAAAAAGCAATTTCCATGTGAAAATCTCAAGGCTCCTCAGAGAAAGTGGAGCACAATTGTAAAGGAATACTTTCTGCAGGTAAACTCCTCATTATTCAAAGAACCCCCTTTAAAATTGCCCATTTAGGAATTACTTGGCAATGAGTTTATGAGTCGCCCTGACAAGAAAGTATTCGGAACCTGAGAATAGAGAGGGCGGGCTGTGGGAGGGGTCAGGGAGCAGGTGGTGGAGAGAGAGGAGGGGATAGAGAGAGAGACGGAGGGCAGTTTACAGACCGAGCAAGTTAGGAGGAAAACACCACTAATGTGAAAAAGAGGAGACGGAGATTGCGAGGAAAGATAAACAAAGCAAGACAGAGACAGGAATATTAATGCATGAGTTAAAATGTCCAGAGTGTGACGCCGACGAAGCAAGACAGATTGTCGGAGTTTCTGTATTTTTCTGGGAAAACAGCTTTCACTTTTTAATTTAATAGGAATTAAACCAACTGCAAATTATTTATAGAAGTGCAATTTTTTCACCAGCCTCTTTTCCTTCTGACTCGCAGAGAGAGAGAGAGCCCATTCAAGAAACAAGGTAAGATGCTGCCCGCTACTGGAGAAAAAAAAAAACTATTATAGATAAACTCTGAAACATTTTGGATTCTGCTATAGTCCCCTTGTAACTCAGTAACTGAAAATTTTAAAAAGAAAATGTCACAGGGCTGCAGATTTTCATGCCTCATACTCTGCCTCACAATCTGTGTGGGGCTCCCTGGGCTCTGTAGGCAATGTTCAAACCTTCCTGTGGCTCCCTGAGCTATGCTGGTGATG
This sequence comes from Rhinatrema bivittatum, assembly GCF_901001135.1. Taxonomy (NCBI): domain Eukaryota; kingdom Metazoa; phylum Chordata; class Amphibia; order Gymnophiona; family Rhinatrematidae; genus Rhinatrema; species Rhinatrema bivittatum. The sequence continues at coordinate 8,906,172 of NC_042615.1, forward strand.
ATCAGACTCTCTTGGAGCTCTCTGAGCTATGCTGGTGATGATCAGACTCTCCTGGAGGTCTCTGAGCTGTGCTGGTGATGATCAGACTCTCCTGGAGCTCTCTGAGCTGTGCTGGTGATGATCAGACTCTCTTGCAGGTCTCTGAGTTATGCTGGTGATGATCAGACTCTCCTGGAGGTCTCTGAGCTGTGCTGGTGATATCAGACTCTCCTGGAGGTCTCTGAGCTGTGCTGGTGATGATCAGACTCTCCTGGAGCTCTCTGCGCTGTGCTGGTGATATCAGACTCTCCTGGAGGTCTCTGAGCTGTGGTGGCGATGATCAGACTCTCCTGGAGCTCTCTGAGCTGTGCTGGTGATGATCAGACTCTCCTGGAGCTCTCTGAGCTGTGCTGGTGATGATCAGACTCTCCTGGAGGTCTCTGAGCTATGCTGATGATGATGATCAGACTCTCCTGGAGCTCTCTGAGCTGTGCTGGTGATGATCAGACTCTCCTGGAGCTCTCTGAGCTGTGCTGGTGATGATCAGACTCTCCTGGAGGTCTCTGAGCTATGCTGATGATGATGATCAGACTCTCCTGGAGCTCTCTGAGCTATGCTGGCGATGATCAGACTCTCCTGCAGGTCTCTGAGCTGTGCTGGTGATGATCAGACTCTCCTGGAGGTCTCTGAGCTGTGCTGGTGATGATCAGACTCTCCTGGAGCTCTCTGAGCTATGCTGGTGATCATCAGACTCTCCTGGAGGTCTCTGAGCTGTGCTGGTGATGATCAGACTCTCCTGGAGCTCTCTGAGCTGTGCTGGTGATCATCAGACTCTCCTGGAGCTCTCTGAGCTGTGCTGGTGATGATCAGACTCTCCTGGAGGTCTCTGAGCTGTGCTGGTGATCATCAGACTCTCCTGGAGCTCTCTGAGCTGTGCTGGTGATGATCAGACTCTCTTGGAGGTCTCTGAGCTGTGCTGGTGATCATCAGACTCTCCTGGAGCTCTCTGAGCTGTGCTGGTGATGATCAGACTCTCCTGGAGGTCTCTGAGCTGTGCTGGTGATCATCAGACTCTCCTGGAGCTCTCTGAGCTATGCTGGTGATGTTAGAATCCTCCTGGGGCTTTCTAAGCTATGTTGGGGATACTCAGGATATTCCTGTGTCTCCCAGAGCTATGCTGGTCTTTTTCACACCATCCTGGGGATCTCTGAGCTGTGCTTGCAATGTTCAGAGTCTTCTAGGGATCTCTGGATTTTGCTGTTAGTTTTATCATTTCAGCATTCCTAAGGTGTCCTTAACAAAATACTCACAGGTAAAGAATCTCTGTTCCAATCTAAGGGGTAGCTGAGTCAATAGGAAATAAATTGGCTTGCCAAGGTCAGTGTCAGTGGCTGCTGATTTTCAGACATACCCTGGGATTCTCAGAGTTTTACTTAAGAATAATCAATGATTGTTTTTGTACATGGGGATTTGGGTACATGAAATGGATTCTCCTGGATCCTCTAACACAGACAAGGAGAGTCTGTCCTCTGTCTAGAAATTATTTTGCAGTGCTTACTTATTATAATCCTGTATAATTTGCATTTTCATATGACCATAGCTCACTGTCTTTAGAGCATCACAAATGTGCATGCCAGTGTGCAGAGATTGTTGATAGTTTGTCATATTAACCATCATAAACAGGCCAGAAAAGGTTTATTTCCTCCTTAATATCTATATTCTCCAATCCAACAGTCATGCATTTGGCAGATTATATAGTTTAAAACATAAAATAATACACCAAATAGAAGGATGAAAAAAAGAATCCAAAACCACAGTTGCTAAAATAAAAAAGTAAAAAAAAAAAAAAAAAGCCCATAGAATGTTTCTGTCAGGACAGACATTGAGAAAGGCACCATAACCTTTTATCCCTAAGGTCAAGTAGCTCTCTTTTGAGGGGGGCGCTGTAAGTCAGGAGGCTGCAGCTTGACAGTGAGATATGTCTGAGCAGAGTGAAGGAAAATACTCCATCCGTGGAAGGATTCTGTCCAAAAGCCTTTGAGTGGAAGAGAATATGGACAGGTCAGATCTTGGGTTTGTTATGTGTTGTAACAGTCACAGAGCAGCACCAGGTACGGTTCTTCTCTGGGGGTGAGGAAAAGAGTGGAAAGGATCAGAGAAAATGACAGCAAAATGGCCCTTTCCAGTCTGCCCAGTAAGCTGTGAGCTCAGCACAGTGCTTCCTGCCACTGGAGATCCTCTTGTGTTTTATCCCCTGCCCCGCTAATTTCCCATACAGTGATCCCTGAGCAAGATTCAATGCGGTGGGGATGACTGACTCAAAAAAATACTTCAGAAGAAAGTAAAAGATTCTCTTTGTATCTTACTTTCTGATACTTTGTGTCAATTCTTTCTGAATTGTCTATGTTAGCTGTTACTTTATGCTGATCCCCACTGAGAACAAGCCATTAGGGTTATTAGAGAAATGATCTGTGCCATTATGCAAGCTTTAATCTTTATTTCTGCCTTGCATTGTACCTTCCTAAACTTTCTTGTGCTCAGGTGTCTATTTAGACTCCTAATAAGTTCTGCCTTTCTTCAGGATAACAGAGGTCTGGAAACAATGAATAATCACAGTAATCTTTCCCCTGCAGTGCTCTCTACATCTCCGGCCATATCCCCTTCCCAATGTCTACTTCCTCTCCTTTTCTCTCTTCTCTGCAGTGACTCCTTTAGTCTTTCTTCCTCCTGTCTTTACTATCTTCTCACCCTACTCTCCAGCTTCTTTTTTTTTCTGCTCCTTCCTATCCCCCACTAACTCCCTCTGCTTCTTTAACTTGCCATCCCTATGTTCCCTTCCCTTTCTGCCCTCTCTGCCCAGGTGTTTGAAATATTTAAAGACAGAGCATTAATAATAGAGCACCAGACTGCTAGCTGTCCTGCCACAGGTATATTATTACAAGACAGTACAGGAGGACTGCCTGCCCCCCTGGGAGAAATCACGCAGAAATAAACTCAATATGACTTCCTGCAATCACTCCTTCCTGAGTATACCACAGGATGGAAACATACAAATAGGATCGCCTGTCTAGTCTGCCTATCCACACCACCACTCCTGCAGAGATCCTCTGTTCTTGTCCCATGCTTTCCTGAACTCAGAGGCTGTTCCGGGCATCTGTAAATAAATAGATTACTCCCCAGTAGTCTACCTCGTTTCACATTTACCCCATAAGCCCTCTTTCCAGAGACTTCTTTCCATTGAAAGAGACCCATATTTTGTCCATTGATATCTCAAGGTATTTAAATGTTTCTATCTTATCTCCCCTATCTTGCTTTTCCTCAACAGTATACATGTTTAGGTCTTTAAGTCTGTCCCCCATATGCTTTATCAAGAAGATCACTGACCATTTTAGTAGCCACACTCTGCACTGACTCATAAGAACATAAGAAAATGCCATACTGGGTCAGACCAAGGGTCCATCAAGCCCAGCATTCTGTTTCCAACAGTGGCCAATCCAACTCACAAGTACCTGGCAAGATAAATAAATCACAAGCTAACATTACTTTTAAATTAATAGCAATTTATCATTTTTTTTCATGAGGGAACTTATCCAAACCTTTTTTAAACCCTGTTACTCTGCTGTAATCACATCCTCTGGCAATGAATTTCAGAGCTTAACTATGCATTGAGTGAAAACAATTTGTTTCTCATTTGTTTTAAATGTGCTACTTGCTAACTTCATGGAGTGCCCCCTAGTCCTTCTATTATCTGAGTGTGTAAATAACTGATTTACATTTACCTGTTCAAGTCTTTAAATTATTTTGTAAACCTCTATCATACCTCCCCTTCAGATATCTTTTCTCCAATGCTGAATAGTCCTAAGCTCTTTAGTCTTTTCTCATAGGGGAGCTGTTCCATTCCCCTTATCATTTAGCCGCCCTTCTCTGCATTTTCTGCAAAGCAACTATATCCTTTTTGAGATTTTGTGACCAGAATTGTACACAGTATTCAAGGTGCTGTCTCGCAATGGAGTGATACAGAGGCATTATGACATTTTTTATTTTATTCACAATTCCCTTCCTAATAATTCCTAAAATTGTTTGCTTTTTTGATCACCTCAGCACACTTGGCTGATGATTTCAATGTATTATCCACTATGATGCTAGATCTTTTTCCTGGGTGGTAGCTCCTAATATGGAACCCAACATTATGTAATTATAGCATGGGTTATTTTTCCCTATATGCATCACCTTGCCCTTATCCACATTAAATTTCATCTGCCATTTAGACACTCAATCTTCCAGCCTCAGAAGGTCCTCCTGCAGTTTATCACCATCTGTTAGAGATTTAACTACTCTGCATAATTTTGTGTCATCTGCAAATTTGGTCACCTTGCTTGTACCCCTTTCCAGATCATTTAGAAATATATTGAAAAGCACTGGTCAAAGTACAGATACCTGATGTACTCCACTGTTTACCTTTTTCACTGTGAAAACAGACCATTTAATCCAACTTTCAGTTTCCTGTCTTTTAACCAGTTTGCAGTTCACAAAAGGACATCGCCTCCTATTCCATGATTTTTTAGTTTTCTTAGAAGCCTCTCATGAGAGACTTTGTTGAACACCTTCTGAAAGTCCAAATAAACCACATTCACCAGTTCACCTTTGTGCACATGTTTATTCACCTCTTCAAATAAATGTAGGAGATTTGTGAGGCAATATTTCCCTTGGGTAAATCCATGCAGGCTGTATCCCATTAAACCATGTCTATCTAAATATTCTGGGATTTTCTTCTTTGTTTTCTTTATGTTATATGATTGTTATTTTAATTATGTATTTACTTTGATATTTATTAGTCTTTTTGTAGTTTTATGAATGTATTCTTGATAATTGCTTTGTCCTATTTTTAGTATGAAGTGATTCATAAATTCCAATAAATGTAAATGTCATTTTAAATATAACAGTTTCCATGATTTTTCCTGGTACTGAAATTGGGCTCACTGGTCTATATTTTCCCAGATCACACCTGGAGTCCTTTTTAAATATAGGGGTTACATTGAGCACCTTCCAGTCTTCAAGTACAATGGATGATTTTAATGATAGGTTACAAATTACTTGTAATAGGTCTGAAATTTCATTTTTTTTAGTTCTTTCAGAACCCTGGGGGATGTACCATCTAGTCCAGGTGATTTACTACTCTTCAGTTTGTCAATTTGGCTTACTATATCTTTCAGATTCACCATGATTTGGTTCAATTCATCTGAATCGCCACCCCTTGAAAATCATCTCCGGAATGGGTATCTCCCTAACATCCTCTTCAGTAAACAGCAAAACAAAGAATTATTTTAGTCTTTCCGTGATGGCCTTATCTTCCATAAGTGCCCCTTTAACCCATGAAACTGATGCCATATCGGCCATAGGCTAGCCACAGCTCTGGTATGATTGAGCATGTGAGGGAGAGTGAATGAGCATGTGTATGTGTGTAGTTAAGCATGTGAGAGAGAGCACAAGCGAGTGTGTTTGTGAATGACTGAATATTAGAGATGTGAATCGGCACTGGAATCGGTTCGGATTCCGGTTCCAATTCACATCGTGGTTTTTTTTTTTTCATCCGGCCCAATCGTGGTTTTGTTTATTGGCTGCGCCTGAGCCGATAAACAAAAAAACCCACCCCGACCCTGTAAAACTAATCCCTTAGCTTCCCCCACCCTCCTGACCTCCCCCAAAAACATTTTACAGGTACCTGGTGGTCCAGTGGGGGTCCCGGGAGTGATCTCCTACTCTCGGGCCGTCGGCTGCCACTAATCAAAATGGCGCCGATGGCCCTTTGCCCTTACCATGTGACAGGGGCTGGCCAATGGCACGGATACCCTGTCACATGGTAAGGGCAAAGGCCATCGGCGCCATTTTGATTAGTGGCAGCCGACGGCCCGAGAGCGGGAGATCACTCCCGGGACCCCCACTGGACCACCAGGTACCTGTAAAATGTAAATGAGTGGATAGAGAGGCAGAGATAAAGAGAATGAAGGGAAAGGAAATGGAAAGATCAATATTAGATAGAGATGTAGGGGAGGAGCTGAGAGGAAATGGAAAATAAACAGGAAACTGTAAAGGAGTTAGGAGACCAAGAAAGGAAAAAAGTGTAAAGAAAAGAGGAGTAAAGTGATTGGAAAAATAAAATGTCTATTTATTTATTTATTTGACATATTTATATAGTGTTGTTCAGATAAAAATCAGTGGTTTACAATAAATAAAACTGCAAGAAACAAAATGTAAGATAATACATCAAAACGTAAAAATGAAATAAAAATTCAAATTTTAAAATCAATCACATTTTATTTATTTATTTATTTATTTTATATACCGACGTTCGATCGAGATATCATATCGGTTTCCAGATAACTAAAAGAATAGGGTAGTAACAGCCCTATTTTACATTATAACATTGTAATAAATATAATAAATTATAACATTGTAATAAATATAACGAATTATAACAGAAATAACAGGATTACATGGAACATTTGAAATGGTATATAACATATGTACATAAATGACTTGTTGATGAGGATATTTTAAGGTTAAGGTTGGCAGGGAGGGTTGAAAGGGGGGATAGGTGGGAGGAAGGTGGTGCAAGGGAGGGAAGATGGTGATGCGAGATGCTTGTGTAAAGTTAAAAATAAACATAAAAGGTATATTATCCTGTATATATTTTTCCTGTACAGTTATTTTCAAAAAACATCCTATATATTAATGATTCTACCCTGTGTTTTTATTATATAATTTCTTAAATTATGTTGTCCCCATAGTTTTCTCCCATATATTCCAACGAGTTTCTTGTCAAACGCCTCTGGCGTAATGTTTCTGTTCAGTGTACACTGACATGCTATCTTTGATGAATGCCGGTATATAAAAACTGTTAAATAAATAAATATAAAATAAATAGAGCACCTGATTAGATTCCACTTATAGGCCTGTAAAAGAGAACAGAATCAGCCTTTAAGCCTTTCCTTTTTAGGCTAGTTTAAAAAGCCAGGTTTTCAGGCTTTTTTTTAAAAGTGGTAAAATCATTCTGCAACCTTAATTCAGTGGGCATTGCGTTCCATAGTTTAGGACCAGCTATCGATAATGATCTATCTCTAACTTTACTTAAATGTGCAGAATGAACTGATGGGATTGTTAATCTCAGGTGTAAATGAATCATGGAGTCTAACCATTCTACTTTCTCTTTATATAAAGATTTGTCAAGAAAACATAAAACTTTAAAATCTATTCTCTGTTTTATTGGTAACCAATGCAACCTTATGAGAGTTCATACTTATTCCCGCCTAACAGAATTCTTGCATTCTGTAACATTTGTAATGGTCTTAAGGTACTTGATGGAAGTCCCAACATCAAGGCATTACAGTAACCAAGATAAGAAAAAAATCAGTGTCTGTAATACAGACCGAAAGTCATCAACGTTTAATAAGGGCTTTAAACATTTTAATATATGCAGTTTAATCATATCCATTCCTAATTTTTAAGATTAATATGCTTTTTCATTTTCAATTCACCATTAATTATAACTCCAAGATCTGGGGCTTAAGTGGATAAATCAATGTGAGTAGATCCAAATTTAAAGTTAAAGGGCATAGTAAGCAAAACTTTTCTGTTAAGATATAAAATTTCAGTTTTATTGATATTCAGAAAGTTCCATATGATGCAACAATTGTTGAATAGCTGACATGTAAATTTCAACTTTTTTAATGTTTTTTTTCAAAGGAGTCATTTATTTGTATTAGAAGATGAAGATTGTCACCATAGATATAATAGGGAATTCCCAATCCAGATGATAATTTACAGAGTGGTAGCATATACACACTAAAAAGGCTGGCAGACATGGAAGATCCCTGTGGGACCCCAGATAAAGAATTCCCAAATACAAGCTGGAATGATCATCTTAGAAAACCATTGTAAGGTCATGTCGCGGAGGCCCGAGGCAGCAGGAGTAGATAGGAATGTGCAGCTCATGATATCTTTTATTTTGCACAATACAGGAAGAAATGTTTCTACTTCAGAGTCTGGCCTCTGGGGGTTTCCAGTTCAGTGTCTGAATGAAGGCGAATGTCTCCAGTATCCCTGTACTGATTCCAATTGAGCAGGAGGAAACGGGGGTAAAATAAACAGGAAAATTTAAAGCCCCCTACATTTAACAGCCTCCCAGCTTGTGGTGTTTTGTTGTGTTCGGGGTGAGGGTTTTCACTTGGCCATAGGTGCCAGATAGCTCTGAGAATACATCCCAGAGTGCTGAGAAAGAACTGAGAAATGAAATTGCAGAGCTTCTTTTGGAAATTTGTAAACCATCAATAACATCATCTATGGTACCTGAAGACTGGAATGTTCCAAATGTAACGCCAATTTTTAAAAAGGGATCAAGGGGTGATCCAGGAAAGTACAGACCAGCGAGTCTGATATCTCTGCCAGGCAAAATAGTAGAAACTATCATCAAGAACACGATTTCTGAACATATTCGGGCTGATGCAGTATGGTGCGCTCGACTGAGCGCACCGTAAGCCCCTGTTTGGCCGCGGGTTTTCGACACGATATTTTTACCCCTTATACAGTAAGGGGTAATAGCGTGTGGAAAATGTGCAGCCAACCTCCCCCCCCCCCAAAACTAATAGCGCCCACAACATGCAAATGCATGAGCCTATTAGTTAGTCTCACACAATCCAGAAAGTAAAATGTGCAGCCAAGCCGCACATTTTACTCTCAGAAATTAACTCCTGCCAGGAGTTAATTTCAGCCAACACCGGGAAAGTGTACAGAAAAGCAGAAAAAATTACTTTTCTGTATACTCTCCCACTTAATATCATAGCAATATTAAGTTGGAGGCCTCAAAAAAAAAAAAAATCTTCCCACGGGTTGGAAGACAGACGCTCAATTTTGCCGGCGTCCATTTTCTGACCCCGTGGCTGTCAGCGAGTTTGACAACTGACGCCGTAAAATTAAGCGTCTGCTGTCAAACCTGCTGACAGCCGCCGCTCCTTATTACCGTGGGCCCTAATTTGCATAATCTTGCTTAGTGAATCACAGGCCCAGGAGAGTGGCCTGGGTGCGTGTCGGGAGAGCAGGCGCTTGCTGGCTCTCCCACGTGGTTTACTGTATTGGCCCGATAGATAGGCATAGTTTAATGGGACAAAGCCAACATGAATTTATCCGTGGGAAGTCTTGCCTCACAAATTTGCTACATTTTTTTGAGGGTGTAAATAAATATGTAGATAAAGGTGAGCCAGTTGATATAGTATTAATGTTTGTAAGGTTATGAGTGAACCCTTGGACACTGTGGCTGCTGACCACACCCACGGGGGGAGGTCCCATGAGGGCCACAGCTCTGGCTCAGCTTAGGACACACAACACAGAATTATCTTTTATTAAACAGAGTTGAGAAGCCACCAGAGGGGGCAGTAGTGAGCAGAGATGAAGCCCGGCTGGGCTTGTAGTCCCTCAGGACACTGGAACAGTGATTCCCTCTATGGCTGTGCTGTAGTGGAGAGAAACTGAGAGAGTGAGTACAGTGGGGCATACACAGGGTTCTGGTACAGAGCCTCGTTGGTAAAGTTACTCACACAGCGGTTTCTCCTGGAAGATAACACAGAAGCTGGAATAGAGGCAGGCCCTCAAGGAGCGAGACCGGCTGGACTTGTAGTCCCTCAGGACACTGGAACAGTGATTCCCTCTATGGCTGTGCTGTAGTGGAGAGAAACTGAGATAGTGAGTACAGTGGGGCATACACAGGGTTCTGGTACAGAGCCTCGTTGGTAAAGTTACTCACACAGCGGTTTCTCCTGGAAGATAACACAGAAGCTGGAATAGAGGCAGGCCCTCAAGGAGCGAGACCGGCTGGACTTGTAGTCCCTCAGGACACTGGAACAGTGATTCCCTCTATGGCTGTGCTGTAGTGGAGAGAAACTGAGATAGTGAGTACAGTGGGGCATACACAGGGTTCTGGTACAGAGCCTCGTTGGTAAAGTTACTCACACAGCGGTTTCTCCTGGAAGGTAACACAGAAGCTGGAATAGAGGCAGGCCCTCGAGGAGCGAGACCGGCTGGACTTGTTGTCCCTCAGGACACTGGAACAGTGATTCCCTCTATGGCTGTGCTGTAGTGGAGAGAAACTGAGATAGTGAGTACAGTGGGGCATACACAGGGTTCTGGTACAGAGCCTCGTTGGTAAAGTTACTCACACAGCGGTTTCTCCTGGAAGATAACACAGAAGCTGGAATAGAGGCAGGCCCTCGAGGAGCGAGTCCGGCTGGACTTGTAGTCCCTCAGGACACTGGAACAGTGATTCCCTCTATGGCTGTGCTGTAGTGGAGAGAAACTGAGATAGTGAGTACAGTGGGGCATACACAGGGTTCTGGTACAGAGCCTCGTTGGTAAAGTTACTCACACAGCGGTTTCTCCTGGAAGGTAACACAGAAGCTGGAATAGAGGCAGGCCCTCGAGGAGCGAGACCGGCTGGACTTGTAGTCCCTCAGGACACTGGAACAGCGATTCCCTCTATGGCTGTGCTGTAGTGGAGAGAAACTGAGATAGTGAGTACAGTGGGGCATACACAGGGTTCTGGTACAGAGCCTCGTTGGTAAAGTTACTCACACAGCGGTTTCTCCTGGAAGGTAACACAGAAGCTGGAATAGAGGCAGGCCCTCGAGGAGCGAGTCCGGCTGGACTTGTAGTCCCTCAGGACACTGGAACAGTGATTCCCTCTATGGCTGTGCTGTAGTGGAGAGAAACTGAGATAGTGAGTACAGTGGGGCATACACAGGGTTCTGGTACAGAGCCTCGTTGGTAAAGTTACTCACACAGCGGTTTCTCCTGGAAGGTAACACAGAAGCTGGAATAGAGGCAGGCCCTCGAGGAGCGAGACCGGCTGGACTTGTAGTCCCTCAGGACACTGGAACAGCGATTCCCTCTATGGCTGTGCTGTAGTGGAGAGAAACTGAGATAGTGAGTACAGTGGGGCATACACAGGGTTCTGGTACGGAGCCTCGTTGGTAAAGTTACTCACACAGCGGTTTCTCCTGGAAGGTGACACAGAAGCTGGAATAGAGGCAGGCCCTCGAGGAGCGAGTTCCTGCTTCCAGGGAACAGCTCTGAGGAAATAAAGTTGGTAACTCACTGATGATGTAGTCAGCGGTTTCTTCCAAGTAGGAGAGAGAAGTTCAGGCAGCGAGTCAGGGAACATGGGCCCTTGAGGAGCGAGTACCGGTTCCACACAGCGACCTGAAAGAGAAGAGAGAGGCCCCCGAGGAGCGGGTACCCTGTTAGGATAAAGTACAAAAGATGGAGAGGCAGAGTAGCTGGGTACGGAGAGCGAATCCCATCAGTAAGGAGATCCGTTGCTAACTCGTTTAGCTAGCAGTAGTGTCGGCTTTTGTATCTGGGACGCGTGACGTCTTCACAGGGGGAGGCCCCTGAGGTTCGCCCCAAAGAGAGAATAAGAAGCAGGGCCGTGCAGCGCACCCCCTATGGTACCTGGCGAGATGCAACGCCCAAGCCGGACCGGGGACACCGGAGAGGACGGCAGGCAGACGCCGCGACAACCAGACGTCCATCAACTGCGGGAGAAGTCGCAAAAAAGATAAGGTGGGCGGAGTGGAGACATCGGGCAGCAGCAGGCGTAAGATATAGGGCCAGATTTTCAAAGGGGTACGCGTGTACCCCCAAAAACCTGGCTGAAGTAGCCCCTGCTCACGCTGAGCCTATGTTGAGGCGTGTGCTAGCCCCGGGACGCACGTAAGTCCCGGGGCTTTCCTGGGGGGGGGGGGGGGGGGCGTGTCAGGGGGTGTGACGTGGTGGCGCATCATTTGGGGGCTTGGCCGAGGCCTCCGAAACGGCTCCAGGGCCTGGGAATCGCACGCTGGTGGCTGGCCCAGCGCGCGCAAGTTATGCCTGCTTCGGGCATAACTTGTACAACAAAGGTGTGGGGCGGGGGGGTGGAAGGAAAGTTCCCTCCGAGGCCGGTGTGCAAACAAAAGTACGTGCGGGCGCAGATTTATAAAATCTACCCCATAGTGTATCTGGATTACCAGAAAGCATTTGACAAAGTTCTTCATGAGAGACTTCACAGGAAATTAAAAAGTCATGGGATAGGGAGCAGTGTCTTATTGTGCAATGCCAACTGGTTTAAAGATAGAAAACTGAGAGTAGGGCTGAATGGTAAATTTTTCCAGTGGAGTGCCCCAGGGATCTGTTCTGGGACCACTGTTTATGCAGAGCAGTTAAATCTCAAGCAGATTGTGATGAATTGCAGGAAGACCTTGCAATACTTCAAAGTGGCAGATGAAATTTATTGTGGTCAATTGCAAGGTGATGCATATAGGGAAAAATAACCCATGCTATAATTACACAATGTTGGGTTCCATATTAGGAGCTACCACCCAGGAAAGAGATCTAGGTGTCATAGTGGATAACACATTGAAATCTTTGGCCCAGCGTGCTGTGGTGATCAGAAAAGCAAACAGAATGTTAGGAATTAAGAAGGGAATGGAGAATAAAATGATGGATGTCATAATGCCTCTGTATCACTTCATGGTGAGATTGCTTTTTGAATATTATGTGCAATTCTGGTCACCGCATCTCAAAAAAGATATATTGTTGAACTGGAGAAAGTGCAGAGAAGGGCGACCAAAATAAGTGGCATGGAGTGGCTGTCCTTTGAGGTAAAGCTAAGGGAGTTAGGGCTGTTCAGTTTGGAGAATAAACTGAGAGCGGATATGATAGAGGTCTACAAAATCATGAAAAAACTTGAAAAAGTTGATGTAAATCAGTTATCTACTCTTATATAAAAGAAGGACTAAGGGACACACCATGAAGTTAGCAAGTAGCTCATTTAAAACAAATCAACATTTTTTCTTCACTCAATGCATAGTTAAGCTCTGAAATTCATTGCCAGAGGATGTGGTTACAGCAGTTAGTGTAACTGGGTTTAAAAAAGGTTTGGATAAGTTACTAGAGGAAAAATCCATAAACTGTTATTATAATTATTAATAAGCAATAGTAGCTTGAGAATTATTTAACGTTTGGGTAGTTGCTAGGTACTTGTGACTTGGATTGGTCACTTTTGGATACAGGATACTGGGCTTGATGGACCCTTGATCTGACCCAGTATGGTAATTCTTATGTTCTTATCTAGGAAAGGAATGGAGAATAAAACAGAGAATATCATAATGCCTCTGTATCGCCCTATAGTGTGACCTCATCTTGAGTATTGTGTGCAGGTCTTGTCACTGCATCTAAAAAAAGATATAGCAGAATTAGAAAAGGTACAGAGAAAGGTGACCAACATGGTAAAGAGGATGGAGCTATTCTTCTATGAGGAAAGGCTAAAGAGTTTGGAGAAGGGATGAAGGCTGAGGGGAGATATGATAGAGGTCTATAAATAATGAGGGGAATGGAACAAGAAAATGTTAATCAGTTGTTTACTCTTTCAAAAAGTACAAAGACCACAATAAAATTAGTTGGCAATACATTTAAAACTAAAAAGAGAACATATTTTTTTACTCAACGCATAATTAAGCTCTAGGATTCGTTGCCAGAGGATGTGGTGAAAGCTATTAGTGCAGCTGCATTTAAAAATGGTTTGGACAAGTTCCTGGAGGAAAAATCCATTAACAATTATTAAAGTAGAGTTGCAGAAATCCACTGCCTATCCCTGGGATAAGCAGCTTTGAATCTCTCTATCGCTTGGGATCCTGCCAGGTACTTGTTGCCTGCATTGTCCACTGTTGGAAACAGGATGCTGGGCTTGATGCACCTTTTTGTCTCAAGCAGTATAGCAAGATTTATGTGCTTATGTGTTAGAGTGGTTGAGCATGTTTATCTGCCAGGGCTTCACAGCAGCACGAGGACTAGCCTCATATCTTTTGAAAGTAAAGTTAGCAACCCTTCTGGGACTTTTGGGAGAGCACAGCTATTTTAAAGAAAGGAATTAAATGGAGGTGGCTGGCACCTGTGCAAGGTAGAGAGGTGCAAGTTTAAGGTATGTGAGAGCTTTTTAAATGCACTACTTTATTGTGATGTCACCAGAGCAAGGATCTGTTCTGCTGGAAAAGAAGCTGAGGAGAAGACAGGAGGTACTGGGCAAAGGTGGAAAACGCTGTTCACCAGCTCTGCCAGACTCTAGAGACATTTTGGTGGAGGCAGGACCGTCACAGGGATTGCAAAGACCTGTGTTACTTCATGACAGACAGATCTGAAGAACAAAAAAGTGAGCTTAATACAAAGTGATGCCTGTGTCTTATAGCAAAGTAAGGGGACAAGGTAGTTAATTGTCCACAGTGAACAGGAATGCAGTTAAGTTTTAGTTACTCTTAATAGAGGAGAGACTGAGTGAAACATAGAAATTTTTATTTTATTTATTTATTTAAGTTTTTTATATACCAACATTCAAGACGGTGGTCCCATCATGCTGGTTCACAAGAAACAGGGGTGAAATTATAATAAACTTTACCATTTAAACAATAGTGCAGAAAAGCAGTTACATATAACAAGGAAAACAATAACTTGGAATGAGAGAGGAAATGAAGATCAGATAGTTATATACAAGTATAAATAACATTGTGAAAGGTGGTTATTAACGCTAATGTTAGCGGAGCTTGTTGCATGAAGGGAGTTAGATGGAGTTGGAGTTAGGGAAGGCCTGTGTGAACAGCCACGTTTTGAGTCTTTTCTTGAATGTTGAAATGTTGGGCAAGTGGAGCAAGTGGTCCATCCAGTCTGTCCTGCTAGCTTCTTATGGTAGCCAGCCACTGCCACTCTGTGCAGGTTACGCCCATATTTCTCATAAGGATGCTGCCACTCTGTGTAATTACCCCAAGCGTTATGATAACCATAGACATTGCAGCTAGCAACATTTTTTTACTGGGTGAGGAGCATTCTTGAAAACTCAGAGAGAGTTGCATGTGTGGGTGGGGTATATACCAACCCCTTTCTTCCCTACCTCGTTTATTCCCCCTTTTATTGATTGTTTATAGTTCTCTGTAAAACAAAGTCCCTATTATTGCTTGTTCTCTGTATAGCTAGTTTACCTATTAATGAACCGATGAGATGTTCCCAACGTTCGTCGGTATATAAAGATTATAAATAAATAAATAAAATATGCAAAAACACAAAGGGGTTTTCAGGTGTGCCCCCCTACTTACCTTCACTGCCTTGGCTCAGGACAGCAAAGCACTGGGGACTCCTCCCTGAGATGGTTTACACAATACATTATAATTACCTATAAAACAGATGAACATATAGTACAGTGTGGTGTAGATTGTACAATCACGTAGCATGCACTAGGATTCTGCTGCTGGGAGAGTGGGCTTGATTAAAAACAAAACAGGTTTTGATCTTATGATGGAAAGTCAATATATTATTTCCTTTATTGGGAAAAAATTGCAGAGTCCCTACACTGGGGAGGAGCAGGGAGGGAACATAGCCCCCATTCAGGATGAGATCGTGCCCCTCAAGCCTAGCATCCTGCTTCCAGCACTTACTCCTGGGGGGATTCTGCATTGTACAGTTGTGCAGAATTACCCTTTTGCACATAATTTTGCATTTACCCTCAGAATTAGTGGCAGGGAGCAGGAAGCAGCACAGGCAGCAGCAGTGGAGACCTGCACAGGCTGGATGAGAGGAAGGAATTGTGACGGCAGCAGGATCAGGAGAGAGAGACGCTTGCAGGCAGAGCAGTGGAGACCTGCACAGGCTGGATGAGAGGAAGGAATTGTGACGGCAGCAGGATCAGGAGAGAGAGACGCTTGCAGGCAGAGCAATGGAGACCTGCACAGGCTGGATGAGAGGAAGGAATTGTGACGGCAGCAGGATCAGGAGAGAGAGACGCTTGCAGGCAGAGCAGTGGAGACCTGCACAGGCTGGATGAGAGGAAGGAATTGTGACGGCAGCAGGATCAGGAGAGAGAGACGCTTGCAGGCAGAGCAGTGGAGACCTGCACAGGCTGGATGAGAGGAAGGAATTGTGACGGCAGCAGGATCAGGAGAGAGAGACGCTTGCAGGCAGAGCAGTGGAGACCTGCACAGGCTGGATGAGAGGAAGGAATTGTGACGGCAGCAGGATCAGGAGAGAGAGACGCTTGCAGGCAGAGCAGTGGAGACCTGCACAGGCTGGATGAGAGGAAGGAATTGTGACGGCAGCAGGATCAGGAGAGAGAGGCGCTTGCAGGCAGAGCAGTGGAGACCTGCACAGGCTGGATGAGAGGAAGGAATTGTGACGGCAGCAGGATCAGGAGAGAGAGACGCTTGCAGGCAGAGCAGTGGAGACCTGCACAGGCTGGATGAGAGGAAGGAATTGTGACGGCAGCAGGATCAGGAGAGAGAGTGGGGCTTTGGTAGGGCCTGAATAAGTTAGGTAGTTAGAGAGTTTGAGGGAAGGTAACTGGTGGGCTCGCTAAAGAGGGGGTAGCAGACAGAGAGGAAACAGGAGATCTTGCTTGGGTGAGAGGAGAAAACTGGAGAAGGGGGCTTCCTCTCTGTCTGTCTGTCCCCAAACCCAGGAATGAAGCCTGGATGGAGGTAGAGAGAGAGGTTTGGAGGGAGGCAGATAGAGAAAGCTAGGGGTGTCTTGCTGGAGTAAGAAGTGGAAACTGGATGGAGCAGAGAAAGAGATCTGGGCAGGCGGAGGGAAAGAGCGACTGAGTTGTGGTTTGAGCCAGGTGAGGCAGACAATAGATAGAGAGCTGATGGGGGGGGGGGGGGGGGGGGGGGGGGGATAGGTGAGCGGTCAACCTGGGTGGGGAGGTGGATGGAGAATAGTGAGAAAACTGGGAAGGAGAAATCAAGCATAGGGAAGGGGGAAAGAGCCAGGGAGAAGTGGAGAGCAATCTGGAGGCATCAAGTCTTATGATGGGAAAATTCTGCATCTTTTTTCTGTATTGCATTATAAATTAATTATTACACAGACAGTTATTAGATAGTGTTATCTGAACAAATCAAGTCTGTAGAATTTTGCAGAATTTTAACATATTGTGCATATAATTTGTATTTTTGGAACAAAGTTTTTATTTTTTTTGTGCAGAATTCCCCCAGAAGTGGCCAATCCAGGTGAAAAGTACCTGGCAGGATCCCAAACAGTAGACAGATCTCTTTGCTGCTAATACCCAGGGGTAAGCGGTGGCTTTCCCCAAGTCTTATGTGGTTCAGAGCCGAGACAAGAGGGGAGCTGCCCAAGGGGGTGTCATCAGCAAGGCTGCTGTGCAGGGATCTGCCGCAGTCCAGCTTATTCTGTTTTCTCACGAGACGGTGCATTGGTGTTTTAGGCCCAGGTGAAATATTTGTAGGGTTGATGCATTCTGAGTTCTGGGAATTAATGCTGTGTGGTATGGCAGGCTTGCTGTATAGGTTCTGAGTGACTTTTTGCAGGGTTTGTGTGTTACTCACAAAGTGCCAGGTAATTGAGGGATTAGTGATAACATACTTTGAATGTTTTTCTGACGTGAGTAGTAAAGGGAAAACAATTTAGTTCAGCCCAGCAGCCATTTCAGAGATTACCTTCAACCAATGTAGTATGAATTGCTTTTAATTTGTACATTTAGGTATTTCTTGTAGGGATGTGAATCGGGCTTCGGATGATTGAAAATATTGTACAATATTTTCAAAATCGTCAGAAATCGGGGGCTCCCCCCAAACGATAGGAAAACCCCATGAAATTGTTTGTGGGGGTTCTCTTATTGTTTTGGGGGAGGGCGGGAAAAACGGCACACAAAAATAATCCCTAAACCTACCCGACCCTTTAAAACTAATCCCTTAGCTTCCCCCACCCTCCCGACCCCCCCCCCCCCAAAAAAAACTTTTTACAGGTACCTGGTGGTCCAGTGGGGGTCCCGGGAGCGATCTCCTGCTCCCGGGCCGTCGGCTGCCACTAATAAAAATGGCGCCGATGGCCTTTGCCCTTACCATGTGACAGAGTATCTGTGCCATTGGCTGGCCCCAGTCACATGGAGGGAGCACTGGATGGCCGGCACCATCTTTAAAAATGGCGTGGGCCATCCAGTGCTCCTACCATGTGACAGGGGCCGGCCAATGGCACAGATACTCTGTCACATGGTAAGGGCAAAGGCCATCGGCGCCATTTTTATTAGTGGCAGCCGACGGCCCGAGAGCGGGAGATCGCTCCCGGGACCCCAACTGAACCACCAGGTACCTGTAAAAAGTTGCTGGGGGGGTCGGGAGGGTGGGGGAAGCTAAGGGATTCGTTTTAAAGGGTCGGGGTGGGTTTTTTGTTTATCGGCTCGAGTGCAGCCGATAAACAAAACCGCGATCGGGCAAGACGAAAAATAAACCACGATGTGAATCGGAACTGGAATCAGATCCGATTCAGATCTCTAATTTATTGGGTTCTTTTTTTTTTCTAAAATCTATTTCTAAAAATCACAGAAGAGATATTCAACAGACACTATTACATGACTTCTGAAACATATTTTGCAAGACAAAGTTTAATATTTAAAAGTCTGATTTCAAGTTATGTGATTTTTCAGGATTGTTCTGGAAGGGTTGTTTACATAATACTATATACTGGAGACTTTTATACTGTGCACGATTTAGGTGTGCATATGTAAAAGTAAAAATCATTTTGTTAACTGTTATTGCTCAGCATAACTTTTTGCCACACATTACTTTGCTGATAGGGTTGTGGTGGTGACATAATGATAGTTGAGTTTAATTATAAAAATGCAGGGGGAGCCCATGAACCTGAAAATCAATTGAGGAGGGTGCACAAGGCTGAAGGACCTAGGGAAGTGGTTCCCAAATGTTTTCTGGAGGACCCCCAGCCACTCATGTTTTCAGGATACTGCAATGAATAAGCTTGGGTAGGAGAAAGCTCGGAGCTGCCTCATGACTCAGTGGCCCTGAGGTGATTTTAAGTTTCTTCATCTGCAAAAAGATCTACAGCATTGCAGCCTGAGGAGAACCAGAAAGAGAGGGGGGAGAGGGAGAAGGCTGCCACGTGACAGAGGTAAAGAGGGGAGCCAAAGAAGGGGCTGTTGCTGCTGGGCAGGGGTTGGGGGAGAAGGGACTCCCTCTGCTGGACAGGAGGTGGGGTGAGGGTGAAATGGGGATGCCAGACAAATATGTGGGGGGGGGGGGGGGGAGAGAGGGACGGGACATAGGAAGATCCAGTCTTAATTATCCATTGAGTAAAAAAAATAAGAGAAAATATTTTTGTACTCAGCGCATAATTAAGCTCTGAAATTCATTGCCAGAGGATGTGGTGAAAGCTATTAGTGTGTATCTGCATTAAAAATGGTTTGGAAAAATTCCTGGAGGAAAGGTCCATTAACCATTATTAAGGTGGAGTTGCAGAAATCCCCTGCTCATCCCTGGGATAAGCAGCTTGGAGCCTCTCTACCCCTTGGGATCCTGCCAGGTTCTTGTGACCTGGCTTGGCCTCTGTTGGAAACAGGATACTGGGTTTGATGGACCCTTGGTCTGACTCACTATGGCAAGTCTTATGTAGAACAAGTAGTCGGGCGATGCAGGCAATGAGTGCGGGTAGAAATAGGAGGGTACAGGGGAAGGAGGGGAGGGGAAGAGAAAAAGGGGAATGCTAGATAGGAGGTGGGAGAGAGAGAGGGGTGCTTTGCTGAAGCTGCCACCATTATAAACAGCTGTGCCTTTGCTGCTAAAGGAGAAAGCGCCATGTCAGAGCAGACACTGGTAGGTGAAGGGAGTGGGGCATAATTCTGTATATCTGCCCCAGGCACAGAAAAAGCTTGTCCCGGCTCTGTTCTGCTTAATAACAGGAACCTTTTTTAAACCCATCTATGCTAACTGCTACAGCCCCTGGCATTGAATTCAGAGCTTAATAGCGCATTGAGTGAAACATTTTTTTCTCTGGTTTGTTTTAATTGGGCTGCTAAGTAACTTCATGGAGGGTCATCTAGGTTTATTGTTTGATATTCAGCACCATTTAGTCAGATACAGTAAGTAAGAACTTATCCAGCTGAATATCTGGTTGCATTTAGCAGCAGTCATATATCCAGATAAGTACTCTTCAGCTTTTTTTGAGTGAAACATTTGTGCTTTTTGAGTGGGAAATATTTTTATTTAATTACAAGAATTTATATTCCACCTTCATTGCCAAAATATTGTTCAAAGTGGATTACAACAGTAAAAATAAATAAACATAAAAACAATCTTCACATCATTTAAAAGCATTCACATAAAGGCTTTCAGACTCTAAACCTTTTATAATCCTGAATGAGATACAAATCAGAAGGAAAGGAATTCCAGAAATCGGGAGCTATCTGAGAGATCGCACACAGTGCTGTTAACTGTAAACGCGGCCCTTTATCCTAGAGAATGCACGCTGTGCTGTTAACTGTAAACACATCCCTTTGAGAGAACGCACACAGTGCTGTTAACTGTAAACGCGTCCCTTTATCCGAGAGAGTGCACGCAGTGCTGTTAACTGTAAACGCGTCCCTTTATCCTAGAGAACGCACGCTGTGCTGTTAACTGTAAACTCGTCCCTTTATCCTAGAGAACGCACGCTGTGCTGTTAACTGTAAACGCGTCCCTTTATCCTAGAGAACGCACGCTGTGCTGTTAACTGTAAACTCGTCCCTTTATCCTAGAGAACGCACGCTGTGCTGTTAACTGTAAACGCATCCCTTTGAGAGAACGCACACAGTGCTGTTAACTGTAAACGCGTCCCTTTATCTGAGAGAGTGCACGCAGTGCTGTTAACTGTAAATGCATCCCTTTATCCTAGAGAATGCACGCTGTGCTGTTAACTGTAAACGCGTCCCTTTATCCTAGAGAACGCACGCTGTGCTGTTAACTGTAAACGCATCCCTTTGAGAGAACGTACGCAGAGCTGTTAATTGTAAACGCGTCCCTTTATCCGAGAGAATGCACGCTGTGCTGTTAACTGTAAACACGTCCCTTTATCCGAGAGAACGCACGCAGTGCTGATAACTGTAAACGCGTCCCTTTATCCAAGAGAGTGCACGCAGTGCTGTTAACTGTAAACACGTCCCTTTATCCGAGAGAGTGCACGCAGTGCTGTTAACTGTAAATGTGTCCCTTTGAGAGAACGCACGCTGTGCTGTTAACTGTAAACGCATCCCTTTATCCGAGAAAATGCACGCAGTGCTGATAACTGTAAATGCGTCCCTTTATCCGAGAGAATGCACGCAGTGCTGATAACTGTAAACGCATCCCTTTATCCGAGAGAATGCACGCAGTGCTGATAACTGTAAACGCGTCCCTTTATCCAAGAGAACGCACACAGTGCTGTTAACTGTAAACGCGTCCCTTTATCCAAGAGAACGCACACAGTGCTGTTAACTGTAAACGCGTCCCTTTATCCGAGAGAATGCACGCTGTGCTGTTAACTGTAAACGTGTCCCTTTGAGAGAATGCACGCAGTGCTGTTAACTAGGGGTGTGCATTCGGATTGACCGCATTAGTGAAACGCAACTCATTTTTTTTTTTTACTTAAAAAATTGATTCGACATAAACGATCGGATTTCCCACATATCGAACATAGATATGTTCGATATGTGGGAAATCGCGATTGTTGAGCCAAAATAAAAATATAAACCCCCTCACACTCCTTAATCCCCCCCCCCCCCCCCGACTTACCACAACTCCCTGGTGATGGAGCGGAGTGAGGACGCCATTTCTGCAATCCTTGGCGAGAAGCATGTGACGTCGGCGGCACGTCGAGTGACGCCGGCGAACGAGCCGGGAATCACGTGACGCCGACGTCACATGATTCCCGGCAAGTTCGCGCCGGACGGCTCGTTAGGCCCAAAAAGAACTTTTGGCCAGCTTGTGGGGGCCTCCTGACACCCTCAAGCTGGCCAAAAGTTCTTTTTGGGCCGAACGAGCCGTCCGGCGCGAACTCGCCGGGAATCACGTGACGCCGCGTCACTCGACGTGCCACCGACGTCACATGCTTCTCGCCAAGGATTGCAGAAATGACGTCCTCACTCCTCGCTCGATCACCAGGGAGTTGTGGTAAGTCTGGGGGGGGGGATTAAGGAGGGTGAGGGGGTTTAAATTTTTTTTTTTGCACATATGTACATATACCCAACTCATTGGATTTTTTTTATGTCCATATTGGCCGCAAGTGGGACCCCCTTTCGGACATAAAAAATATGAACATAAAATTTTGCTCTGCACATCCCTACTGTTAACTGTAAACGCGTCCCTTTATCCGAGAGAATGCACGTAGTGCTATTAACTATAAACGTGTCCCTTTGAGAGAACGCACGCAGTGCTGTTAACTGTAAACGCGTCCCTTTATCCGAGAGAATGCACGCAGTGCTATTAACTATAAATGGGTCCCTTTGAGAGATCGCACACAGTGCTGTTAACTGTAAACGCGTCCTTTTATCCGAGAGAACGCATCCTTTTATCCGAGAGAGCGCACGCAGTGCTGTTAACTGCAAACGCGTCCTTTTATCCGAGAGAATGCACGCAGTGCTGATAACTGCAAACGCGTCCTTTTATCTGAGAGAACGCACGCAGTGCTGTTAACTCTAAACGCATCTCTTTACTAATTGGAACAGATAATAGCTGATGATTCATGGAACGTAAAGTTTTTTTTTGTTTGTTGTTTTTTTGGAAGATGTAACAATTGTACCAATGTTTTCAGATAAACAAGACAGTTACCTACTACAGTTTGATGTATCAAAGAGAGAATTTTAAAATGGATCTAGGGTTCAATCGGTAACCAGTGTAGCTGCATCAGAATGCACAAATGTTCAATTGCTCAAATGTTCTATGTAACGCCATAGCCACGACTGTTCTGTTCTATGGAAACCGATATGATTTGATATTTTGTTCAAGAATGTCGGTATAGAAAAATTCTAAATAAATAAAAAAGAGTGAAATATGTGCAGACAAGGCAATGGGCAGCCAGTAATCATCTGAGCAACCACAGTCATTAAAAGCTGTAAAGCCCTGCATAATCTAAACAAGACAGCACAAATGCCTAAAATCAACAATGTCCATTACATCTTTTAATTTATTACATTTTTTTAAATTTGTGTGCACCCCCCCCCCCCCCCCATTGATCCAGACTATGAATTACCCCTATGCTTGGGGTAGGGAGTACCACATGAGAAATTATATTCAGGAATATGATTTATCTTTGGGTTCATACCTGAGTCAAGGATGAGAGAGGTCCTGGTCACCCCACTACCACAATTCTCTGAGTTTCCTCCAGACCAGAGAAAATCATCACACCGGAATGAACCAGTAATTAACCCTTTCACCAGTATTGTGTATGTAGAAGTAAATCCAACCAGGACATTAAATAGGAAAAATACAGTAGTGAAGAATAATATAAACTTGCAGTTTTCTTACTTAGAATCAAGTAATGCAAAAATAACACTGGCAACCAACATACTCATATGGATAGTAAATAAAAAAAAAAAAGTAAGGAACGCTGATAGAGAGAGGTTGGAGAAGGGGGGAGCAGTGAAGTACACAGCTTTTAAATATTGTCTTTATCCCTGAGTACTCAAAAGTATGGGGGGGGGGGGACAGGAGGGATGGGGACAGATCCACCCCAATGGGTAATTGCCAGGTTTTTATGGCCTGGATTGGCCTCTGTTAGAAACAGGATGCCTGGCTTGATGGACCCTTGGTCTGACCCAGCATGGCAATTTCGTATGTTCGTATGTTCTAATGTCATCAATTTGTAAAGGGTGCACCCTGTCCCAAACACAAACTTGTGTGGAAAACAAAAAACAAGCAAGAAAATGAAGAAGTCCCTCTCGATGTTGGAGTTGGCAGGATGACAAACCAAATAGATGAGCACTGCAGTGTGTGGAAGCTCTCTCTGTCCTGGGGAGCTTCCCCGAATGGTTTAGATACTACCAAACAGAAAACAGGCCTGGTTTCAGTCTCTTACAGAAAGACCATCAGCTTCTCTTTCCCAGTCCTATGGCTGTGGCAAGGGTTTATGCTTGACTTCGGCTGAAACACTGAAGCAGTTAAGATGAGATACTGAATTTGTGATGAAAGGAAATAATTTCTCCCTCCTCTGCTAAGATAATCTAAACTTTGCACACAGAGTACTTAATGCAATCTGTTAGGAGGACAATACAGCCCTGTGCTCCTGGTCCTGGATATCTCTGGAACGAAGTCTCTTGGTCTCTCAGCTCCTGGATCCTCTGTCCCTTGTTGGATCTTACATAAAGCTTGGCTATGAAGCAAGAACTCTCTTTCTCTTTATTTCCTCAGACTTCTTTCTCTCCTTTTGATAATTAGTTCTTCAATAGATGAATTGACTGTAGAGTTGCAAGATACACTTCTCTCTTCCTGGCTCCTCACATAGAAGCAGAGACAGACAAATTGTGCCTTTTCTTCCTTATATGGTCTCCCAGGGTTCCTTTGGCTTCCTCCTCTGCTGGCTATGTAGTACTGTTCTCTGGGGAGACTACACAGTACAGCCCTTTTCCCAACTTAACACTGTGAGTGCTGGATGCTGATTCTTGCAGAACAAATGTTATTCACAAGAAAGCACACAGGGATTTTGACTTTTTGTTTTTTGTATAATAATTTTTATTCATTAACAGTCATATTGCAACATCTTGCTGTGTAAACAAGTAAACACAGTACACAAGGCCTCACACAAATGTTACATCTCAAAAAGTCCGTATGTAAGAAATGAAGAGGGAAAAGAAAAAGAAGCAGAAACAGCAAAAAGAAGCTATTTTCCATCGCTCCTACGAGCCCGGCATAAGTTAAGAATCAGCAGAAAAAGTAAATTACAAATCCTTGACCAGGCTCTAGGTGTACTGAAAGTTCTCGACCGTTAACTGAGTTTTATTTATAAGTCCCACGAACCCACTACAGTCCCCCCCCATCCCCCCAATATACACACTGGTAACACATATCAAAAAACTGTGGGAAACAAAGAAGAATACAAATGAAGAATTCACTTCTGGACCTTATAGGAGGCAGTTCAGAAATTCCTGTTCCCGTTAGCGAATATAATAATGTTCATAAACAGGAAGTGTAGCGGCGAGGCCATTGGATGTCCCATAAGCCCTTTTGCTCTAAAGCAGGTTGTTATCACTGTAGAGCCAAAGAGGGGTGTGGTAAATCAGTACAGAATAAAAGGGAATGTTACATGGTTAACAAGTCTCTTTCTGTAGCGTGAAGTAGGTTCACATATACCTCCCAGACCCTCCAAACCTTAGCATATTGTAAGTTTGATTTTTGCTTCGCTGTTAGCAGTTCTAAGTACAGTAGCTTATGAAATTTTGCCTGCCAGATCGATGGGTATGACGGTGCGGGATTTGTCCATTGGGCCAAAATAGCATCTCTGGTGGTTAAGCATATCTTATCGAACAATAACAACTGTTCTTCATTAGGAGATAGAACCGTTGCAGGAATCTCACCCAGTAGCCAGATAACAGGATCTAGAGGAAGAACACATCCCCACAGTCTTTTAATCTGGTTTTGTAAGTATAACCAGAAGAGTTGAAGACTGGGGCATGCCCAAAAGCAATGGTAAAAGTCTGGGTTCACTTGAGCACATCTATTACAGTTCTGGTTCTGCGTAATACCCATGTAGAATGCATGCTTTTGGGAATAAAATGCTTGATGGAAGAATTTGTAAGCTTTGTCCCTTAATAAAACGTTTTCGACAGAGCCTGGTATTCTCAGAAAGCACCTCTTGAAGACAGGCCTGGCAACAACTTGAGGAAGCAACTGATTCCATCTTTTAGCCACTAAGTCCAGAACAGGCCATGGGTTTAGGCATAATAGGCTGCATAAAATTGAGAACAGGAGCAGTGCTTGCCGTCTTCACCTAGCAAGAAAGCCTGCATGTCGCGGTAATGACGAAAAAACTCTGGGTGAAGTCTTTGTTGTTCTTGCAAGAAGTGCTGTATTTGTAAATAACCAAAAAAATCTGCTTCAGGCAAAGGGTAGCGAGCTTGTAATTCAGTAAAACTGTAAATCCGTGGTGGATCCACGCTATCGTCTAGAAACTGGTACATAAACTTCAGACCCAACCGATACCACCTTTGGAAGAGAAGATATGTCATACCTGATGGGAACAGCAAGCAGCCTCTAATAGGTAAGCAAGCGTGGGGACCCGGCTGTAATTTCATCTTCCGACATAAAATTTTCCAAGCCAGTCTAATAGGGCGGACTACTACGCTGCGTACAATGTAAGTTGGAAGTTGAGCATCTTGAAGCTGTAAAGTGGCACCGGGAGTGTGAGGAGAGGACCAGTTTTTATATAGATCCAAAGGAGAGTAGGAGGATAAATCGCAGACCCAGTCTTTAACATGGCGAAGGAGGCTGGCATGGTTGTAGCTTTCTAAGTTTGGACAGTTGAGACCCCCGTCCTGTTTGGAGGTCATGATTACCCGTAATGGGATACGGGCTTTTTTACCATTCCATAAATAAGAAGTAATACCTTTATGAATGTCTGAAATGTCCTTTTTTTTTTTAGCCAGATGGGTAACATATGAAAAAGATATAACCATTTTGAAATTTCCATCATCTTAAGTAATAATATTTTCCCAGACAACGATAGAGGCAGTCCCTACCAAGTTGATAAATTCTTAAGTAACTTCAATTTTAATGGGTTAACATTTAACATGTAAATTTGGCTGGGAATCGCCGGTATTTGGATCCCTAAGTATTTTAAGGAAGACTTAACCCACCTCAGCGGAAAAACACCGGACCATTTTGCCTGTAACGTACCCAGAATATCCAATGCCTCAGATTTATCCACATTTACCTTTAAGCCTGCAAACCTTCCAAAGGTAGATTGAATGTGTAACACGTGAGGCAGGGACACAGCCGGGTTACAAAGAAAAAACAACATATCGTCAGCAAATGCAGCCACCTTAAAGGAATTCTGTTTATGCAGCATTCCTTGGATGATCGGTGTTTCCGCTAGTTTGCGGAGCAGGGGGTCTAAGGACAAAATATATAAAATGGGAGATAAAGGACACCCCTGTCGCACACCTCGCTTGATATGAAACCCATTTGAAAGAGAGTCATTTACCACAATTTGTTATACAGGGTCATCATAGAGAATGGAGATAGCGGTGATGAGGCGTCCCGGAAACCCAAATCTATTAAGTACCGAGTACATATACTCCCAGGAAACACGGTCGAAGGCCTTCTCCGAATCGAAGCCTACAGCCATTGACTCAATTGACAGTGATGAGAGGATTCAATAGCGGAGATAAGCAGAATGACATGAGCCCCTGCATTTCGACCGCTCACAAACCCCGCTTGGTACGGAGATATTATTGCGGGCAGGACCGTGTTCAGCCGTACCGCTAGTATACGGGCATATATCTTAAGATCAGTATTTAATAGGGAAATAGGACGATAGGATGAGGCCTGAAGAGGGTCCTTGCCCGGCTTGGGTAAAACTGTAATGTACGCCTTGTTAAATTGCATAGGAAAATGTTGAGTGTCCCAGGCGTGGTTAAAGAAGGAAGGACACCATAGAGTCAGCAACGGAGGAGCTTAAAATTTTATAATACTCAGAGGTTAATCCATCAGGACCTGGAGATTTATGATTTTTACTGGACCTGATTACCCCATGTACCTCTCCTATCGACATAGGTCGGCTTAAATACTCTTTTTGTAGGGGTGTAATCTGCAGCAGCCATAAGCCCTTAAAAAACAAGTCTTCCTCGTCTGCTCCCCCCAAACTATCTTCGCTATACAACCCTTCATAAAATAAGCAAAAAATTTCACAAATATCTTTGCTCATATGGAAAGATATCTCTGCTGAGGATTTGAGACTTCCAATAAAAGTCTTCTTCCGTTTGATGGCCACCAGCCATGCTAACAGCTTACTAGATTTGTTTCCGAACCGAAAGAAAAAATGCTCCAATGCTTTCAAAGAGCGCTGAGCTCGTATATGTAAATGTGCATTTAATGCATTGAGACAGGCTCTGTAAGTCTCCTTATTGGAAACTGTGGGGGCGGTAGCCAGTACCCGCTTCGCAGCCTGTAGCTCAGTGTCTAATTTCAATATATCTGCAGTTAACTTTTTCCGTTTCAGGGCCGAATAAGCTATAACATCCCCTCTGAGGACGGCTTTACTCGTCTCTCAAAACAAAGAAGGGTCATTATGATGCTGCGCATTATGCTTGGTATATTCCTCCCATTTATTTTTTAAATACTGATGAAATTCTTTATCTTCTTTCAGCTGGCCAGGAAACCTCCAAAATTTGTGACCAGAGCATGCTGTAGACAGCCACAAGTCTACCCAAATTGGGGCATGATCGGCTATTACAATAGAGCCTATATCCACCTCTGCAACACTAGGGAAGAGGGTGGTAGGAGTAAGAATGTAGGCAAGCCTTGACATGGTAGCATGCGCTCTAGAGACGTGTGTATTAGGGATGTGAATCGTGTGCCCGATCGTTTTAACGATCAGGTTCAGCTGGGGGGGGGGGGGGGGGGGGCGGGGAATTTGATCGTTACGAGATGTGAATTGGAATCGGTTCCGATTCCAATTCACATCACTAATTTTTTTTAGTGAGGCCCACGCCGATAAAAAAAAAAAAAAAACAAAACCCACCCCAACTCTTTAAAATTACCCCCTTAGCCTCCCCCACTCTCCCGAGCCCCCCCAAAAATCTTTTTACACATACCTGGTGGTCCAGGGGGGCCGCGGGGAGCGATCTCCCGTTCCCACGCTATCAGCTGCACTAAAAAAAAATGGCGCTGATGGCCCTTTGCCGTTACCATGTGACAGGGCAAAGGTAGCGCCGGCGCCATTTTGAATATTGGCAGTACGGCCGACCGTCGGCCCCTATGACATAGTGAGGGCAAAGGTAGTGCCAGCGCCATTTTGAATACTGGCAATACGGCCGGAGTGCAGGAGGTCGCTCCCGGACCCCCGTTGGACTTTTGGCAAGTCTTGTGGGGGTAAGGAGGCCCCCCCAAGCTGGCCAAAAGTCCACGGGGGTCCAGCGGGGGTCCGGGAGCGATCTCCTACACGCGGGCCTTATTGCCAATATTCAAAATGGCGCCGGCGCTACCTTTGCCCTGTCACATGGTAAGGGCAAAGGGCCATCGGCGCCATTTTTTTTAGCGCAGCTGATAGCGTGGGAACGGGAGATCGCTCCCTGCGGCCCCCCTGGACCACCAGGTATGTGTAAAAAGTTTTTTGGGGGGGTCGGGAGAGTGGGGGAGGCTAAGGGGGTAATTTTAAAGGGTCGGGTGGGGTTTTTTTTTATCGGGCCATTGGCGCCATTTATATTAGTGGCAGCCAAAATGGCGCCGATAGCCCGAGAGCGGGAGATCGCGCCGGGACCCCCCCCCCCCCCCCCCCCACTGGACCACCAGGTAATTTAAAACATTTTGGGGGGGTTTGGGAGGGTGGGGGATTTATTTTAAAGGGTCGGGGTGGGTTTTAGGGTTGTTTTGGTGTGCTGGTTTTCTCGCCCTCCCCCTCCCCCGATTTACGATTTTTCAAGATAAATCAGGGGAATTTCTATTGTATTGCGACTCTAACGATTTTTGACGATTTAAAAAATATCTGACGATTTTTTTAAATCGTCAAAAAACGATTCACATCCCTAGTGTGTATTCCCTAATTTCAGGGTGTAAGATGCGCCAAACATCAATAAGACCCAGACGCTTACACAGTTGCCGAACACTGGACTCAGAGGTGTGTTTATAACTGCTAGGCAGTTGTGATTTATCCAGTGCACTGCTAACAATGCTATTAAAATCCCCTACTAATAACAGTTCCCCTCTCATTTTTGTCAAAAGTGTCGTGGATAGGTGATTTATAAAGGTTGAGTCATACATGTTTGGGGCGTAAAGGTTACATATAGTCACCTCTTTCCCCGCAAGAGTTCCCATCACCAGGATGAATCTGTCCTCAGGGTCTTTGAGTTCCTGTTGGAAAGTAAAGGGAGTATTTTTATCTACTAAGATGGCTACTCCTCTTTTCTTACCCTTGGCCACGGAGAAATAGCAAGCAGAGGCCCACTCTCTACATAATATTTTGCTCTCAGAATCAGAGCGGTGAGTCTCCTGCAAGCATGCTATACTGACCCGCAATCTTTGTAAGTGTTGAAAGATTTTTTTCCTCTTAATGGGAGTTCCCATTCCATCTACATTCCACGATATTAACCTACATTTACTCCCCATAACCCCTATAGAAGATAATAAGAAAATGGATCCATACATAAATAGGGCAGAGGATTGGCTCCCAGCTGACCAGGTCCTCTAATTCACCACTGCCTCCCAGAATCTCAGACATCTGAAACGTGCATATAATGAATGTGCTAAGACAAAATCCCACATAACCAAGAATACCAGAATCCCAGCCCCCCCCCCCTCTCTTCCTCCCTTTCCCTTTTCCATACCCAAAAAAAACCGTTCAGTCTCATGTACTGAACTAAAGATCAATATGAGTGCTCTTTTGGCTCAGAGCCTGCCTCCAACCTCCGGATTCAGATAATGAAAGTGAACCCCGAAACAGTCATACATCAAGATTAAGTCACTTGTTTAGAGAGTCCAAAAACTGGGTTGCCTCTTCAACACTGTTATACGTTTGCCATTTACCTGCATGGTTAATGCATAATTTTGCTGGGAACTGCATTACAAAACGGATATTCTTGGCAATTAGGGTACTGCAGATAGGTGCGTATGCCCGCCGTTGGGTAGCCACTTTTGCTGAATAGTCTGGAGCCAAACGAACGGGGATTCCTTGAAATTGTAGATTTTCACTTTTTCGGGCCGCTTGCATGAGGAGCTCCTTGTGACGGTAATTTAAAATTTTAGCGATAACTACTCGTGGCTGGGACTGGGCTGGACCCCGTGCTCCTATGCGGTGCACCCACTCTATTTCTAAAGGCCCCTGCAGCTCTGGCAGGCCTAAAGCTTCCAGCAGCCATTTTAACAACGCAAGGCGCAGTGAGTTATCTTCTAATGTCTCCGGGATACCCAAAAAATGAATATTCGACCTTCGGGCATGGTTCTCGAGGGCTTCAGATTTATCCATTTGTTCCTGGAGTTTGTTTTCCAGGGTAACCACTTTTCCTTGAAGTTCCGAAACTGCATCTTCCAGGGATGACATCCGCTCTTCGACCTGGGTCAGGCGGGGTGCATATTCCTGAAAAGAGTCTCGCAGCTCAGCAAGTTGGTCAAATATCCCCGTTAGCTTACCCTCCAAAGCCGCTAGCACTGCATCCTTAATTGCCGTTACTGTGGAGGGTGACAAAGCATTTACCGAAGAGTTCTCTCCGTTCACCATAGCTGGTGTTCCGGGAGCCATTTTAGGATCTGCTCCCTTAGGGTGTTCTTTGTCCTGTTTCGCCAGTTTTGGTGCCATATTCGACGGCGATTTAGACATAAAGGATGTTGTGGACATGGGGGGGTCCAGATCCAGCTTTTGAAGGTCTGCCCCATGGGTTTAAGAAGATTAGGGAGGTCGAAAGCAGGATGAGCCGTTCGGAGCGAAATCAGACGTGGCCGACCTCGCTCACCACATCACGTGATCTCCTTGACATTTTTATATTCCTTCACCTTGGCTACAGTGGCTTGCAGTCGCTGCAGGGTTGAAAAACGTTTTGGCACTTCCAAAATACATCACTCATATCCAGACGCAGCTTGGTTCACATTATAAGAGTCCAACACATAAGCTTGTGGGGGCAGGAACCTGGTTTATAGTAGCTTGCTATATTTGAAAAAACATATTCTAACTACAGATTGTAGCTATGCATCTATAGAGAATCTCATATCCAAAAGAACACCCAAATCATGACTATTTCGACAACTGTCGCATCTGATCCTCCAATTTTCAAAGAAATGGGGGTATTAACCTCTAATACTCAAGAAAAAGAGATCATTTTAGAGTTTTTTTTACATTGACCAAAAGACTAGTTTTAAGCATCCAATGGGTGGTTTCATTTACCACAGGAGTTATTGATTGATACTATTTTCCCACCTATCAGGGACTGAACATCGAAATACAACATTCAGAGACTCAAGCAATTTACACAAAGGTGAAAAGTAAACATAAAAAAGCATTGCTAAAAGGCAAGACCCTTGAGGAACCCCATGCTGGAGAGGAATTCTGCCCCAGACATGTTTTAAAAATGAAGAAAACCACTCAGCGACATTCTCAGCGAGTCTCCTTAATAATATTAGGTGGGACTCAGAATCAAAGGCCGCTGAGATATTTAAAAAATAAATATTACTCAATGATTTTTGTCCAACTCACATAATACAAAGTCAGAAACTCCGATTTCGGAGTGGCCTCAGAGGGAACGGAGGAAAGCTGCATGGCTCTGCACGTGCAAGTTGCACAATTGTGCAGCCCCTTGTGCGCTCCGACCCTGGATTTTATAACATGCATGCGGCAGCACGCGCATGTTATAAAATCAGGCGTAGATTTGTTCACGCCGGGTTGCGCGAACAAATCTACACCCACATGCAGGTTTAAAAATCTGCCCCAGTTTATGCAGATTGATTTCATGCATATTCATTGTGGATATCCTGAAAACCTGACTGGCTGTGGAGTCCCCAGGACAGGTTTGGGAAGCCCTGAATTAGAGGCTTTATCCAGCAAAGTGGTGGATGAGATATGGGCATTTTGGAGAGGAGCTACTTATCTGGTTCATCAAGCCTAGCATCCTGTTTCCAAACCAGGCCATAAGAACTAAGTCTATCCCCCGCTACTGATGCAATTAATAGCAGTGGCTATTTTCTAAGCCAACTTGATTAATAGCAGGTAATGGACTTCTCCTCCAAGAACTTATCCAGTCCTTTTTTAAACACAGCTATACTAACTGCACTAACCACATCCCCTAGCAACAAATTCCAGAGTTTAATTGTGCATTGAGTAAAAAAGAACTTTCTCCAATTAGTTTTAAATGTGCCCCATGCTAACTTCATGGAGTGCCTCCTAGTCTTTCTACTATCCGAAAGAGTAAATAACTGATTCACGTTTACCCATTCTAGACCTTTCATGATTTTAAACACCTCTATCTTATCCCCCCTCAGCTGTCTTTTCTCCAAGCTGAACAGTCCTAACCTCTTCAGTCTTTCCTCATAGGGGAGCTGTTCAATCCCTTTATCATTTTGGTCGCCCTTCTCTGTACCTTCTCCATCGCAATTATATCTTTTTTGAGATGTGGTGACAAGAATTGTACACAGTATTCAAGGTGCGGTCTCACCATGGAGCAATACAGAGGCATTATGACATTTTACGTTTTATTAACCATTCCCTTCCTAATAATTCCTAACATTCTGTTTGCTTTTTTGACTGCTGCAGCATACTGAGCTGATGGTTTCAATGTGTTATCCATTATGACGCCTAGATCTCTTTCTTGGGTAGCAGCACCTAATATGGAACCTAACATTGTATAACTATAGCATGGGTTATTTTTCCCTATATGCATCATCTTGCACTTATCAACATTAAATTTCATCTGCCATTTTGATGCCCAATTTTTCAGTCTCACAAAGTCTTCCTGCAATTTATCACAATCTGCTTGTGATTTAACTACTCTGAACAATTTTGTATCATCTGCAAATTTGATTACTTCACTCGTCATATTCCTTTCCAGATCATTTATAAATATATTGAAAAGCATGGGTCCCAAAACAGATCCCTGAGGCACTCCACTGCCCACTCCCTTTCACTGAGAAAATTGTCCATTTAATCCAACTCTCTGTTTCCTGTCTTTTAGCCAGTTTGTAATCCATGAAAGGACATCACCACCTATCCCATGACTTTTTACTTTTCCTAGAATCCTCTCATGAGGAACTTTGACAAATGCCTTCTGAAAATCCAAATACACTATATCTACCGGTTCACCATTATCCACGTTTATTAACCCCTTCAAAAAAAGTGAAGCAGATTTGTGAGGCAAGACTTGCCTTGGGTAAAGCCATGCTGACTTTGTTCCATTAAATCATGTCTATCTATATGCTCTGTGATTTTGATGTTTAGAACACTTTCCACTATTTTTCCTGGCATTGAAGTCAGGCTAACTGGTCTATAGTTTCTTGGATCGCCCCTGGATCCCTTTTTAAATATTTGGTGTTATATTAGCCACCTTCCAGTCTTCAGGTACAATGGATAATTTTAATGATAGGTTACACATTTTTACTAATTGATCTGAAATTTCATTTTTTAGTTCCTTCAGAACTCTTGGGTGTATATCATCAGGTCCAGGTGATTTAATTCTCTTCAGTTTGTCAGTCAGGCCTTCCACATCTTCTAGGTTCACCGTGATTTGGTTCAGTCCATCTGAATCAATACCCATGAAAACCTTCTCCATTACGGGTACCTCCCCAACATCCTCTTCAGTAAACACTCAAGCAAAGAAATCATTTAATCTTTCCGCAATGGCCTTATCTTCTCTAAGTGCCCCTTTAACCCCTCGATCATCTAACGGTCCAACTGACTCCCTCACAGGCTTTCTGCTTCGGATATATTTTAAAAAGTTATTACTGTGAGTTTTTGCCTCTACAGCCAACTTCTTTTCAAATTCTCTCTTAGCCTGTCTTATCAATGTCTTACATTTAACTTGACAATGCTTATGCTTTATCCTATTTTCTTCTGTTGGATCCTTCTTCCAATTTTTGAATGAAGATTTTTTGGCTAAAATTGCTTCTTTCACCTCACCTTTTATCCATGCCTGTAATCATTTTGCTTTCCTTGCACCTTTCTTACTGTGTGGACTACATCTGGACTGTGCTTCTAGGATGGTATTTTTTAACAATGTCCACGCCTCTTGCATACGTTTTTACCTTTGTAGCTGCTCCTTTTAGTTTTTTTCTAACTATTTTCCTCATTTTATCAAAGTTTCCGTTTTGAAAGTTTAGCTCTGGAACCGTGGATTTGCTTACTATCCCTCTTCCAGTCATTAATTCAAATTTGATCATGTAATAAGGACATAAGAACATAAGAAATTGCCATGCTTGGTCAGACCAAGACTCCATCAAGCCCAGCATTCTTTTTCCAACAGAGGCCAAACCAGGCCACAAGAACCTGGCAATTATCCAAAGACTAAGAAGAACCCATGCTACTGATGCAATTAATAGCAGTGGCTATTAACTAAGTAGACTTGATTAATAGCCGTTAATGGACTTCTCCTCCAAGAACTTATCCAAACCTTTTTTGAACCCAGCTATACTAACTGCACTAACAACATCCTCTGGCAACAAATTACAGAGCTTTATTGTGCGTTGAGTGAAAGAATTTTCTCCGATTAGTCTTAAATGTGCAACTTACTAACTTCATGGAATGCCCCCTAGTCCTTCTATTATTCGAAAGTGTAAATAACCAATTCACATCTACCCGTTCAAGACCTCTCATGATCTTAAAGACCTCTATCATATCCCCCATCAGCCGTCTCTTCTCCAAGCTGAACAGCCCTAACCTCTTCAGCCTTTCCTCATAGGGGAGCTGTTCCATCCCCTTTATCATTTTGGTTGCCCTTCTCTGTACCTTCTCCATCGCAACTATATCTTTTTTGAGATGCGGCAACCAGAATTGTACACAGTTTTCAAGGTGCAGTCTCACCATGGAGCGATATAGAAGCATTATGACATTTTCCATTTTATTCACCATTCCCTTCCTAATAATTCCTAATATTCTGTTTGCTTTTTTGACTGCTGCAGCACACTAAGCCGACGGTTTTAAAGTATTATCCACTATGATGCCTAGATCCTTTTCCTGGGTGTAGGTCCTAATATGGAACCTAACATCGTGTATCTACAGCAAGGGTTATTTTTCCCTATATGCAGCACCTTGCACTTGTCCACATTAAATTTCTTCTGCCATTTGGATGCCCAATCTTCCAGTTTTGCAAGGTCCTCCTGTAATGTATCACAATCCCCTTGTGATTTAACTACTCTGAATAATTTTGTATCATCCGCAAATTTAATAACCTCACTCATCGTATTCCTTTCCAGATCATTTATATATATATTGAAAAGCACCAGTCCAAGTACAGATCCCTGAGGCACTCCACTGTTTACCCTTTTCCACTGAGAAAATTGACCATTTAATCCTACTCTCTGTTTCCTGTCTTTTAACCAGTTTGTAATCCACGAAAGGACATCACCTCCTATCCCATGACATTTTAGTTTTCTTAGAAGCCTCTCATGAGGGACTTTGTCAAACGCCTTCTGAAAATCCAAATACACTACATCTACTGGTTCACCTTTATCCACATGTTTATTAACCCTTCAAAAAAATGAAGCAGATTTGTTAGGCAAGGCTTCCCTTGGGTAAATCCATGTTGACTGTGTTCCATTAAACCATGTCTTTCTATATGCTCTACAATTTTGATTTTGAGAATAGTTTCCACTATTTTTCCTGGCACTGAAGTCAGTCTCACTGGAGTATAGTTACTCGGATTACCCCTGGAGCCTTTTTTAAATATTGGGGTTACATTGGCCACCCTCCAGTCTTCAGGTACAGTGGATGATTTTAATGATAGGTTACAAATTTT
Organism: Rhinatrema bivittatum; assembly: GCF_901001135.1. Classification (NCBI taxonomy): domain Eukaryota; kingdom Metazoa; phylum Chordata; class Amphibia; order Gymnophiona; family Rhinatrematidae; genus Rhinatrema; species Rhinatrema bivittatum. Next base: position 8,942,611 of record NC_042615.1, read on the forward strand.
AACTAATAGATCAGAAATTTTATTTTTGAGTTTCTTCAGTACCCTAGGATGCATATCATCCAGACCAGGTGATTTGCTAATTTTTAATTTGTCAATCTGGCCTACTACATCTTCCACGTTCACAGTGATATCGTTCAGTTCGTCTGACTCATCACCCCTGAAAACCATCTCTGGAACTGGTATCTCCCCAACATCCTCATTAGTAAACACGGAGGCAAAGAATTTATTTAGTCTTTCTGCAATGGTCTTATCTTCCCTAAGAGCCCCTTTAACCCCTCGATCATCTAATGGTCCAACCAACTCCCTCACAGGTTTCTTGCTTTGCATATATTTTAAAAAGTTTTTATTATGAGTTTTTGCCTCTATGGCCAACTTCATTTCAAATTCTCTCTTTGCCTGTCTTATCAATGTTGTACACTTACCTTGACAATGCTTATGTTTTATCCTATTTTCTTCAGATGGATCCTTCTTCCAATTTTTGAAGGATGTTTTTTTGGCTAAAGTAGCCTCTTTCACCTCACCTTTTAACCATGACAGTAATCGTTTTGCCTTCTTTCCACCTTTCTTAATGTGTGGAATACATATGGACTGCGCCTCTAGGATTGTATTTTTAAACAATGTCCAAGCCTGTTGAACACTTTTAACCTTTGCAGCTGCACCTTTCAGTTTTTTTTCTATTTTCCTCATTTTATCAAAGTTTCCCTTTTGAAAGTTTAGTGTTAGAGCTGCAGATTTACTTATTGTCCTCCTTCCAGTTATTAGTTTAAATTTGATCATATTATGATCACTGTTGCCAAGTGGCCCCACCACCGTTACCTCTCTCACCAAATCCTGTGCTCCACTGAGAATTAGATCTAAAATTGCTCCCTCTCTCATCAGCTCCTGAACCAATTGTCATTTATTCCATCCAGGAATTTTATCTCTTTAGCGTGTGTCTCTCATATCCGTGCCATCCATGCCCGCAGCAAACTCAGGCGTGCTCCGGCACTTAAACATAGGACTGGAAGAGGGAGGGGCCACTGGCTGAGGATCCGACCTGACAGGTGTTGGTGAAACCGAGGACTGCACCGGAAGAAAGGATTGCAAACCTTGAGAAAACTCCACCCAAGAAAAAGCAGCAGGATCCAGGCCAATCCCAGAAGGAACTGGAACGGGGCCCACTGAGCTGCCATCTCCTGTGGAGGAAACAGTCAAGGAAGTTCCAAGATCTGCCGTATCTCCGGACAAATCCTTAACCAGACCATCATCAGGCTGGGAGGTCCCAGGCTTAACGATGTCAGAGAGAGACAATTCCACCTGAGCCTGTAAGCACCGCTAACACATGTTAGAGCAACGAGTCTCAACCGGTGTGTTGCGACACAGCAGTGTGTCACCAAGCAGCAGCAGCAGGTGTGTCGTGTGCTACCCGTCTCCTGCTGCTCTTCCTTCACCGAGCGAGAGAGGGACTGTCTTCCACCGCTGCCGCCTGGGCTATCAGCACGTTCAAGCCCGGATGGCAACAGCAGCAGTGTTAGTGGAGGCTGGCAACTGCGGCTGGGCCTTTTCTTCTTCCCGCACCTGCCCCCCTGGCCCGGAACAGGAAGTGATGTGCAGTGGGGTGCGCGGGAAGAAGAAAGAGCCTTGCTGCATGAAAAAGTAGTGGTGGCAACATCTGCCCCAAGCAGTAGCGTGGGCCCGGAGCAAAATCAGAAGCAGCCAGAAATCGGCACAGGAGACAACAGAATTAGCCTCCCGTGGCCGATGGGAATTCTTCTTCCTTGGCCTGCAGGGACTAGAGGAAGAGGCTGCTGCAGCTACCATTTGTGCTCGGGGGGAGGGGGGGCAGGAAATGAGAGAGAGAGAGAGAGAGAGAGACAGCCTGTCTGTAAGTGAGAGAATGTATGTATGTGTGATTGAGAGTGTGCATGTGTAACTGTGACTGAGCCTGTGTGTAAGTGAGAGAATGTATGTATGTGTGATTGAGAGTGTGCGTGTGTAACTGTGACTGAGAGCCCGTGTGTAAGTGAGAGAATGTATGTATGTGTGATTGAGAGTGTGCATGTGTAACTATGACTGAGAGCCTGTGTGTAAGTGAGAGCGTTTGATTGAGATCATCTATGTAACGTGTGTGACAGTGAGCATGTGTGTGATTGAGAGAAACTGGTCAGAGAGGTGATGTGTGTGTATATAGGAGAGACAATGTAAGTGACTGCTCAGGGAGATGAATGGAATGTGTGTGTGTGTGTGTGTGTGAGAGAGAAAGTGATTATGGGAATGAGAAGCCTGTGCATGTGGAGAGAGATAGCATAGGAGTGAGAAATCTGGGTGTGTGTGAGACAGCATGGGAGTGAGAAGCCTGTATATGTAAGATAGAAAATGGGAGTGGGAAGCCTGTATATGTAAGATAGAAAATGGGAGTGGGAAGCCTGATATGTAAGATAGAAAATGGGAGTGGGAAGCCTGTGTGTGTGTGTGTGTGTGCGTGAGAGGGAGAGACTGGTTGGGAGATGATTGGTGTGTGAAAGACAGAAACTGGTCATGGGGGTGTGACTGATATGTGTCTGTCTGTGTGTGAGAGACTAAGAGACTGGTTGTGGTCCCTAAGGAAGAGGATCATGAGTACAGAGCTTCAGCCACTCCTGCTTCTGGTGTGTGCTACTGGCCTGCATGGAAGAGGAGTAGGAGAGCTGATGGAGGGGCTTCGTAAAGGTGGCTTAAGTTTATTTTTCTTGATTGACTGCCATTTTAATTACTGAATATTATGTGATTGCTGTTTTGAAATATTTTATTGGTGTTTGGAGAATGTTTAATAGTTTTTATGAGTTTTTAATTGTTGGATGTTATTCTGTTCATAGCTGTTTAGAAACATTTATTCTGCTTATTAGTATAGTTTTACAATTATTTCTGTGTGGGGATCTATAGCTGCTTGCTAGTTCTGTTTTCCTAATAAGAGGTGTATTGGTGTTTAGGGCCTGATTTAATATTTGTAGTGTTGCCTTTTCATAGATAGGGTTGCTCCTGTTTGAGTGTATTCCATAATACAGGTGTAACTGTGTGCGGATTAGTTTATGTGCATTACTACAGATCCTGGGAGTATGTTAGGTCGGTTCTGTGTCTGTTACCGAGATGAGATATTTTGCTAGCATGTAAGCGTTTGTATCAGTCTTATTTGTTGTGTTTTCTCAAGAGGACATGCATTGGTGGTAAACTGCTGTCTTTTCATAAGTAGGGCTATTGAGCCTGGAAGTAGAAGGAGTTTGAGTTGCTGTTACTGAGATGACACCAGAACCAGAATATCTTTTTTGTAGGGTGAGTTGTATGGGGAATGTCATAATTCTGCTTTACATCCATTATTGTGGGTCAGGGGGGTTCCCGTGGATGCAAACTGTACTTTTACATCTAGCCCTGTGACGATCATGGGTCAGTGTGTCACGCATGTGAGAACCATCTGTCAGGTGTGTCCCGACAGAAAAGAGATTGAGAACTACTGTGTTAGAGGACACATTAGGTTGAGATGCCCGACTTTGACAGGCAACACAGAAAGAAAGGTGCTTAGGTTTCTTGGTCACCAGCGCCATCCAGGGCCGGCGGAAGCACTAGGCAAACTAGGCGGTCGCCTAGGGCGCCAGCTTCCCGGGGGCGGCACTGCCCCTGTAAAATTAAGAGAGCCGCTGCCCCGGTAAAAATGAAAGTGAGCCGCTGCCCCGGTAAAATTAAAAGAGCTGCATTAAGCCGCCACCCCCCCCCCCCCCCCGATAAAAATAAAAGAGCCGCTGCCGGCAGCCCGCCCCAAAGACAGATTTAATTAATTATCTTGGCGCCGGCCACAACAGACCCATCTGACCTCCTCCCCCAACAAGACCCGATCTGATTGCTCAGCCAGCAGGGGCGGATTGACCTATCGGGGGATCGGGCTTCCCCCGGTGGGCCGGTTTAGCTGGTCACGTGGTCTCGACCACGTGCAGCCTGCATTCAGCCCAGTGACCTCCATCAATTCAAGGGCCTAGTCAGCCCCCGCTAGAGACCAAGCAGCGGGGGCGAAGAAATAAAAATCGTGGCCGGCGGAGGCCGAAGAAAAGAAGATGGGCCGGCCCGGTGCCTCCCAGACAGCCCCCGCGGGAGACCAAGCCTGCGAGAGCCGAAAAAATGAAGATGGGCGCCGCCTAGTCAGTCCCCGCTAGAGACCAAGCAGCGGGGGCTGAAGAAATAAAAATCGGGGCCGGCGGCGGCGAAAAAATGAACACCGGTGCTGCTAACCCCCGCCGGAGACCAGCTGTTCAGCTGGGGGCCTTAGATCGGCAGAGTACTTCTGTGTGTGTATGTGTGAAAGGAATGGTGCTTCTGTGTGTGTGAGAAAGGAATGGGGCTTCTGTGTGTGTGAGAAAGGAATGGTGCTTCTGTGTGAGAGAGAAAGGAATGGTGCTTCTGTGTGTGTGAGAAAGGAATGGTGCTTCTGTGTGAGAGAGAAAGGAATGGTGCTTCTGTGTGTGAGAGAAAGGAATGGTGCTTCTGTGTGTGAGAGAAAGGAATGGTGCTTCTGTGTGTGTGAGAAAGGAATGGTGCTTCTGTGTGTGAGAGAAAGGAATGGGGCTTCTGTGTGTGTGAGAAAGGAATGGTGCTTCTGTGTGTGTGAGAAAGGAATGGTGCTTCTGTGTGTGAGAGAAAGGAATGGGGCTTCTGTGTGTGTGAGAAAGGAATGGTGCTTCTGTGTGAGAGAGAAAGGAATGGTGCTTCTGTGTGAGAGAGAAAGGAATGGTGCTTCTGTGTGTGAGAGAAAGGAATGGTGCTTCTGTGTGTGAGAGAAAGGAATGGTGCTTCTGTGTGTGAGAAAGGAATGGGGCTTCTGTGTGTGTGAGAAAGGAATGGTGCTTCTGTGTGTGAGAAAGGAATGGTGCTTCTGTGTGTGAGAAAGGAATGGTGCTTCTGTGTGTGTGAGAAAGGAATGGGGCTTCTGTGTGTGTGAGAAAGGAATGGTGCTTCTGTGTGTGTGAGAAAGGAATGGTGCTTCTGTGTGTGAGAAAGGAATGGTGCTTCTGTGTGTGAGAAAGGAATGGTGCTTCTGTGTGTGTGAGAAAGGAATGGGGCTTCTGTGTGTGTGTATGTGTGTGTGTGTGTGAAAGGAATGGGGCTTCTGTGTGTGTGTGTGTGTGTGTGTGTGTGAGAAAAAATGAACACCGGTGCTGCTAACCCCCGCCGGAGACCAGCTGTTCAGCTGGGGGCCTTAGATCGGCAGAGTACTTCTGTGTATGTGTGAAAGGAATGGTGCTTCTGTGTGTGTGAGAAAGGAATGGTGCTTGTGTGTGTGTGTGAGAAAGGAATGGTACTTCTGTGTTTGTGAGAAAGGAATGGTGCTTCTGTGTTTGTGTGTGTGTGTGTGTGTGTGTGTGTGTGAGAAAGGAATGGTGCTTCTGTGTTTGTGTGTGTGTGTGTGTGTGAGAAAGGAATGGTGCTTGTGTGTGTGTGTGAGAAAGGAATGGTACTTCTGTGTTTGTGAGAAAGGAATGGTACTTCTGTGTTTGTGAGAAAGGAATGGTGCTTCTGTGTTTGTGTGTGTGTGTGTGTGTGTGAGAAAGGAATGGTGCTTCTGTGTTTGTGTGTGTGTGTGTGTGAGAAAGGAATGGTGCTTCTGTGTTTGTGTGTGTGTGTGTGAGAAAGGAATGGTGCTTGTGTGTGTGTGTGAGAAAGGAATGGTACTTCTGTGTTTGTGAGAAAGGAATGGTACTTCTGTGTTTGTGAGAAAGGAATGGTGCTTCTGTGTTTGTGTGTGTGTGTGTGAGAAAGGAATGGTGCTTCTGTGTGTGTGTGTGTGTGTGTGTGTGTGTGAGAAAGGAATGGTGCTTCTGTGTGTGTGTGTGTGTGAGAAAGGAATGGTGCTTCTGTGTTTGTGTGTGTGTGTGTGTGAGAAAGGAATGGTGCTTCTGTGTTTGTGTGTGTGTGTGAAAGGAATGGTGAATCTGTGTGTGTGTGTGTATGTGAGAAAGGAATGGTGCTTGTGTGTGTGTGAGAAAGGAATGGTGCTTCTGTGTGTGTGTGAGAAAGGAATGGTGCTTCTGTGTGTGTGATGTGTGTGTGAGAAAGGAATGGGGCTTCTGTGTGTGTGTGTGTGTGAGAAAGGAATGGGGCTTCTGTGTGTGTGTGTGTGAGAGAAAGGAATGGTGCTTCTGTGTTTGTGTGTGTGTGTGAGAAAAAATGAACACCGGTGCTGCTAACCCCCGCCGGAGACCAGCTGTTCAGCGGGGGGCCTTAGATCGGCAGAGTGCTTCTGTGTGTGTGTGTATGTGTGAAAGGAATGGTGCTTCTGTGTGTGTGAGAAAGGAATGGTGCTTCTGTGTGTGTGTGTGTGTGAGAAAGGAATGGTGCTTCTGTGTGTGTGTGTGTGTGTGTGTGAGAAAGGAATGGTGCTTCTGTGTGTGTGTGTGAGAGAAAGGAATGGTGCTTCTGTGTGTGTGTGTGTGTGTGTGTGTGTGAGAAAGGAATGGTGCTTCTGTGTGTGTGTGTGAGAAAGGAATGGTGCTTCAGTGTGTGTGTGTGTGTGTGTGAAAGGAATGGTGCTTCAGTGTGTGTGTGTGTGTGTGTGAGAAAGGAATGGTGCTTCAGTGTGTGTGTGTGTGTGTGAGAAAGGAATGGTGCTTCAGTGTGTGTGTGTGTGTGTGTGTGTGTGTGTGAGAAAGGAATGTGCTTCTGTGTGTGTGTGTGTGTGAGAAAGGAATGGTGCTTCTGTGTGTGTGTGTGTGTGTGTGAGAAAGGAATGGTGCTTCTGTGTTTGTGAGAAAGGAATGGTGCTTCTGTGTGTGTGTGAGAGAAAGGAATGGTGCTTCTGTGTGTGTGTGTGTGAGAAAGGAATGGTGCTTCTGTGTGTGTGTGTATGTGTGAAAGGAATGGTGCTTCTGTGTGTGTGTGTGTGTATGTGAGAAAGGAATGGTGCTTGTGTGTGTGTGTGCCTGAGAAAGGAATGGTGCTTTTGGGTGTGTGTGTGTATGAGAAAGGAATGGCGCTTCTGTGTTTGTGAGAAAGGAATGGTGCTTGTGTGTGTGTGTGTGTGCCTGAGAAAGGAATGGTGCTTCTGTGTGTGTGTATGTGTGAAAGGAATGGTGCTTATGTGTGTGTGTGTGAGAAAGGAATGGTGCTTCTGTGTGTGTGTGTGTGTGTGTGTGTGTATGTGAGAAAGGAATGGTGCTTGTGTGTGTGTGTGCCTGAGAAAGGAATGGTGCTTCTGTGTGTGTGTGTGTATGTGTGAAAGGAATGGTGCTTCTGGGTGTGTGTGTGTGTGTGTGAGAAAGGAATGGCGCTTCTGTGTTTGTGAAAAAGGAATGGTGCTTGTGTGTGTTTGTGAGAAAGGAATGGTGCTTCTGTGTGTGTGTGTGTGAGAGAAAGGAATGGTGCTTCTGTGTGTGTGTGTGTGTGTGTGTGTGTGAGAAAGGAATGGTGCTTCTGTGTGTGTGTGTGTGTGAGAAAGGAATGGTGCTTCTTTGTGTGTGTGTGTGTGTGTGTGTGTGTGTGAGACAGGAATGGTGCTTCTGTGTGTGTGTGTGTGTGCCTGAGAAAGGAATGGTGCTTCTGTGTGTGTGTGTGTGTGTGTGTATGCCTGAGAAAGGAATGGTGCTTCTGTGTGTGTGTGTGTGTGTGTGTGTGTGTGCCTGAGAAAGGAATGGTGCTTCTGTGTGTGTGTGTGTGTGTGTGTGTGAAAGGAATGGTGCTTATGTGTGTGTGTGTGTGAAAGGAATGGTGCTTATGTGTGTGTGTGTGAGAAAGGAATGGTGCTTCTGTGTGTGTGTGTGTGTATGTGAGAAAGGAATGGTGCTTGTGTGTGTGTGTGCCTGAGAAAGGAATGGTGCTTCTGTGTGTGTGTGTGTGTATGTGTGTGTGAGAAAGGAATGGTGCTTCTGGGTGTGTGTGTGTGTGTGTGTGTGTGAGAAAGGAATGGCGCTTCTGTGTTTGTGAGAAAGGAATGGTGCTTGTGTGAGTGTGTGAGAAAGGAATGGTGCTTCTGTGTGTGTGTGTGTGTGTGTGTGCCTTAGAAAGGAGTAAGAACATAAGAACATGCCATACTGGGTCAGACCAAGGGTCCATCAAGCCCAGCATCCTGTTTCCAACAGTGGCCAATCCAGGCCATAAGAACCTGGCAAGTACCCAAAAACTAAGTCTATTCCATGTAACCATTACTAATGGCAGTGGCTATTCTCTAAGTGAACTTAATAGCAGGTAATGGACTTCTCCTCCAAGAACTTATCCAATCCTTTTTTAAACACAGCTACACTAACTGCACTAACCACATCCTCTGACAACAAATTCCAGAGTTTAATTGTGCGTTGAGTGAAAAAGAACTTTCTCCGAATAGTTTTAAATGTGCCACATGCTAACTTCATGGAGTGCCCCTTAGTCTTTCTACTATCCGAAAGAGTAAATAACCGATTCACATCTACCTGTTCTAGACCTCTCATGATTTTAAACACCTCTATCATATCCCCCCTCAGTCGTCTCTTCTCCAAGCTGAAAAGTCCTAACCTCTTTAGTCTTTCCTCATAGGGGAGTTGTTCCATTCCCCTTATCATTTTGGTAGCCCTTCTCTGTACCTTCTCCATCGCAATTATATCTTTTTTGAGAATGGTGCTTCTGTGTGTGTGGTGTATATGTGAGTCAGGGAGGGTGCTTGTGTGAGTCAATGCGTGTGTACGAGAGAGAGATGGAGCATGTTTTTGGCTGGCTTGTGGCTGTGAGAGGAGGGCGTGTGTGTGATTGAAATCCTGCGTGTAAGTAAGGGGAGCGAGAGCATTGTGTGATTGAAATCCTGCGTGTAAGTAAGGGGAGCGAGAGCATTCTGTGATTGAGAGAGACTGGCCAGAGAGGCGACATATGTGTGAAACTGAACAGGGAGATGACTGGTGGTATGTGTGTGCTTGTGTGTGAGAGAGAGATACTGGTTGGGGAGATGATTGGTGTGTGAGAGACAGAAACTGGTCTTGAGGGTGTGATTGGTGTGTGTGTGAGAGAGAGAGAGAGAGAGAAGAGACTGGTTGTGGTCCCTAAGGAAGAGGACCATGAGGACAGCTTCAGCAGCTACTGCTGCTTCTGGTGTGGCCTGCAAGGGAAAGAAGTAGGAGAACTGCTGGAGAGGGTAAGTAAAGGTGGCTTTTAAAATTCATTTTTCTTGACTGACTACCATTTTAATTATTGGGTAGTGTGTGATGTCTTCTGTTTGAAATATTTTATTGGTGTTTTGATAAAGGTTTCAAAATTTGCTTGAGTCTTTAATTATTGGATATTCTATTCATCAGCTGTTTTGAAATTATTTTATTAGTATGATATTAATATTCATGATTTATATATCTTGATTTTATTGATTGTTTCATGAGGAATGGTGACATTTTTGTTTTTCCATTGTTACACTGTATAGAGTCTGGCATGATGCGTTTTACAGTTCAGTTTTTGTCTGCGCATTTCTATTTATACTTTATGTGGCTTTATTCTGTATTTGGTGAGGGTCTGTCTCTGCTCTGTGTGTGTGACCATGATGGGAGATTCTGCTAGTATAGGGATCTATAGCAATCGGGTTTGTTTTGTTTCCTCAGTAGGTGGTGTATTGGTATTCTAGGACCCAGTGTAATATTTACCCTTGCTTATTTACAGGTAGGGTTATTGTTGTTTGAGTCCTTGGTGTTATTACTGTTGTGTTACAATGGGATTGCAGTATAGATTTTGAGTGTCTTTTTTGCGAGGTTTTATTTTAGTTCACAATGTGCCTGGCAGAGGAAGGTGTTTGTGCTGCTGTTACTGTGAGGTGACACCAGCATTTGAAAATATCTTTTACTATGATGAGCTGTAGGGGAAACCTCCAAGCTCCATTGTTTGGGGGAATTTCAGTGGATGCACAGAGTTACAGAACTGGAGGTGCAGGGTTTATATTAAGGGAAACCTCCAAGCTCCATTGTTTGGGGGAATTTCAGTGGATGCACAGAGTTACAGAACTGGAGGTGCAGGGTTTATATTAAGGGAAACATCCAAGCTCCATTGTTTGGGGGAATTTCAGTGGATGCACAGAGTTACAGAACTGGAGGTGCAGGTTTTATATTAAGGGAAACATCCAAGCTCCATTGTTTGGGGGAATTTCAGTGGATGCACAGAGTTACAGAACTGGAGGTGCAGGGTTTATATTAAGGGAAGCATCCAAGCTCCATTGTTTGGGGGAATTTCAGTGGATGCACAGAGTTACAGAACTGGAGGTGCAGGGTTTATATTAAGGGAAGCATCCAAGCTCCATTGTTTGGGGGAATTTCAGTGGATGCACAGAGTTACAGAACTGGAGGTGCAGGGTTTATATTAAGGGAAACATCCAAGCTCCATTGTTTGGGGGGAATTTCAGTGGATGCACAGAGTTACAGAACTGGAGGTGCAGGGTTTATATTAAGGGAAACATTCAAGCTCCATTGTTTGGGGGAATTTCAGTGGATGCACAGTGAGTTACAGAACTGGAGGTGCAGGATTTATATTAAGGGAAACCTCCAAGCTCCATTGTTTGGGGGAATTTCAGTGGATGCACAGAGTTACAGAACTGGAGGTGCAGGGTTTATATTAAGGGAAGCATCCAAGCTCCATTGTTTGGGGGAATTTCAGTGGATGCACAGAGTTACAGAACTGGAGGTGCAGGATTTATATTGACATTCTGTCCCTTCCTATATATTCCAGACTTCACTCTCCTAGCCATATAGAATTAGCTGAATGAGGCTATCAAATCATTATATAGTGTGAAACTGGCCAGCTTTTTAAAATTACGCAGAAGACCCTTTGGACTTTTTTATTAACACTTTTTTTTTATAACCAATTTGAAAGCAGGATCCATGCTATAGAGGTGGGGGTGATGAAGAAATGTCATTTTGGCTCCCCCCCAACAATTCTTCTGTCTAGAGACGCCACTGATTTTCTGTGACCTTAAGCATTAGTACAAGAAGGATTACGGGGGGATGCCGGAGAGGCACACACATGCATTGGCCCCCAGGTGCCGGAGACCCTTGGTGCGCCACTGGGTGCGAGTCATATGGGGCTGCAAGCGGTGGCAAAGAGGAGTGGAGATTTGGCGGCCCAACCCTCTCGTGACCCAGAAAATCACACAGTCGGTGGGTGTGATCGAGAATGAGGTAGGAGTCGGGGCCGAGACCGGAGAGTGGCGGCATGACCCGGGGGGAAGGGTGCAAGGGAGAAGGCTCGCCTAGGGTGCCAAATCCTCTTGCACTGGCCCTGGTGCCATCACTGCTGCATAGCCGATAGAGAACGTGTGTCCCGCTGGCTCGTGCTGAAAAATTTCAAGTGCACAAAACTTATGCATACAAAAATTAGGCACCTAAGAGTAAGGGCCACAAAAAGCAAATGCACAAACTGTGCCCCAAAACCTGGGTGCACCACCAACTGCTTAAAAATGTGTGCACACAAGTCACGCCCAAAACTGAGTGCAGAATGCGTGTGCAGAGCCGATGCACTGCGCACACTGATGTCTTCTAGAGGACAGTAAAGCACGCACAGGAGCGTGTGAAAACACTGCCGTGGCCTACCATGCAGCATGCAAGAAAAAGCCTAACTGCGAGGCCTAGCTCACTGGGGCTGCTCAGTTCCCCTAACCACCACAGAGTGGGAATGAACATCGGAAGAGTGCGCCAAACACTGAGACCGGAGGAAGTTCTGCAAAATCCTCTATATTGTCTCTGCCTTTAGTATATTTTTTTTTTGTCTTTTTTTTTTTTTTAAACTTATCCAAGTTCAGTCTTTACCGGCTAATTACAGAGATGGTCTCCAGTTGTGGGGGGAGAGGGCAACTGCCATCACCGCTGCATTCAGCTTCCTGTACCTGCTGCCTTTTAAGCTGCATGATCAGTTAAGTCCATGCCAGGAACCCCAGCTACCGGACCAAGACACTCATCTAAGGGATCACAGAAATTGCCTCGGGAATTCTCAGCTGGGGGAGGGACCATCTGGAATCACCGCAGGAGAGCGGGGCTTTTTTTTTTCTTTTATTCTCCTTCCAAAATCTGAAGCAATCCCCATAGGGAGATGCACATCCACCATCTGCTGGAGACAGAGAATACTGGCAGGCTGGAGTCACTGCAGGGTTATATATATATATATCCCCAACCAGCCGGCCTCGGTGCCGATAACGCGGCACTCAGCCAGGCAAAAACAACAACTTAAATCTGAAAAAAAAGCAGAATCGCGCCGAAATCGCCGAGCCCCGCCCACCCAAACCGCGCCTCCAATCGGGAGCCAGCCTGTGGGGTTTTAAATTTACTCACACCTTTGGCGCCGCGCGCCGTGCGTCGCGCGTCGAAGGAGCGCGACAAAGGGGCAGGCCCCTTTGTCTCGCCCCTTCGACTAGCCCCGAGAAGGCCCGACCCATACCCACGTAAGTAACTTCAGCCATAACAACACTATAGTAACAGATAGTAAACGTGCTGAAGCCCTACGGAGTTTACTGCCTGCATTACAGCCAAAACCTGTTATAGCCACCGCAGCATCCAGCATCCAGTCCAGCCACTCCAGCATCCAGCATCCAGTCCAGCCACTCCAGCTTCCAGCATCCAGTCCAGCCACTCCAGCATCCAGCATCCAGTACAGCATCCAGTCCAGCCACTCCAGCATCCAGTCCAGCCACTCCAGCATCCAGCATCCAGTACAGCATCCAGTCCAGCCACTCCAGCATCCAGTCCAGCCACTCCAGCATCCAGCATCCAGTCCAGCCACTCCAGCTTCCAGCATCCAGTCCAGCCACTCCAGCATCCAGCATCCAGTACAGCATCCAGTCCAGCCACTCCAGCATCCAGTCCAGCCACTCCAGCATCCAGCATCCAGTACAGCATCCAGTCCAGCCACTCCAGCATCCAGTCCAGCCACTCCAGCATCCAGCATCCAGTCCAGCCACTCCAGCTTACACTCCAACAATCTGAGAAGAATGCCTCCATCCTTTCCAATCCCAATCCTCCCTCACTGTCCACCTTCCAAAGGACATTCAACTCGACACGCCAATCACCACAACCTTAAATCCCTCTCTCCAATCGTGATCACTCCCATTACCCAACTGCTAGGCCTTTCACTATTTACGTTAACACTATTCAATGCACAATCCCTAACTAAGAAATCAGTAATACTAAACGACTATCTCATCGATGTGAAACCGGATATATGCGCAATTACTGAGACATGGCTCAAACCTTCAGACACTGCAATAATTAACCAATTACCCACAGAGACATACAACTTCTTCCCCATCCCACGTCAGGGAAAAAAAAAAGGAGGAGGAATCCTCCTAGCTACAAAAAAGGACCTCAGATTCACTCAACACTCCTCCTACACCGACTCGAAACTCGAATTTGGCTTCTTCTCGTCAGACAAACTCCAAATTTTACTTCTCTACGCTCCTCCAGGCTTACTGGAAACAGACGCCTCTCCTCTGGTCGAATTAACTACTTCCCTTATCAATCTAGACGCCCCTGCTATAATCTTAGGGGATTTCAACCTGCACGTCGACAACTCCATATTATCACCTAACTGCGAAGCCTTACTCACAGCATACTCCGCTTTAGGTTTCACTCAACTAGTTAACGAACCCACACACAAAGCCGGACACACGTTAGACCTTATCTTCGTCAATACTGCAATCAAACTGGTCCAGCACCCCACCTGCACGAAGGTACCATGGTCAGATCACTCCCTCATAACTTCCTCTTTCTCAATAAAAGATACCAGTCCATCTCACATACCCTCACATTGCTTTACTTACAGGAAAACATGCACCACAGAAGATCTTAGCAATCACTTATCATCACATCTCACCCAAGTAGATTTCACCAATCCGAACTCAGCGCTTCGATCTTGGAACACCATCACGGAATCGATAGCAAACAAGCTATGCCCTCTAACAACAAAAAAACCTCACCCCAACTCCTCCAAAAGGCAACCATGGTTTACCCTAGAACTAAGAAAGCTTAAACTACTGCTAAGACAAAATGAGGCTAAATGGCGCAAAAACCCATGCACCCTCACTCTATCTACCTATAAATTAACTCTTCACCAATACAAATCCAATACATCAAGATCCAAGAGGAACTACTACGCATCCAAGATCCACCACCTAATCTTCGACGCTAAAGCCCTCTTTAGCTACGTCTCTAACCTCACTCAAATAAACCCTTCAGAAATCGCTCTAAACCAAGCCAAATCTAAAGCGGAAGAACTAGCGCTATTTTTCAACAACAAAATCAGCAAACTTCTAACTCAACTGCCCCCTAACACCGCTTCTACTTCTACTTCAACACCACATCAGACCGCCTTCAAAAATTCCCGCTTAGAAGAACTGGAACTCACTTCTTCCATTGAGATCCAAGGTATACTACGGAAAATGAAACCATCTTCTCACCCTTCGGACCACATCCCCTCAAAATTGCTTCTATCTATTCCTGACTCCATCTCCAAATCCCTGTCAGACATCATAAATTGCTCATTAACGCAAGGATCTTACCCAGATGACCTTAAATTGGCCTCTCTCAAACCACTACTCAAGAAACCTAATCTAGATCCTAATGACCCAAACAACTACCGTCCGATCGCCAATCTCCCCTTCATAGCCAAGATTATGGAGAAATTGGTGAACACCCGACTCTCAAACTACATTGAAGAAAACAACCTCCTTTTCCCATCACAATACGGTTTCCGCAAAACACTAAGCACGGAGTCCCTCCTCATTTCCTTAACAGATCACCTCATCCTGGGCCTCGATAAAGGTCAAGCCTTCTTACTGATCCTACTGGACCTTTCTTCAGCCTTTGACACCGTTAATCATTCATTCCTCATTAACCAGTTAGCCTCCATAGGTATCTCAGGCACAGCTCTATCTTGGTTCATATCATTTCTCAGCAATAGAGGATACAAGGTCAAGATACAGAACAAAGAATCCTCTCAACACCCGTCATCAGTAGGAGTCCCACAGGGGTCCTCCCTGTCTCCTACTTTATTTAACATTTACCTTATACCGTTATGCCAACTTCTCACCGACCTCAACCTCAAACACTTCCTTTACGCGGACGATATCCAGGTCCTGATACCCATTAAGGATTCCTTCGCAAAAACTCTGGCTTACTGGGATAAATGCCTTCAAAAAATTAAACTCCTCCTCACCAGCCTAAACCTGGTATTAAATTCCGGCAAAACTGAACTCCTGCTCATCGCTTCAGAAAACAGCACCATCACCTCTGCACAACAAGCCACGCCAACAATCACACAAGTGAGAGACCTAGGAGTCTTAATTGATAATCGCCTGAACTTCAAAGCCACTATTAACAAAACCACCAAAGACTGTTTCTACCAACTACAAGTGCTGAAAAGAATTAGACCACTTTTCCATGCCCAAGATTTCAGATCCATTCTACAAGCAATCATTTTTTCAAAATTAGACTACTGTAACACCATCCTACTTGGCCTTCCCGCTTCATACACCAAACCGCTTCAGATGGTGCAAAACGCAGCTGCACGAATTCTGACAAATACCAGGAGAAGGGACCACATAACCCCCATTCTAAAGAGCCTCCATTGGCTACCTATACACTTTAGAATAATATACAAGGCCATTCTTACCACTTACAAAAACATCAACCAACTGGCTCCCATTGAACTACAGATCCCTCTCCAACTACACAATTCGTCAAGACCGACAAGAGATGCATACAGGGGATCTCTACAGGTACCACCGTCCAAATCCACCAGACACTGCACACTAAGAGACCGGGCTTTCTCTACAGCCATTCCACCGTTATGGAACTCCATCCCCTCAAATCTAAGAACAGAACCATGCATCTCAACTTTCAAAAAAAGACTAAAGACCTGGATATTCACACAAGCTTTCCCGGACGCCAACTGATAGAACACCGCCAAGCCACCCCTAATCTCCAACTATACCATGGTTAACTAATCTCCAACATGGTTAACTAATCTCCAACTCGGTTAACTAATCTCCAAATACACCATGGTCATCCTTATCTTCTATCGTTTACCTGTGTGAATTTCAATAACCTTTCCTTTCTCTTCCTTCTCAGCCAAGTTCTTATCACCCTGTTATATGTAACTGCCTTTTCAACACTATTGTTATAGTTATGTTTACTATGCACCCCTGTTTTATGTGAACCAGCACGATGTGACTGCTGTCTCGAATGCCGGTATATAAAAATCTGAAATAAATAAATAAATAAATATATATATATATATATATATATATATACTGTGATGTCAGCTTTGCTCCATCTCCATCTGCTGGCATAAATCCACTGGTCCTGAGTCCATCTGTCTACACGCTAGGAAATGCTGTATTATTTATTTGATTTAATTTGATTATTGTATTTATTGCTTGATGTAAACTGTCTTCAATTGAATTTGTTTCAAGGAAGTTGGTATAAGTATAACAGAACATTGTCCTAGGTTACACAGTGAAAGGGCTCTGACTTTACGTGGTATCACTTTGTGCATAGATACAGTCTCTTGGCAAGGTTAAAGAGCAGGGTTTATTTTTAGCATAGTCGCTCAGAAACCCGATGAGATTATGGATGAAACCAATGCGTCTGAGGAGAGGCATGCAGTATTAGCTGCTGGTTGTGTAAATAAAGAGATTACATATTGACGCTTTTCTAAACACTTTAAACAAAGCAGAAATATTGCCTGGCATTGAAAAATAAGAGTAGCAGAAGTGGAAACAGCATCTTGACTCCAAGCCATCTGTTCCTCTCAAAGATGCCCAAGGTGTTTGGGCGGTGTTGTTCACTGTTTCCGAAAGCCACACAGGGGACTGAATTGTCAATTTTTATTTATTCAATGCACTGGTGGATGACGAGGTTATGAATATTTACAGCTTTCGCTTGTAAGGTACTTGTCTTCTTTTCTATTTTTATTCCCATGCTTACCACCTTAAAAATCGTTTCGCTCAATGTCCGTGGTATCTCTTCAACCATGAAGAGAACCCAGATTTTACAATATTTGAAACAGCAGGGGGCCTCAGTCACATTCCTGCAAGAAACCCACTTAAAAACTTGTGAACATGATAAACTGAAATGCGTCTGGGTAGGCCAAGTATTTGCTGCATCTTACTCCTCCCATATTTGGAGAGTAAGTATCCTTCTCCATAAGGACTGTCCGTTTCAGGTCTATCATTCCAGTTGTGACCCTAATGGTCGCTATGTGATATTGGAGGTGGGGGGGTTTGGACATTGGGTAATGCTTGTAGCAGTTTATGGCCCTAATACTGGGCAATCAGACTTCTAACATTAGCTCTGTGGAGCATTACAATCTAGGGATGTGAATCGTTTTTGAACGATTAAAATTATCGTCAGATAATTTAAAATCATCCAAAATCGTTAGATACGTGATACAATACAAATGCCCCCGATTTATCGTCAGGGGCATTTGTATTGTATCGTTAAATAGGGCGCGGGAAAACCGGCACACCAAAAAAACCTTAAAACCCACCCGAACCTTTAAAACAAATCCCCCACCCTTCCGAACCCCCCCTCAAAATGTTTTAAATTATCTGGGGTCCAGTGGGGGGGGGGGGGGTCCCGACGCGATCTCCTCCCGCTCTCTGGCCACCGCTGCGTTCAGAAATGGCGCCGGTGGCCCTTTGCCCTCATCATGTGACAGGGCAAAGGTAGCGCCGGCGCAATTTTGTTTCCTGGCTCCCGACGTCACGCGTGTGGGAGATCGCCCCCGGACACCCGCTGGACTCCCAGGGACTTTTGGCCAGCTTGGGGGGGGGACCTCCTGACCCCCACAAGACTTTCCAAAAGTCCAGCGGGGGTCCGGGAGCGATCTCCTGCACGCGTGATGTCGGGAGCCAGGAACCAAAATGGCGCCGGTGCTACCTTTGCCCTGTCACATGATAAGGGCAAAGGGCCACCGGCGCCGTTTCTCTTAACGCAGCCGTGGCCAGAGAGCGGGAGATCGCGCCGGGACCCCCCCCCCCCCCCCCCCACTGGACCCCAGGTAATTTAAAACATTTTGGGGGGGTTCAGGAGGGTGGGGGATTTGTTTTAAAGGTTCGGGGTGGGTTTTAGGGTTGTTTTGGTGTGCTGGTTTTCCCGCCCTCCCCCGATTTATGATTTTTAACGATATAAAAACAAAACAAAACACGACGATCAGATTTCCCTCCCCCCCAGCCAAAATCGATCATTAAGACGATCGATCACACGATTCACACCCCTAATAATTACACGATGTTAGGTTCCATAATAGGAGCTACCACCCAGGAAACAGATCTAAGCATCATAGTGAATAATACATTGAAATCATCGGCTCAGTATGAGCGGCAGTCAAAAAGCAAACAGAATTTTCGGAATCTATAAGAACCTGGCAAGTACCCAAAAACTAAGTCTATTCCATGTTACCATTGCTAATGGCAGTGGCTATTCTCTAAGTGAACTCAATAGCAGGTAATGGACTTCTCCTCCAAGAACTTATCCAATCCTTGTTTAAACACAGCTACACTAAATGCACTAACCACATCCTCTGGCAACAAATTCCAGAGTTTAATTGTGCGTTGAGTAAAAAAAAACTTTCTCTGATTAGTTTTAAATGTGCCCCATGCTAACTTCATGGAGTGCCCCCTAGTCTTTCTACTATCCGAAAGAGTAAATAACTGATTGTGGGAAAATAGTAGGGGTGTGCATTCGGATTGACCGCATTAGTAAAATGCAAATCATATTTTTTTTTTACTTAAAAAATTGATTCGACATAAACGATCGGATTTCCCACATATCGAACATAGATATGTTCGATATGTGGGAAATCGCGATTGTTGAGCCAAAATAAAAATTTAAACCCCCTCACCCTCCTTAATCCCCCCCCCAGACTTACCACAACTCCCTGGTGATCGAGCGAGGAGTGAGGACGCCATTTCTGCAATCCTTGGCGAGAAGCATGTGACGTCGGCGGCACGTCGAGTGACGCCGGCGTCACGTGATTCCCGGCTCGTTCGCGCCGGACGGCTCGTTCGGCCCAAAAAGAACTTTTGGCCAGCTTGGGGGGGTCAGGAGGCCCCCCCAAGCTGGCCAAAAGTTCTTTTTGGGCCGAACGAGCCGTCCGGCGCAAACGAGCCGGGAATCACGTGGCGCCGCGTCACTCAGACGCGACGTCACGTGATTCCCGGCAAGTTCGCGCCGGACGGCTCGTTCGGCCCAAAAAGAACTTTTGGCCAGCTTGAGGGGGTCAGGAGGCCCCCCCAAGCTGGCCAAAAGTTCTTTTTGGGCCGAACGAGCCGTCCGGCGCGAACTTGCCGGGAATCACGTGACGTCGGCGTCACGTGATTCCCGGCTCGTTCGCGCCGGACGGCTCGTTCGGCCCAAAAAGAACTTTTGGCCAGCTTGGGGGGGTCAGGAGGCCCCCCCAAGCTGGCCAAAAGTTCTTTTTGGGCCGAACGAGCCGTCCGGCGCGAACGAGCCGGGAATCACGTGACGCCGCGTCTGAGTGACGCGGTGCCACGTGATTCCCGGCAAGTTCGCGCCGGACGGCTCGTTCGGCCCAAAAAGAACTTTTGGCCAGCTTGAGGGGGTCAGGAGGCCCCCCCAAGCTGGCCAAAAGTTCTTTTTGGGCCGAACGAGCCGTCCGGCGCGAACTCGCCGGGAATCACGTGACGCCGCGTCACTCGACGTGCCACCGACATCACATGCTTCTCGCCAAGGATTGCAGAAATGACGTCCTCACTCCTCGCTCGATCACCAGGGAGTTGTGGTAAGTCTGGGGGGGGGATTAAGGAGGGTGAGGGGGTTTAAATTTTTTTTTTGCACATATGTACATATACCCAACTCATTGGATTTTTTTTATGTCCATATTGGCCGCAAGTGGGACCCCCTTTCGGACATAAAAAATATGAACATAAAATTTTGCTCTGCACATCCCTAGAAAATAGTAGCCCGGGGGATTTTTCTCCATACTGTAATGCAGCAATGGAAAAACAGAAAATACCATAATTCTTCATAAAACATCAAACAATAAAATCAAGAACTATAAAACATCAATCACAATAGGAAATCATAAAAATATACATTTCAAAACTGCTGATGAATAGAACCTCCAGTAATTTAACTCATATGGAAATTTTCAAAAATTTGCATAACACCAATAAAATATTTCAAAAACAGCAGACATCAAATAATAATCAATAATTAAAACTAATAAGGATAGAAAGAAATCCCCGGTTCTCCATACCTGGGAACTTTTTCCAGTCACCTTGAGATGGTCATGAATTAGTTGTTCTCTAGCACAGTGGTTCTCAACCTTTTTTCTGTCAGGACACACCTGACATATGGTTGTTACATACGTGACACACTGAGCACATGACCATCATAGGGCTAAATGTAAAAGTACAGTTTGCATCCATAGGAGCCCCCCTGACCCACAATTATGGATGTAAAGCAGAATTATGACATTCCCTGTACAACTCACCTTACAAAAAATATATTCTGGTTCTAGTGTCATCTTAGCAATGGCAACACAAACTCCAACTACCAGGCTCAATAGCCCTACTTATGAAAAGACAGCAGTTTATCACCAATGCATGTCCTCTTGAGAAAATATAACAAATAACAGCTGTGATGCATGGGTTGGATTGCCGGCTCCCTGCCGCGGCCATCGCTGCGGGTAGGTGCAATCGGCAGTGGGGGTCGGCCCCCGCCGATCGTAACAACGGCTTTGTCTGCTTTCAATAGCACTAGTCCCACCCACTTTCTTCCAGAAACGGAGTGGTATCTAGTCCACTTCCATCCATGCTCTTACCAACTAACAATGGTCTTTCCTCAAGGTCTTCATTAGTGAACACTGAAATGAAGTGTTTCTTTAATGCATACTGCTAACTTCTGCAGGAACAGTGCTTTAACAGAGGCAGATATAGAGCAGTAAGAAGTGTTTTTTGCTCCATTAATTTACACACAGGAGTGCTGTTTGAAGTTTTTTAATTAATTAATTAAATTCTGGAGAAACCACTGTTAACTAACTCATACTCTATTGATTATACAATGTAGTTCTTATTGTAATGGGTGTCCAGTATTCCACTCTTCTCCCTCCCCCCTTCTTATTACTTTCTTAAATTGTGCTACCCCTCCCCCCTTTCCTAGTGTAATTCGAGATCTAAGCGGGTCATAGTAAACAACTGGATTCAGTGGAGTAAATGGGTTAAGTGGATAAAATGGATTAAGTGAATTAAGTGAGTCAGGTGGATGAAGTATGTTAAGTGGATTTCGTGTGAAACGAATTAAAATGTGTGAGTTACGGGTTAAGTGAGTTAAGTAGATTAAGTAGATTAAGTAGGTTACGTAGATTAGGTAGATGAAGTGGGTTAAGTGGATTAAGAAGATTTGTTGATTAAGTAGATTAGTTGGGTGGCTAATAAGCATTTGAAAATATGCTACAGCCATGATTTTTTGTGGTTCTAGTATCAGCATTGCGTATATACTAGAGATCCAACATTCCTTGGGAAAACTTCCATTATCAGAGATCAAATATAGAAACACAAACACACAGATAGTGTCATAGGGCAGGACACAAGACAAGTATTACTAGTTAAACAGAGTCCACGTATGGAGATCAAGTGGCTTCGTCTTTGTCCCAAATAAGGAATGTTAAAGCTTCTGAAGGCAGTAATTTCACATAGCCTGACCATATTCGGGAATTTAATTTCTTCTGCTTGGCAGACTTTTGATGAGCTGTTAGGTATTCTCTGGAGCAATTGGTGAAATTTGTTCTTCCAAATAGGTTTGAATTGAGGATTTGGAGTCATTCACTGTGCGAGAATAGTGTGCATTGCTATGAGAGTGATTTTACGAAAGAGTTGGAGTTGGTAAGTATCCATAGCATCATTGGTAGTTGTTACCATACCGAACAACCATATCAGTGGATCCAGTGATAGGGTTATATCCCACATTTTCATCGGTATAGTTTGGAGGTATTGCCAGAAGTTCTGCACTGCTGAACATGACCAAAAGCTATGGTAAAAGTCTGGTTGAACAGCTGAGCATCTGGTACATAATCTATCTGTACGAGACCCATTTGGAATGCAGTATGTTGTGAGTGATAAGCTTGATAATAAAATTTAAATTGTTTGGCTCGCAGTACCACATTCTCGATGGTTGTAGGTATTTTTTGGAGGCAAGAGCTAAACTCTTTCTCTGAGATCTTTCGAGGTACCACTGGTTCCATTTTTGTGTACTGGTTGTCTGGTAGGTTAGACAGTTGCACAATCGCTGCATAAAACTGCGAGCATTTAGTACATTTACCATATGGTCCCTTCAGAAAAGAGATTAGTTGAAATGTATGCTTGGAGGATGAAGTAGCTTGTAGCTTTTCAGTAATAAAATTTCTTAGCTGGAGCTATCCGTAGAAGTCTACATGGGGTATTTGATATTTTTCTTGAAGTCCCTGAAAGCTATAGAGATGTGGTGGGGTGGATTCTAGATCAAACATTTGTAGGACTGTTTTTATCCCTAAGTGTGACCAGCGGGTAAACAATGCCTGTGTTAATCCAGGTTAAAATATTGGGTTGCCCATGATTGGGCAACCCAATCATGGGCAACCCAATATTGGGAAGCCTTGTCGGGCCCCTCTTTGTATTGGTAACTCCTTTGAAATGGAATCATTTGTTACGATATATGACTTGGGATTTCTGTATAGGATAGAGATGGCTTTGATAATATGACTGGAGAAACCGAAGCGGGCCATTACTGAAAACACATAATCCCAAGACACTCAGTCGAAAGCCTTCTCCGAGTCAAACCCCACGGCCATGGCAGGGACTCGAAGATGGTGAGATGTCTCGAGTGCGGCCTCAAAGTGTAGTTCATGAGCAC
The DNA here is from genome assembly GCF_901001135.1 of Rhinatrema bivittatum. Taxonomy (NCBI): domain Eukaryota; kingdom Metazoa; phylum Chordata; class Amphibia; order Gymnophiona; family Rhinatrematidae; genus Rhinatrema; species Rhinatrema bivittatum. The sequence continues at coordinate 8,965,446 of NC_042615.1, forward strand.
CTGCGTTTCTGCCGCCTACAAAGCCGGCCTGTTGTGGGGAGATGATGGATGGTAATACGACCCCTACACGAATAGCCATGATCCTTGCATATAGTTTTAGATCATAGTTCAGTAGGGATATAGGTCTATATGATGCTGCTTGGAGAGGGTCTTTGCCTGGTTTAGGTAATACCGTGATGTATGCATTATTGAAAGTCGATGGGAAGCCATTACCTAGCCACGCTTGGTTGTAAAAGGCAGCTAATATGTCTAAGATCCTGGGACTTAAAATCTTATAGTACTCAGTGGGAAACCCATCTGGACCGGCTGATTTGTGGCATTTGCTTGTTTTTATCACACCAAGCAATTCACCAGGAGTGATAGGGCGACCTAGAAATTCCTTTTGTGCATCTGTTATTTTAGGCAAGGATATGTCTCTGAAGAAATCTTCTTCATCGTTCTGGTCTCCTTCTCTATCTTCCTTATAAAGAGATTCATAAAACTGACGCAGTGTATCTAGTACCTCTGTTGTATTGGTCACATACGTGCCTTCTTTTGTTTTCAATCTGGTAATGTAAGATTTTTTCCTCTTAATTGCTACCATCCAGGATAGTAATCTACTGGATTTATTGCCATGCCTATAGAAGTAGTGCTCCGAGGTCTGGATTGACTTTTGCGCATGAAGGTGTAAATGTGCATTCAATGAGTTTAAACATGCCCAATATGCTGCCTTAGAATCAATGGAGGGTGTCGTCACCAGCTGGATTTTGGCTTGTTGTAATTGTGAGTATAGTGTTAAAATGGTTTGATTTAGCTGTTTGCTTTTTTTCATAGTATATGCTATTATTTCGCCTTGGAGCACCACTTTACTAGTGTCCCAGAATAAAGAAGGATCTGGAAGATGTTGTTTGTTATTATCTTGAAATTCTTACCATTTGGTCTGTAAATACTTGTGAAAGTCTGCATCGCTGGCAAGATGACCTGCTAGTCTCCAAGATTTCCGGGTTTTATGTTCCAAGGAAAACCACATGTCTACCCATATGGGCACGTGGTCTGCTATAGCAATCGAGCCTATGTCTGCAGTCTCCACGTTGGAAAACAGGTGATTGGCTAGTAGAATGTAGTCTATCCTAGACATCGTACTGTATGCTCATGATACAAGAGTGTAGTCTCGTGCCTTCGGATTCAGTATACGCCAAGGGTCCACAAGCCCTAGTTGTTTACATAGTCGTGTTACTCCTGTTTCTGTTTTCTGGCGAAATCCTTTCGGGATCTGAGATTTATCCAGTTGAGCGTCAAGCACACAATTCATATCCCCTGTTACAATTAGGTCGCCTTGGGCATTGGCTAGTAGTAAAGTAATGATGTTGGTAAAGAAAGCAAGGTCTGGCACATTGGGGCCATATATATTGCATAGTGTCAGTTGTTTGCCCACTAATGTACCCATGATAAAACATCCTTCCGGGTCATGAAATTCCTTAGTTATAGTTAGAGGTATATTTTTATTGATCAGGATAGCTACACCACCTTTCTTTCCTTTTGCTGGAGAAAAGTAACATTCGGAAACTCACTCTCTTCAGAGCTTTGTACTTTCCTTGTTGGTGAGGTGTGTTTCTTGGAGGCAGGCGATATTCACTTTTTGCCTTTGAAGATGCTGAAAGACTTTTTTTCATTTTATGGGAGATCCCAACCCGTCTATATTCCATGAAATTATCCTATATTTACCCATTTCGCTCTTCTCTTGTGAAAACACTGAAGGATAGCGCTTTGCGATGAGATGAAAGGGGCCAGGTTCCCAGCCTGACCTGTGCCCCACGGAGTAAAATGGTTTGATGGTATTGTTCACCTATCTTCTTCCCCACCTTCTTCCACTTCTTAAAATAGTCAGGCAAGCTTAGATCAGATTTTAGACATACCTTATATTTTTTGTGAATTCCCCCTATCCCTACTCCCATGAATCCCAAAACACCACTTCTCTCTATCCCCATGCCCTAAGCCTTATAAAAGTAAACCCCCCTTATAGTTTCTTAATGTCCCTCACAATTGAAGGAATGCAGAAGTCACGATTTGGAGCGTTCCCGCCCCACAACACAGAATATTTGCCAGACAGAAATATTTTTCACAGCGAGGTCCTGGCAATTGGATTCTGATTATGCTAATCGTTGGGCTTAAAAGCCAGGAGATCATTGTACCGGGATATATACATTTCCCCTGTTGGTTTCCATTTTATTCTTTTATTACAGGTGTTGCCACTCTCTTTGTAAATTTTTATACCCGGGTCTTGTAGTTAATGCCCCAGTTAAAAGCACCTTGCTTATAGCTGATAAACTCCAAAAGTTCTCTAGTGATTAACTGCTGAAATCATTTTGAAGTAATCGATGTGAAAAATTTTTGGGCTCTCTCCAGAGTTTCAAACGATTGCCCTTTCTCTCCATACCAGATCTTTAATGTCGCTGGGTATTGCAGGGCAAATTTAGTTTGTTTTTCCACTAACGTGGAACATATAGGTGAGAATGCCTTCCGTTGTTGTGACACCTGAGCTGAGAAATCTTGTGTGATTCTTATTTTATTTCCTTGATATAAAATTTCTCGCTGCTTCCTCGAAGCCAGCCATATTTTCTGCTTGTGGGCAAAGTTTAGGATTTTAGCTGCTGCTATCCTAGGACTCGTGTCTGATTCCTTCCGGAGGCCCACCCTATGTGCCCTTTCTATACTGATCTTTCCTTTGAGCTCAGGTTCCCCCCGGGCTTCTGGCAGCCAGTCCTCCAGAAAGGCTCCAAGTCCTTTCTCATCCACATTCTCGGGTGGCCCTAACAATCGTAAGTTTGTCCTACGAGACCTATTTTCAAGGTCATCAAGTTTAAGCTGAAATTCTTTTAGGGTCACCTCCTGCATGCACAGTTTCCCCGTTTGCGCCGTCAAGTCATCTTCGAGCAGGGAGACTCGTCCCTCAACCTGCTCAAGACGCGGTCCTAGTTCTGTTAGGGCTTCTCTTACCTCGGATAATTTTTCAGAGATTCCAGCAAGTTTTTCATCTAGAGTTGCCGCTATTATTTCTTTTAGCGCCGCTGCTGTTAAAGTGCTTTGCAGAGAGGACTCGCCGTCACACGAGGCCGCCGCCATCTTGCCATCCACCGCAGGCTTTGCTCGTTCTTTTTCTTTTCATCCGCTTTTAGAGGTCATAATGCCTGGGGATCTATTCATGTAGGTGACAATTGACATGTGCCACCTTTCTCGTATCCCGGTTGTGGGTTTAAAAGCCGTTTGCAAGATTTTGCCGTTGATTTCCTGTTGTGGAGCCGGGAGCCAAAGCAAGTCACGTCTGCTTCAGCAGACCCCTGGGTGCCTCACAATGACCCCTGTGTGCCCCACGTGACCCCTGTGTGCCTCTTTTTATGGTTTTGCACTTTTGAATGCTGATCTTTTTGCTTTTATTTTTTGAAACACCTCTTCAGAGAATCTTATTAATTTCCCTTTCCAGTTACTTTTTTTTCACTTTTCTTGCATAAAGATTTGTTGCCTTTATGATAGCGCCTTCTGATTTAGCCCACTGTTGTTCCATTTCTCCCATCTAGCTCTTCCTCAAGGTACTTCTCCATTTTTTCAAAGTTTGCATTTCTGAAATCTATGACTTTGATCATCATGTGACTTTTTCTTAACTGCTATATCAAAGCAAACCATCCGATGATCGCTGGGTCGCAGATAGGCACCTACCCAGACATTCGAGAAACTGTCTCCATTCGTGAGCGCCAGGTCTAGTAGTGCTCCTCCCCTCATGAGTTCCCTCACCATTTGTCTAAGCAGAGCTCCTTGAAAGGTGTCCACGATCTCTCTACTCCTTCAGATTTTGCAGCAGGGGTACTCCAAGCAGCAGCATTTCTCCCTTGTTTCCCAACCTTTGGATATCTGTAGTCAAATCTCTGTCCAATTCTTCTGTGGGCCACACTAGTGTAAATGGAAGCACCATCTTCTTTTAAGACAGCCCACTCTTTATCCCACACCCCCTGCATTTCTAAGATATTGCTTTGGCCATCTCTTTGGTTGCTCAGCAGGTTCTAGCCCAGGATGGCTGCATGCTATTCTTGAGAGTCCCCGAGCCCTGTCTCCGTAATACTAGTAATATCCAAGTCTGCCTTCACCATGACGGCTTGTCTTTTGTTCCTCAGCAGGTTCTAGCCCAGGATGGCTGCATGCTATTCTTGAGAGTCCCCGAGCCCTGTCTCCGTAATACTAGTAATATCCAAGTCTGCCTTCACCATGACGGCTTGTCTTTTGTTCCTCAGCAGGTTATAGCCCAGGATGGCTGCATGCTATTCTTGAGAGTCCCCGAGCCCTGTCTCCGTAATACTAGTAATATCCAAGTCTGCCTTCACCATGACGGCTTGTCTTTTGTTCCTCAGCAGGTTATAGCCCAGGATGGCTGCATGCTATTCTTGAGAGTCCCCGAGCCCTGTCTCCGTAATACTAGTAATATCCAAGTCTGCCTTCACCATGACGGCTTGTCTTTTGTTCCTCAGCAGGTTATAGCCCAGGATGGCTGCATGCTATTCTTGAGAGTCCCCGAGCCCTGTCTCCTTAATACTAGTAATATCCAAGCCTGCCTTCACCATGACGGCTTGTCTTTTGTTCCTCAGCAGGTTATAGCCCAGGATGGCTGCATGCTATTCTTGAGAGTCCCCGAGCCCTGTCTCCGTAATACTAGTAATATCCAAGTCTGCCTTCACCATGACGGCTTGTCTTTTGTTCCTCAGCAGGTTATAGCCCAGGATGGCTGCATGCTATTCTTGAGAGCCCCTGAGCCCTGTCTCCGTAATACTAGTAATATCCAAGTCTGCCTTCACCATGACGGCTTGGAAATCTGGAACTTTGTTGCTCAGTCTGCAAGCGTTAGTGAACATAACTTTCCAGCTTTTTTCTCCTCAGTTTCCTGCTCTTTTCTGTGCTTTTTGCTTGAAAGTGAACTAATTTTGTGTTTTTCTCCACCCACATCCTCTATTTCTGTACAAAGAAGTGAAAATTATTTTGATATTACTCTTGAAGCCTCCTGAATCGTGCTTAGCTCAGACAAATGACTTAACAAGTCCATTTGGTAAATAGTGAAGCCAGTGGCTAGAGTGCTTGGACATTGAGAGGTCAGCCATTATCCGGCTATCTTGTCTAGGTTATTCAGTGGCACGGCCATGCTGCTGAATATTTCTGGATATCTAACAGATGGATAGGCTTAGCTGGAGAAGTAGCCATGGCCAGGAAAGCTGGTAGCCCACCCACCACTTAGTTATCTGGGTAAGTAGCAGCTGCTAAATGCAGCTGAAAATAGAAACAGAGACACTTAGCCAGATAAGTCCATGCTTATCCGGCCCCGAGCTTCTTATATTATCCTTTCTTATCCTCTGCAATACAAACATTTTCATTCAACCTCTGCTTTACACAACAGTTCTAATTTCTGCTCACTTTTAGTATTTGGTGAAGATCTGTGTTCTGCATGTGTGAACAGAGTGAGATACTTTGCTAGGATATAAGTTCTGGGAAGGGATCTGTAGCAGTCCTCCAGCTTGCTCTGTTTTCCCGATAGGAGGTGTATTAGTCTTCTAAGGCTTGGTGTAATATTTGCCGTGCTGCCTTTTCATATAGGGTTGTTGCTGTTTGAGTTCTGGGAAAGGATCTTTAGCAGTCCTCCAGCTTCCTCTGTTTTCCTGATAGGAGGTGTATTAGTCTTCTAAGGCTTGGTGTAATATTTGCCGTGCTGCCTTTTCATATAGGGTTGTTGCTGTTTGAGTTCTGGGAAGGGATCTGTAGCAGTCCTCCAGCTTGCTCTGTTTTCCTGATAGGAGGTGTATTAGTCTTCTAAGGCTTGGTGTAATATTTGCCGTGCTGCCTTTTCATATAGGGTTCTTGCTGTTTGAGTTCTGGGAAAGGATCTTTAGCAGTCCTCCAGCTTGCTCTGTTTTCCTGATAGGAGGTGTATTAGTCTTCTAAGGCTTGGTGTAATATTTGCCGTGCTGCCTTTTCATATAGGGTTGTTGCTGTTTGAGTTCTGGGAAGGGATCTGTAGCAGTCCTCCAGCTTCCTCTGTTTCCTGATAGGAGGTGTATTAGTCTTCTAAGTCTTGGTGTAATATTTGCCGTGCTGCCTTTTCATATAGGGTTGTTGCTGTTTGAGTTCTGGGAAAGGATCTTTAGCAGTCCTCCAGCTTGCTCTGTTTTCCTGATAGGAGGTGTATTAGTCTTCTAAGGCATGGTGTAATATTTGCCGTGCTGCCTTTTCATATAGGGTTGTTGCTGTTTGAGTTCTGGGAAGGGATCTGTAGCAGTCCTCCAGCTTCCTCTGTTTTCCTGATAGGAGGTGTATTAGTCTTCTAAGGCTTGGTGTAATATTTGCCGTGCTGCCTTTTCATATAGGGTTGTTGCTGTTTGAGTTCTGGGAAAGGATCTTTAGCAGTCCTCCAGCTTCCTCTGTTTCCTGATAGGAGGTGTATTAGTGTTCTAAGGCTTGGTGTAATATTTGCCGTGCTGCCTTTTCATATAGGGTTGTTGCTGTTTGAGTTCTGGGAAAGGATCTTTAGCAGTCCTCCAGCTTCCTCTGTTTCCTGATAGGAGGTGTATTAGTGTTCTAAGGCTTGGTGTAATATTTGCAGTGCTGCCTTTTCATATAGGGTTGTTGCTGTTTGAGTTCTGGGAAAGGATCTTTAGCAGTCCTCCAGCTTCCTCTGTTTTCCTGATAGGAGGTGTATTAGTCTTCTAAGGCTTGGTGTAATATTTGCCGTGCTGCCTTTTCATATAGGGTTGTTGCTGTTTGAGTTCTGGGAAGGGATCTGTAGCAGTCCTCCAGCTTGCTCTGTTTTCCTGATAGGAGGTGTATTAGTCTTCTAAGGCTTGGTGTAATATTTGCAGTGCTGCCTTTTCATATAGGGTTGTTGCTGTTTGAGTTCTGGGAAAGGATCTTTAGCAGTCCTCCATCTTCCTCTGTTTTCCTGATAGGAGGTGTATTAGTCTTCTAAGGCTTGGTGTAATATTTGCCGTGCTGCCTTTTCATATAGGGTTCTTGCTGTTTGAGTTCTGGGAAGGGATCTGTAGCAGTCCTCCAGCTTGCTCTGTTTTCCCGATAGGAGGTGTATTAGTCTTCTAAGGCTTGGTGTAATATTTGCCGTGCTGCCTTTTCATATAGGGTTGTTGCTGTTTGAGTTCTGGGAAAGGATCTGTAGCAGTCCTCCAGCTTGCTCTGTTTTCCCGATAGGAGGTGTATTAGTGTTCTAAGGCTTGGTGTAATATTTGCCGTGCTGCCTTTTTATATAGGATTGTTGCTGTTTGAGTTCTGGGAAAGGATCTTTAGCAGTCCTCCAGCTTCCTCTGTTTTCCTGATAGGAGGTGTATTAGTCTTCTAAGGCTTGGTGTAATATTTGCCGTGCTGCCTTTTCATATAGGGTTGTTGCTGTTTGAGTTCTGGGAAAGGATCTTTAGCAGTCCTCCAGCTTCCTCTGTTTTCCTGATAGGAGGTGTATTAGTCTTCTAAGGCTTGGTGTAATATTTGCAGTGCTGCCTTTTCATATAGGGTTGTTGCTGTTTGAGTTCTGGGAAAGGATCTTTAGCAGTCCTCCAGCTTCCTCTGTTTTCCTGATAGGAGGTGTATTAGTCTTCTAAGGCTTGGTGTAATATTTGCAGTGCTGCCTTTTCATATAGGGTTGTTGCTGTTTGAATTCTGGGAACTGGTGCTGACCTGACAAGCTGGGTGTGAGGGGTTGTCCCAGCCCCACTGAGGGACCTGTTCCAGCTTTGAAATGTTTGGGGGGGGGGGGGGGGTGCAAGCTGCAAGGGGTGCCTGGAACCTTTTTTTTGGCACTTTGGGGGGATGGGAGGTAGTGTATGTTGTGGCATGGAAGATCTTTTTTTTTTGGCACTTAGGAGGTGAAAAGGGGGGCCCAGCACAACTTACAGGTTATTTTGAGCACTTTGGAGGATAAAGGGGGTATGGAGTGGGCCTGGAAGACCTTATTTGTTTTGTACACTTTGTGGTAGAGATGTGAATCGTGTCCTCGATCGTCTTAACGATCGATTTTGGCTGGGAGGGGGAGGGAATCGTATTGTTGCCGTTTGGGTGTGTAAAGTATCGTGAAAATCATTAAAATCGTGAGCCGGCACACTAAAACCCCCTAAAACCCACCCCGACCCTTTAAATTAAATCCCCCACCCTCCCGAACCCCCCCCAAATGCATTAAATTACCTGGGGATCCAGCGGTGGTCCAGAACGGCGGCGGTCCGGAACGGCCCCCTCAATTGAATCCTGTTGTCTTCAGCCGGCGCCATTTTGCAAAATGGCCGCCGCAAAATGGCGGCGGCCATAGACAAAAACGATTCGACGCAGGAGGTTGTTCAGCGGCGGTCCGGAACCCCCGCTGAACGACCTCCTGCAGTCGATCTCTTGCCGGCGCCATTTTCCGTACGGAAAACGATTCGCGGCAAGAAATCGCTTCCTGAACCCCGCTGGACTCCCAGAAACTTTTGGCCAGCTTGGAGGGGCCTCCTGACCCCCAGAAGACTTGCCAAAAGTCCAGCGGGGGTCCGGAACGACCTCCTGCGTCGAATCATTTTTGTCTATGGCTGCCGCCATTTTGCGGCGGCCATTTTGCAAAATGGCGCCGGCTGAAGACAACAGGATTCAATTGAGGGGGCCGTTCCGGACCGCCGCCGATCTGGACCACCGCTGGATCCCCAGGTAATTTAAAGCATTTGTCGGGGGGGTTCGGGAGGGTGGGGGATTTAATTTAAAGGGTCGGGGGTGGGTTTTAGGGGGTTTTAGTGTGCCGGTTTTCCTGCCCTCCCCCTTCCCCCGATTTATGATTTTTTAACGATAAATCGGGGGAATTGGTATTGTATCGTGGCCCTAACGATTTTTGACGATTTAAAATATATCGGACGATATTTTAAATCGTCAAAAAACGATTCACATCCCTACTTTGTGGGGAGGGGTTTGGGGTGCAAGGGGTGCCTGACGCAACTTATATTTTTTGAGCAACTTGGGGGGGGTGGACGGGGGGTACAAAGGGGACCCCTAGAACCTTATATTTCATTTAGAGTACTTGGGAGGGGGAGAAGGTATGGGAGGATGTTGCTGCATGGGCACTTATTTTATTTCTGGGCAGGTGGGGCTGCCTCGAATGGCAGTCCTGGGTTGAGCCTTTATCGGCCCTGACCCCTTACTCAACCTTTTATTGAGCCTTGTTTTGTTTTTTTTAGGGGGGCCGGCCCTCCCAGCTCACATTTTACCACATTTCAAATAAGTGTAAATATTTTATTGCAGCTGACTACCTTCTTGGTTGGTAGCAATAAAGTATTTGCATCAGATTGCTAGTATGACCCTCTTTGCATGCATTTGCATTATTCAAGCATGCAATTCAGAAGTGAGGAAGGTCATTGTAATAGGGAAGAGTAAATAGGCGGGGAGATGCAAAATATCACATATATCGTGCGATATCGCGTGATATATGCTGTTTAATAAACGCATTAGAGCACTACCACAGCTTGATGCATCTCCCAGTTAGTTGGCAAAATTCTAGCTGGCTATCTTATTAGCTGGTGAGTATTTAGCTGGATAAGTGTTCAAATATTCATTTAGCTGGCTAACTTCTGAGTTAACAAAAGTGAATTAATATCATCCCTCAATCTTCCCAAAATGAATAGAAAATATCAGATATCTACATCCTGACATGCATCTTGTACACCAAAAAAGATTTTTTGTAACTTTTTAAAATAATTTCAAATCAAATTTTTATGGAAGAGATTGATGGTTTCATATAGCATGAAGGCTGTTACCATCCCGTTACTTAACGCTCCACAATTGTTGCACGCCCCGTCCACGCCCAGCCCGCACATGGGCCTGCTCACCTCGCTAGCTCCTCTGCAGGTCATGGGTTGGCTTCCCCAGCGGCAGCCGCGAGCTCCTCCAGGCCTCGGTGTCCCGCGGCGGCAGTTCCCGGGCCTTCCACTGCGCATCAGGCCTCACGCTTTCTCGGTGATGTTGACCATGCCCCTGCGTACTTGCGCGCGCGCGGACCGCCCAGCCTCTTGTAGGGCTAGGGGCGGGTCCTAGCACCACGGCATGCCCTGATTGAACATGCTACATAAGGAAGTTCCTGCCTGCACTTCCTTGCCTTGGCAATTGGGTGGGCACTGTATGGGGCAGATTTTAAATGCCCTGCGCGTGTAAATCCGGCCGGATTTACGCGCGCAGGGCCCTCCCGCGCCGGCACGCCTATTTTGCATAGGCCGCCGGCACGCGCAGAGCCCCGGGACGCGCGTAAGTCCCGGGGCTTTCTAAAAGGGGCATGTCGGGGCGTGTCGGGGGCGCGTCTAAAATGACGCGGCATTTCGGGGGCGTGACGCGGCGTTGCGGGGGCGAGCCCGGGGGCGTGGTGCCGGCCCGGAGATGTGGTCGAGGCCTCCGGACCAGCCCTCGGGTTGGGTAATGGCGCGCCAGCAGCCCGCTGGCGCACGCAGATTTACGTCTGCTTTTCGCAGGCGTAAATCGTGGAATAAAGGTAAGGGGGGGGGGTTTAGATAGGGCCAGGGGGGTGGGTTAGGTAGGGGAAGGGAGGGGAAGGTGGGGGGAGGGCGAAGGAAAGTTCCCTCCGAGGCCACTCCGAAATCGGAGCGGCCTCGGAGGGAACAGGCAGCGCACGCTGGGCTCGGCGCGTGCAGGTTGCACAAATGTGCACCCCCTTGCGCGCGCCGACCCCGGATTTTATAAGATACACGTGGCTACGCACATATCTTATAAAATCCAGCGTACATTTGTTTGCGCCTGGTGCGCGAACAAAAGTACGCGATCACGCAATTTTTTTAAAATCTACCCTTATGTGTACTAGTTTGCCTCCGCATTCACAGTCTTGTTCCAGTCTTATTCCAGTGTTCTACTGTTCCAGCATCCTACTGTTCCAGCCTGTCCAGCGTCCTCCTGTTCCAGCATCCTTCTGTCCTGTCTCCCCAGGTAGTACCTTCAGACTGTCTCTCTGGTACTGACCTCTGCCTGCTCCATTGTCCATTCTGCTCGCTGGCTGGATCTTCACCTCTGCCTGCCTTGTGACCTCATCTGACCCCTGGAACCTGACCCCTGCTTCATTGACTACTCTCGGACTGACTCCTGGTATCTGACCTCTGCCTTGGCTGACACTCCTTGGTCTGATCCACAGAACCTGACCCCGGCTGCCATTGACCACATCTCTTGATTCTGGCTTTGTCCCTTGCCTTGTCATAGCCTACGCTGTACTGGACTTCCCAAATCCTCCAGGCCTACAGCCTAGTGAGTGTCCATGCTGCCTTGCTGCTCATGGGCATGCCTCTCTACCACTTCTATAGGAAACCCTGCAAGGCCCATCTAAGTCCAAACAGCCCGGGGGGACCGCAGGCTTTCAGTGGTGAAGCTCATCCTAGCCTCTGTCCCCTCTTGTGCTCTGCCCCCTGGGGGCAGGTGCTTCCTGGTCCCTACAGGGAGCCATTCCACACTGCTCCAGGACAAGGGTCCACCTCCAAGCGCAAAAGATTGCCAAGGCCGTGGACTCGGCGGAGTCTCCCACCTCCAGGGCCCTACCGGGTTTGGCCGCAACAGTCAAATAATTTCACCAAGCTTTGGAATCGTTAGCCTCTTCGGTGGAAGAGCTTCATTCCCAGCTATGAGATACAGCTCTGGCCAATCCCGTGGGCCTATTGGCCTCTATGCTACCCAAAGATCGTTGGCGCTCCCTGCACCTCCTAAATACAATGGGGACCCACACTCTTGTCTTGGCTTCCTCAACCAGTGCTTCATGCAATTTGCACTGCAACCCTCCTTGTTCCTGAAGGAAACTACCAAAGCGACCTTCATCCTTTCCTGCCTAGAAGGGAAGGCTCTTGCAGGGGCCTCTCCATTGTGAGAACACTCTGATCCCCTGCTTTCCAAGTTATCCGAGTTTGTTGCTCTCTTCAAGCAGACCTTCGGAGACCCAGGCTGCCAAGCTGTAGCCAGCCAAAATCTACTCCTCCTCCATCAATGGTCACGGACCCTCTCAGAGTATATGGTGAAATTCAGGACCCTGGCTACCGAGCTCTGGTGGAAAGAAGATTTTCTGCAAGCCATCTTCCTAGATGGTTTCTCCAGGGCTCTCAAAGATGAACACTCCATCCATGAGACTCCCACGTCTCTAGAGGACCCGATTTCCCTCACTGGGAGGATCGACCATTGCCTCCGGCAATGGTGCCTAGAAGTAAAGGCCTCTCGCTCTCCTACTCCATGCCCCATGCATGTCCAGCCAAGACTCCATCACCACCACCTCTTCCCATGGTGGAATCCATGGAGGTGAACCTTGGGCAACTGTCTCTGACTGAACGTCTTCGTTGGAGGAAGGAATGTCTTTGTCTTTACTGTGGTGCCTCCAGACATCTTCTGCAGTTCTGTCTGGTCCATCCGGAAAACTGCAACTCCTGAGCCCGGTGGGGGTCCCGAGCTTAGGCGCTACTGTCACCAGCCCTCAACTCCTGCTTCCAGTCTCTCTGGGCATTGGGTCCCACTCCTTCGCCACCACTGCTCTTGTCAATAAAGGGGCAAGTGGAAGCTTCATCATGGATGACATCGTCAAGCTTCTGAACATTCCTCTTCAGTTATTAGAGGTGAGCCTTCATATTGCCTCCATCCAAGGAGAACATCTTCCAGAGCTCATCACCCATCGAACAGTGCCCGTTCTTCTTACTGTGGGCACTCTCCATGAGGAGTAGATGTCCTTCTATGTGTTAAAATGCTCTACACATCCAGTCATTCTGGGGCTGCCCTGGCTCCAGTCCCATGAACCCCAGTTCGATTGGCATTCCCTGCAATTGGTGCAGTGGGTTTCCAATTGCCAGAAGACATGTCTACATCAAGTATCTCCAGCCGTCTCTGTCTTGAAGTCTACCACCCTATCTGGTTTGCCTACCCAGTATGCCGAGTTTGAAGACGTTTTCTCGAAGCAGAAGGCTGACACACTACCTCCGCTACGCAAGCTGAATTGCTCTCTGGAACTGCTCCAGGCACAATGCCTCCCAAGGGTAGGTCATCTGTAAGTAACAGAATGTGTAAGGTCAATAAATAAGTTCACACCCATAATTCATTAGTAATTTTGAGTTTTTGATTGCAGCCAAAAGATCTTATATTAAACAAAGTTCCTATACTAAAGCTGCCCAATTTAATTCTTCAATCATTCCAAATGGTGTTGCTGTACAGAGCATATAAATCTAAAAAAACGTGGCCTTGTTGGGAGGGCAGTAAGCTATTATGTTTTGATGCTGGTGTTTCTAAGCTCATGTTTTGATACCGTCTTTTAAACTTGATGCCAGAATATTGTTATTTTATGAACTGATATTAGGTTAATGTAGGAGTGCTACTTTTGCACAATTCACTAGGAATCAATAAAAACAAAATTTCTCAATAAAAACATGGACATTACAATGAGGAAGGTGATTGGTGATTCATGATCTACTGAACTGTGGGGCATTGAGTACTGGGATGGTAACAGTCTTCATGCTATATCAATCTCTTCCATAAAAATTTGATTTGAAATTATTTAAAACTATTACAAAAAATTTTTTTGTATACAAGATGCATGTTAGGATGTAGATATCTTTGATATTTTGTGTTCATTTCAGGAAGATTGAGGAATGATGTTAATTTGCTTTTGTTAATATTATTACATTCCATGGTGGTTATTTTTTGCATTGGTTTGTAACTTCTGAGTTAGCCAGCCAAATGTTTTTGAATATGTGCCTCTTAATTTCTAATCAGGAAGACAGCAGCAGAAGTGAGACACAGAAATGAGCCTACATTGTCACTTGCTCATAGCTATCAGGAACCATGTGTAATGAGTCATCAGTCATCGGGTTCTCTGTATGTAAGAAGAATGTATGTGTAAAGCCAGCAATGAGCACAATCTCTGTACTCATTGGATTGTCTGTCAGAGATAGCATTTTGAAGACCATCAATGAGCATACACTTATTGCTCAATAAGTCCTCCATGGGTCAGAGAAAGTATGTGTAAGGTCAACAATGCATGCACACATTCATCACTCACTGGGTCATCTATGTGTCAGAGATAGCATGTCTAAGGTCAGGAATGAATGTAAAGTCATCGATTTTCAGGTCTTCTGTAAGTAACAGAATGTGTAAGGTCAATAAATAAGTTCACACCCATAATTCATTGGTAATTTTGTGTTTCTGATTGCAGCCATGACCTCTTATGTGCTTCCTTTCATACTCTTCATGGGTACTTTTGGAATTACAAATGCTGCCAAAATTATAGTTGTGCCGCCAATCATGTTTGAAAGCCATCTATATATTTTCAAGACTTTGGCATCTGCTTTACAAGAACAAGGCCATGAAACAGTGTTCTTGGTGTCTGAGGGCAGGGATGTGCCTCTATCAAGTCACTACAAGCTACAGCGGTACCCGGGAATCTTCAACAGCAGCACCTCTGATAACTTCCTACAGTCCAAAATGCAGAATATTTTCTCTGGTAGGTTGACAGCAATAGAGTTCTTTGACATTCTGGATCACTATTCCATGAACTGTGACATGATGGTTGGAAATCAGGAGCTGATGCATCAACTTAAACAGCAGAACTTTGATCTTCTCCTAGTGGATCCTAATGAGATGTGTGGCTTTGTTATAGCTCATCTTCTTGGAGTTAAATATGCTGTGTTCTCAACTGGCCTTTGGTACCCAGCAGAGGTTGGTGCCCCAGCTCCACTGGCTTATGTTCCAGAGTTTAATTCACTACTTACTGACCATATGAATCTCTTGGAAAGAATTAAAAATACTGTCATTTACTTGGTTTCCAGATTAGGAGTTTATTTTGTAGTTCTCCCAAAATATGAAAGAATAATGTGGAAGCACAAGGTGGTACCAGAGAAGTCCATGTATGATCTGGTCCATGGATCCAGCCTTTGGATGCTATGTACTGATGTTGCCCTAGAGTTCCCAAGACCAACTCTGCCTCATGTTGTCTACGTGGGAGGAATCCTTACGAGACCAGCCAGACCTTTGCCAGAAGTAAGCTTTATTACTCTTTAAGTTCTCTAACAGTGAAAGAATGGTAAAAGAAAAATCATGATGTCATGGTACAATATAAACTTTGGAACTTCAAGGTGTATGATATTAGCTGACATCCAATGATCACCAGATAGTATGGCTTAATATAAGAGCAAAGGAAGAGAGGAGTCACAACAAAGGTCAAGATCCTGCATTTCTACATACCAAATTTGTTAAGATGTGGGAATACCTTAGCAAGGCACTGGAGGGGTGGGGAGGCAGTGAGGATCCAGGTGAACTAGAAGCTATGGTAAGGGCGGCAAGTCTTTGATATGAAGGTAAATAAAAGTAAGAGGAAGAACAGACTAGTCTGGTTTTCAAAAGAGGTGGCTGAAAAAGGAAGGGCAAAAAGAGGTATCAGAATGATTAGGACATGGAAGAAAACCTAGAAAGTCTGAAAGAAACAGGGAAGATGGGACACCAAAGACAAAATTGGAGGAAAATGTAGCTAAGGCCATGAAGGAAGGTGCAACATGTTATACATGTTATGCATGTTATACATGTTATGCATGTTATACATATTGGGGTAGATTTTAAAAGAAGCGCGATCAGCCTACTTTTGCTTGCGCATCAGACTCAAGCAAAAGTACGCTGGATTTTAGTAGATACGCGCGGAGCCGCGCGTATCCACTAAAATCCTGGATCGGCGCGCGCAAGGCTATCGATTTTGTATAGCCTGCGCGCGCCGAGCCGCGCTGCCTCCCCCCGTTCCCTCCAAGGCCGCTCCGAAATCGGAGCGGCCTCGGAGGGAACTTTCCTTTGCCCTCCCCTCACCTTACCCTCCCTTCCCCTACCTAACCCACCCACCCGGCCCTGTCTACACCCCCCCCTTACCTTTGTCGGGGGATTTACGCCTCCCGGAGGGAGACGTAAATCCCCGCGCGCCAGCGGGCCTGCTGCGCGCCGGGCCGCGACCTGGGGGCGGGTACGGAGGGCGCGGCCACGCCCCCGGGCCGTAGCCACGCCCCCGTACCCGCCCCCAAAACGCTGCCGACATGCCCCCGGAACGCCGCGACGACCGGGCCCGCCCCCCGACACGCCCCCCTCCGAGAACCCCGGGACTTACGCGAGTCCCGGGGCTCTGCGCGCGCGGGGAGGCCTATGTAAAATAGGCTTCCCGGCGCGCAGGGCCCTGCTCGCGTAAATCCGCCCGGTTTTGGGCGGATTTACGCGAGCAGGGCTCTGAAAATCCGCCCCATTATACATGTTATACATGTTATACATGTGCGTGACTGGAGGAAGGTCAGAGGTAGGTCTGCAAGACTAAGGATGTGTGGTCATTGAAACATATAGGTAAAATGCAATGAATGAGACCATATATTATACATGTTATACATATTATACATGTTATACATGTGCGTGAATGGAGGAAGGTCAGAGGTAAGTCTGCAAGACTAAGGATGTATAGTCATTGAAACATAAAGGTAAAATGCAATGAATGAGACCATATATTATACATGGTATACATGGTATACATGTTATACATGTATACATGTGCATGAATGGAGGAAGGTCAGAGGTAGGTCTGCAAGACTAAGGATGTATACTCATTGAAACATAAAGGTAAAATGCAATGAATGAGACCATATATTATACATGTTATACATATTATACATGTTATACATGTGCGTGAATGGAGGAAGGTCAGAGGTAAGTCTGCAAGACTAAGGATGTATAGTCATTGAAACATAAAGGTAAAATGCAATGAATGAGACCATATATTATACATGGTATACATGGTATACATGTTATACATGTATACATGTGCATGAATGGAGGAAGGTCAGAGGTAGGTCTGCAAGACTAAGGATGTATACTCATTGAAACATATAGGTAAAATGCAATGAATGAGACCATATATTATACATGTTATACATATTATACATGTTATACATGTGCGTGAATGGAGGAAGGTCAGAGGTAAGTCTGCAAGACTAAGGATGTATAGTCATTGAAACATAAAGGTAAAATGCAATGAATGAGACCATATATTATACATGGTATACATGGTATACATGTTATACATGTATACATGTGCATGAATGGAGGAAGGTCAGAGGTAGGTCTGCAAGACTAAGGATGTATACTCATTGAAACATAAAGGTAAAATGCAATGAATGAGACCATATATTATATATGTTATACATGTTATACATGTGCATGAATGGAGGAAGGTCAGAGGTAAGTCTGCAAGACTAAGGATGTATAGTCATTGAAACATAAAGGTAAAATGCAATGAATGAGACCATATATTATACATGTTATACATGGTATACATGTTATACATGTATACATGTGCATGAATGGAGGAAGGTCAGAGGTAGGTCTGCAAGACTAAGGATGTATACTCATTGAAACATAAAGGTAAAATGCAATGAATGAGACCATATATTATACATGTTATACATGTTATACATGTGCATGAATGGAGGAAGGTCAGAGGTAAGTCTGCAAGACTAAGGATGTATAGTCATTGAAACATAAAGGTAAAATGCAATGAATGAGACCATATTTTATACATGTGATACATGTATACATGTGCATGAATGGATAAAGGTCAGAGGTAGGTCTGCAAGACTAAGGATGTATACTCATTGAAACAAAGGTAAAATGCAATGAATGAGACCATATATTATACATATTATGCATGTTATACATGTTATACATGTTATACATGTTATACATGTGCATGAATGGAGGAAGGTCAGAGGTAGGTCTGCAAGACTAAGGATGTATAGTCATTGAAACATAAAGGTAAAATGCAATGAATGAGACCATATTTTATACATATTATACATGTTATACATGTTGTACATGTTATACATGTGCATGAATGGAGGAAGGTCAGAGGTAGGTCTGCAAGACTAAGGATGTATAGTCATTGAAACATAAAGGTAAAATGCAATGAATGAGACCATATTTTATACATATTATACATGTTATACATGTTGTACATGTTATACATGTGCATGAATGGAGGAAGGTCAGAGGTAGGTCTGCAAGACTAAGGATGTATAGTCATTGAAACATAAAGGTAAAATGCAATGAATGAGACCATATATTATACATATTATACATATTATACATATTATACATGCTATACATGTTATACATATTATACATGTTATACATGTGCATGAATGGAGGAAGGTCAGAGGTAGGTCTGCAAGACTAAGGATGTATAGTCATTGAAACATAAAGGTAAAATGCAATGAATGAGACCATTTATTATACATGTTATACATGTGCATGAATGGAGGAAGGTCAGAGGTAGGTCTGCAAGACTAAGGATGTATAGTCATTGAAACTAGAGATGTGAATCATGTCCTCGATCATCTAAACGATCGATTTCAGCTGGGAGGGGGAGGGAATCGTATTGTTGCCGTTTGGGTGTGTAAAGTATCGTGAAAATCATTAAAATCGTGAGCCGGCACACTAAAACCCCCTAAAACCCACCCCCGACCCTTTAAATTATGTTATACATGTGCATGAATGGAGGAAGGTCAGAGGTAGGTCTGCAAGACTAAGGATGTATAGTCATTGAAACATATAGGTGAAATGCAATGAATGAGACCATATACATGTTATACATGTATACATGTGCATGAATGGAGAAAGATCAGATGTAGGTCTGCAAGACTAAGGATGTATAGTCATTGAAACATAAAGGTAAAATGCAATGAATGAGACCATATATTATACATATTATACATGTTATACATATTATACATGTTATACACGTTATACATGTTAAACATGTGCATGAATGGAGGAAGGTCAGAGGTAGGTCTGCAAGACTAAGGATGTATAGTCATTGAAACATAAAGGTAAAATGCAATGAATGAGACCATATATTATACATGTTATACATGTGCATGAATGGAGGAAGATCAGAGGTAGGTCTGCAAGACTAAGGATGTATAGTCATTGAAACAAAGGTAAAATGCAATGAATGAGACCATATATTATACATATTATACATGTATACATGTTATACCTGTGCATGAATGGAGGAAGGTCAGAGGTAGGTCTGCAAGACTAAGGATGTATAGTCATTGAAACAAAGGTAAAATGCAATGAATGAGACCATATATTATACATATTGGGGCGGATTTTAAGAGCCCTGCTCGCCTAAATCCGCCCAAATCCGGGCGGATTTAGGCGAGTAGGGCCCTGCACGCTGGTGAGCCTATTTTACATAGGCCTACCGGCGCGCGCAGAGCCCCGGGACTCGCGTAAGTCCCGGGGATTTCGGAGGGGGGCGTGTCGGGGGCGTGTCGGGGGCGGGACCGAAGCGCGCAGCATTTTCGGGGCGTGTCGGGAGCGTTCCGGGGGCGGGCACGGGGGCGTGGCTATGGCCCGGGGCGGTCCGGGGGCGTGGCCACGCCCTCCGGACCCGCCCCCAGGTCGCGTCCCGGCACGCTAGCAGCCCGCTGGCGCGCAGGGATTTACACCTCCTTCCGGGAGGCGTAAATCCCCCGACAAAGGTAAGGATGGGGTTTAGACAGGGCCGGGCGGGTGGGTTAGGTAGGGGAAGGGAGGGGAAGGTGAGGGGAGGGCAAAAGAAAGTTCCCTCCGAGGCCGCTCCGATTTCCGAGCGGCCTCGGAGGTAACGGAGGTAGGCTGCGCGGCTTGGCGCGCGCCGGCTATACAGAATCCATAGCCTTGCGCGCGCCGATCCCTACTTTTGCTTGCGCCTGATGCGCCAGCAAAAGTAGGCCAAATCGAGCGGTTTGAAAATCTACCCCATTATACATATATACATATTATACATGTTATACATATTATACATGTTATACATGTGCATGAATGGAGGAAGGTCAGAGGTAGGTCTGCAAGACTAAGGATGTATAGTCATTGAAACATAAAGGTAAAATGCAATGAATGAGAGAATATATTATACATATTATACATATTATACATGTTATACATGTTATACATGTGCATGAATGGAGGAAGGTCAGAGGTAGGTCTGCAAGACTAAGGATGTATAGTCATTGAAACATAAAGGTAAAATGCAATGAATGAGACCATATATTATACATATTATACATGTTATACATGTGCATGAATGGAGGAAGGTCAGAGGTAGGTCTGCAAGACTAAGGATGTATAGTCATTGAAACATAAAGGTAAAATGCAATGAATGAGACCATATATTATACATTTTGTACATATTATACATGTTATACATGTGCATGAATGGAGGAAGGTCAGAGGTAGGTCTGCAAGACTAAGGATGTATAGTCATTGAAACATAAAGGTAAAATGCAATGAATGAGACCATATTTTATACATATTATACATGTTATACATGGTATACATGTTATACATGTGCATGAATGGAGGAAGGTCAGAGGTAGGTCTGCAAGACTAAGGATGTATAGTCATTGAAACATAAAGGTAAAATACAATGAATGAGACCATATATTATACATGTTATACATGTTATACATGGTATACATGTTATACATGTGCATGAATGGAGGAAGGTCAGAGGTAGGTCTGCAAGACTAAGGATGTATAGTCATTGAAACATAAAGGTAAAATGCAATGAATGAGACCATATATTATACATGTTATACATGTTATACATATTATACATATTATACATGTTATACATGTGCATGAATGGAGGAAGGTCAGAGGTAGGTCTGCAAGACTAAGGATGTATGGTCATTGAAACATAAAGGTAAAATGCAATGAATGAGACCATATATTATACATGTTATACATGTTATACATGTGCATGAATGGAGGAAGGTCAGAGGTAGGTCTGCAAGACTAAGGATGTGTGGTCATTGAAACATAAAGGTAAAATGCAATGAATGAGACCATATATTATACATGTTATACATGTTATACATATTATACATATTATACATGTTATACATGTGCATGAATGGAGGAAGGTCAGAGGTAGGTCTGCAAGACTAAGGATGTGTGGTCATTGAAACATAAAGGTAAAATGCAATGAATGAGACCATATATTATACATATTATGCATGTTATACATGTTATACATGTTATACATGTTATACATGTGCATGAATGGAGGAAGGTCAGATGTAGGTCTGCAAGACTAAGGATGTATAGTAATTGAAACATAAAGGTAAAATGCAATGAATGAGACCATATATTATACATGTTATACATTTTATACATGTTATACATATTATACATGTTATACATGTGCATGAATGGAGGAAGGTCAGATGTAGGTCTGCAAGACTAAGGATGTATAGTCATTGAAACATAAAGGTAAAATGCAATGAATGAGACCACTTTTGTTTCATTTGTGTCCCTCTGAAATGAATGGAGATTGCTCATAAAAATAAACACAACTTTTGTATCAATTTATATCTATGGCCCATGTAAAAGTGCGGTAAATTAACACAGAGGGTGACAATTATCAATACTCCCTGATTTACTTATAGTTATATCACACAACAGAGAGATCACACATTCACAATGTATATAAATATTTAGATCTATGTCAAGAAATTTATGATCTGGATTGATCTTTTGGGAATGTGCAATCTTAGTCTCTGGTAATAAATGATTTGTAATCTATGTACATTGTTTAATCCATGTGCAAGATGTTTTTAAGTAAGTAATGGGTATGGTTGATTGTATGAGTGTGCTGGTTTAGTTTTTAAAGTGTCTACATAGGTGAGTGTGTTATGATGTTCAATAAATGTTTATACACATTGGGGTAGATTTTAAAAGAAGCGCGATCAGCCTACTTTTGCTTGCGCATCAGACTCAAGCAAAAGTAGGCTGGATTTTAGTAGATACGCGCGGAGCCGCGCGTATCCACTAAAATCCTGGATCGGCGCGCGCAAGACTATCGATTTTGTATAGCCTGCGCGCGCCGAGCCGCGCTGCCTCCCCCCGTTCCCTCCAAGGCCGCTCCGAAATCGGAGCGGCCTCGGAGGGAACTTTCCTTTGCCCTCCCCTCACCTTACCCTCCCTTCCCCTACCTAACCCACCCACCCGGCCCTGTCTACACCCCCCCTTACCTTTGTCGGGGGATTTACGCCTCCCGGAGGGAGACGTAAATCCCCGCGCGCCAGCGGGCCTGCTGTGCGCCGGGCCGCGACCTGGGGGCGGGTACGGAGGGCGCGGCCACGCCCCCGGGCCGTAGCCACGCCCCCATACCCGCCCCCAAAACGCTGCCGACACGCCCCCGGAACGCCGCGACGACCGGGCCCGCCCCCGACACGCCCCCCTCCGAGAACCCCGGGACTTACGCGAGTCCCGGGGCTCTGCGCGCGCCGGGAGGCCTATGTAAAATAGGCTTCCCGGCGCGCAGGGCCCTGCTCGCGTAAATCCGCCCGGTTTTGGGCGGATTTACGCGAGCAGGGCTCTGAAAATCCGCCCCATTGTGAATGTGTGATCTCTCTGTTGTGTGATATAACCATGTAAACATGCAGCAGGAGACAGCTGTTTTTCATCCAAAGGTAAGTGTAGCAACCAAGCAAAGCCAGTGAGGTAGTAGCCTGCCTAGAGCAGAGGCAGAGAAGTAGGCAAAAAGACAGAATAGAGAACCAATAAAGGTGGAACTTTTTTTTTAACTAGCTTTTAACTGGTACCTTGATGAATTGAAATTGTTGTCCTCCCATTGAAAGGTCTTAGCATGTGCAAATAAATTCAGTTTTCTCTGTTGGATTTCAGAGGGAAGGGTTGTCTTTTTTTTGAAGCTCTTTTTGAGTACAAGATGATTTCTAAAAGTTCATGAAAATAAGAGAGAGAAATTTTGGCAAAGTACTTTGTTACCTTCACTGCTGCAGTTTTGTGAGGGAAAGACAGGTGTGCTGTGCTCTGTCTGTTTACTGGGGCAGGGAAGTGGAGACAGAAAAGCAGTGAATAGCAATGATTTTATTTCTCTCTGGCTCTGCAGTGTGTTGCTTATTTGCAGATTTCAGACAGAGATTGCAGTGAACAGAAGAGCAGTCTTGCCAGCCTTTCCAGTATCTCCTCTCTGAGACTTTTTTTGTATGTGCATAAAGAATCAGTCTGCAATGCACACATATACACTGAGTATGAAAAAAGCATTTTTGTACACATGTGAAGGATAGATAGTCAGTACAGTTTGTACCACTGGCAAGTTGCTAATGCTGCTTGGCAATGCTTGCTAAGCACTGAAGTACACTCAAGTCGACAGACTGATTGTGTGTGTGACAGATAGTGATTACCAGAGTGGTACTAGTGAATGGTGCAGTACATTAATAAACTATATTCTGGCATCTAAAATCCCAGTAGCTACTTCCAATTTATTTATTTATTTATTTAAAATCTTTTCGTTAAGCGGGTGCCATCACAAGGGTTCACAATAAGGCACAAAAACTATACGAGCGGATTTTAAAAGCCTTGCTTGCGTAAATCCGCCCAGATTTACGCGAGCAGGGCCTTGCGCACCAGTGGCCTATTTTCCATAGGCCACCGGTGCGCGCAGAGCCCCGGGACGCGCGTAGGTCCCGGGATTTTTGGAAGGGGCGTGTCGGGGGCGTGTCAGGGGGCGGGACCCGATGACGCTGTGTTTCGGGGGCAGGACCGGGGGCGTGGCCCAGGCGCGCGTAGATTTACATCTGCTTCTCGCAGGCGTAAATCTAGGGACAAAGGTAAGGGGGGGGGGGTTTAGATAGGGCCGGGGGGGGGGGTAGGTAGAGGAAGGGAGGGGAAGGTGAGGGGAGGGCGAAAGAGAGTTCCCTCGGAGGCCGCTCCGATTTCGGAGCGGCCTCGGAGGGAACGGAGGCAGGCTGCGCGGCTCGGCACGCGCCGGCTGCCCAAAATCAGCAGCCTTGCACGCGCCGATCCAGGATTTTAGAGGATACGCGCGGCTATGCGCGTATCTTTTAAAATCCAGCGTACTTTTGTTTGCGCCTGCTGCGCAAACAAAAGTACGCGATCACACTGTTTTTAAAAATCTACCCCATATTGAATAAACTGACTAGAATTCTAATTCTTAAACAGGTGCCATCAAAAATACTGTAACATTATATCATAATAAATACTATTTGGTGAGTGTTATAAGTCATGTCTAGTTTTTCTAACTCTGCTAAAAGTTTGGTGTTATTTAATACGAATACCGAATTGGACGAATCCGTCCCTACTGCACATCCCTACCACAGGGACCTGACTTCCTCCACTGTGAATGTCTGTCATGCCCCTATCAACACCAGAGGGACCTAACTACCTCCACTGTGCCAGCCTGTCTTGCCCTTATCAGCTTTTGGCACCTCTGCTTTGCTGCCATGTACAAGACATCAGACGACTCTACCCCTTGTGGTGTTCTTGCCACTCTCATGTTTCCTCAGTGTCTTGGTGCTAGTCTTTCTGCTTGCAATGTTCCCCCTTCATTGTGCTGTAGGAGGTTGATGCCACTTGTTTTACCGCTTTGCCTGTCTTGCTGCCTTCGAGTGTTCATGCATCTGTTATCGGTGCTCTCTTTTGATGCTGTGGTGTGTTTTTGACACTCTCGCTGTTGCTTTGTGCCTCTGTTAAAGCTCTCTTGCCACCCCTGGTACTCCTTTGCACCTTTAAAATGCCTTAGGCTATTCATGTTACTTTGCCACAGCCTTTTTCTCATTCTGATGATTGCTCCCCAGAAATTTTGTCCAAATTGATAAGAAAACCCAAATTCTGCAGTCAAAAATAGGCTGCAATACTTCCCCCATTGACTTTAATGGCAAACAAAAAACGAATCAGACTAATAATAATAATTTTTTTGTTTTGAAACTAACGAAATGAATTGGGGTCCCAACGAGATGAATAAACGAACCAAAACAAATGTTTTTCTTCTGCACATCCCTAGTAATTATATTATATTATATTATATTGAACTGGAAAACTGAAAATAGATAACAATATGTATTTAAAAAGATATAAATATGAAAAAGAAAATGTTAATTTTAAAAACACTTAGAATGCAAAAAATATGTAAAAAAGAGATTATAAACTAAAAGCAGAAAAACTGATAGAAGTGGGAAGAGGAGAGGGCATGGTAACAAGAAACAGGAGAGGGGGAAGGAAAAGTTAGGATGGGAAAGAGGGGAGGGGGAGAAGGGAAGTGGATGTTGGAAAGGGCACAGCAGAGAAATGGGGAGAGAAAAGGCTATGCTCAGTACTGTAGTCCCTTTCTTTCTTCAGCTGGCCGTGCTGTATTCATGACTAATTTCACATTACTGGGCATGTTGGAAAGTAAAGCTTTCAGCTTGAACACCATTATCTCCTCTCAGTAAGATTTGTTTTTAAAAGGCACGAGTTATTGAAAATCATTTTGCTAGTGGTAGCGCTTTAAGGATCCTTCTTTCCGCGTCTGTCTTTTATATAATTGTAATTCCTTCTCCTCCGTGCTCTAATCTACACAGACTTTTGCAAACACTTTGTGCTTTATCAGATTGGCACAAGATCACAAGGGTGAGGCAGCAACGTCCTTGTGCAAGTCCTCCACCTACTTGCCTCGTCTTGCTTCAGCTTTCCTGTTTTTATTCTCACTAATCTTTATTATATTTATTTTTCTTTTATTTCTTTATTATGACTCATTAAGGCTTTCTGTGTTCAGCTGTTGTGAAGATCCTGTTGTCAGGGTGTTTACAGAGGTTGAGAGTCCTGTGAGACTGAATGTTCAGAGTCCCACAGGGTGCATCTAAGGTCCTATGTCCCGAGGGCACAACACCCTCACGCACGCTAATCACTTAATCTGGGCATTTTTTCATGTGTGTGTGTGTTGTCAAATATTGCAGTTATTTTTATTTACCATTTGTAAGCCTGATTCTAAAAAGGATTTCCATAAAAAATGTGAGGCTTCTGTACATAAATCTCTGCTTGAAAAGCAATTCCAAGTCTATGCATGAAAGACTATTTTGCAGTTACTTTCACATGTCTAGGAAGTAGACATAGTAACATAGTAATGATGGCAGAAAAAGACCAACATGGTCCATCTAGTCTGCCCAGCAAGCTTTCCAAGGTAATAACTGCCGCTCTGTGCAGGTTACCCCCATGTTTCTGTTAAGGGTAATAACTGCTGCTCCGTGCAGGTTACCCCCATGTTTCTGTTAAGGGCAGTAACTGCTCCTTGCAGGTTACCCCCATGTTTCTGTTAAGGGTAGTAACTGTCACTCCGTGCAGGTTACCCCCATGTTTCTGTTAAGGGTAGTAACTGCTGCTCCGTGCAGGTTACCCCCATGTTTCTGTTAAGGGCAGTAACTGCCGTTCCATGCAGGTTACCCCCATGTTTCTGTTAAGGGTAGTAACTGCTGCTCCATGCAGGTTACCCCCATGTTTCTGTTAAGGATAGTAACTACCGCTCCGTGCAGGTTACCCCCATGTTTCTGTTAAGGGTAGTAACTGCTGCTCCATGCAGGTTACCCCCATGTTTCTGTTAAGAGTAGTATCTGCTGCTCCATGCAGGTTACCCCATGTTTCTGTTAAGGGTAGTAACTGCTGCTCCCTGCAGGTTACCCCATGTTTCTGTTAAGAGTAGTAACTGCCGCTCCGTGCAGGTTACCCCCATGTTTCTGTTAAGGGTAGTAACTGCTGCTCCCTGCAGGTTACCCCATGTTTCTGTTAAGAGTAGTAACTGCTGCTCCGTGCAGGTTACCCCCATGTTTCTGTTAAGAGTAGTAACTGCCTCTCCGTGCAGGTTATCCCCATGTTTCTGTTAAGGGCAGTAACTGCTGCTCCATGCAGGTTACCCCATGTTTCTGTTAAGGGCAGTAACTGCTGCTCCATGCAGGTTACCCCATGTTTCTGTTAAGGGTAGTAACTGCTGCTCCATGCAGGTTACCCCCATGTTTCTGATAAGGGTAGTAACTGCTGCTCCGTGCAGGTTACCCCCATGTTTCTGTTAAGAGTAGTAACTGCCGCTCCATGCAAGTTACCCCCATGTTTCTGTTAAGGGTAGTAACTGCCACTCCGTGCAGGTTACCCCCATGTTTCTGTTAAGGGCAGTAACTGCCACTCCGTGCAGGTTACCCCCATGTTTCTGTTAAGGGCAGTAACTGCCGCTCCGTGCAGGTTACCCCCATGTTTCTGTTAAGGGCAGTAACTGCCGCTCTGTGCAGGTTACCCCCATGTTTCTGTTAAGAGTAGTAACTGCCTCTCCGTGCAGGTTATCCCCATGTTTCTGTTAAGGGCAGTAACTGCTGCTCCATGCAGGTTACCCCATGTTTCTGTTAAGGGCAGTAACTGCCGCTCCATGCAGCTTACCCCCATGTTTCTGTTAAGGGTAGTAACTGCTGCTCCATGCAGGTTACCCCATGTTTCTGTTAAGGGTAGTAACTGCCTCTCCATGCAAGTTACCCCCATGTTTCTGTTAAGGGTAGTAACTGCCACTCCGTGCAGGTTACCCCCATGTTTCTGTTAAGGGTAGTAACTGCTGCTCCATGCAGGTTACCCACATGTTTCTGTTAAGGGCAGTAACTGCCGCTCCGTGCAGGTTACCCCCATGTTTCTGTTAAGGGCAGTAACTGCCGCTCTGTGCAGGTTACCCCCATGTTTCTGTTAAGGGTAGTAACTGCTGCTCCATGCAGGTTACCCCCATGTTTCTCTTAAGGATAGTAACTGCTGCTCCATGCAGATTACCCCCACATTTCGGTTAAGGGTAGCAACTGCCGCTCTGTGCAGGTTACCCCCATGTTTCTCTTAAGGGCAGTAACTGCTGCTCCATGCAGGTTAACCCCATGTTTCTCTTAAGGGTAGTAACTGCTGCTCCTTGCAGGTTACCCCATGTTTCTCTTAAGGGTAGTAACTGCTGCTCCATGCAGGTTACCCCCATGTTTCTCTTAAGGGTAGTAACTGCTGCTCCATGCAAGTTACCCCATGTTTCTCCTAAGGGTAGTAACTGCTGCTCCATGCAGGTTACCCCCATGTTTCTCTTACGGGTAGTAACTGCTTTAGGTGTGGTTCTGTGAAATGTGACATTCCATCGGAACTGTATGATGAGTTATCCTCCCCGGCAGGGTATCTCCATGAATGGAGGACATAATCACTGGCTTTGGACACAAGCAAGTGGGAATGTGCAGTTGCTCTACCACATCTTGTAGAATAAAATTTCCACCAGCTCCAGAATCTACTAAAGCCAGAGTGGAGAAACGATGATCTTCGAAACCCAGGGTGACATACAGAGTTAAGAACATAAGAAATTGCCATGCTGGGTCAGACCAAGGGTCCATCAAGCCCAGCATCCTGTTTCCAACAGAGGCCAAAACCAGGCCACAAGAACCTGCCAATTACCCAAACACTAAGAAGAACCCATGCTACTGATTAAATTAATAGCAGTGGCTATTAGGGATGTGAATCGTTTTTTGACGATTTAAAAAAAATCGTCCGATATTTTTTAAATCGTCAAAAATCGGTACAGTGTGCGATACAATAGAATTTTTCACGATTTATCATGAAAAATCGTTACTCCCGTTAGTGCCCACTAACGGGAGTTATTTGGGGGGAGGGCGGGAAAACCGGCACACCAAAACAGCCCCTAAACCCACCCCGACCCTATAAAACGAATCCCTTACCTTCCCCCACCCCCCGAACCCCCCCCAAAACTTTTTACGAGTACCTGGTGGTCCAGTGGCGGCGCGGGGACCGATCTCCCGCTCTCTGGCCATCGGCGCCATTTTGACTGCCACTCAAAAATGGCGCCGATGGCCCGATTAAAAAAAAAACCCACCCGACTCTTTAAAGATGACCACTTAGCTTCTCCCACCCTCCCGATCCTCCCAAAACATTTTTAAATTACCTGGTGCTCTAGTGGTGGTCCCAGGAGCGATCTTCCGTTCTTGGGCCGTCGGCTGCCAGTCATAAAGATGGCGCCGATGGCCCTTTGCCCTTACCATGTGACAGGGTATCCGTGCCATTGGCCAGCCCCTGTCACATGGTAGGAGCACTGGCTGGCCAGCGCCATCTTTAAAGATGGCCTGAGAGCAGGAGCTCGGTCCCCGCGTCCCCACTGGACCACCAGGTACTCATAAAAAGTTTGGGGGGGGGGTTCGGGAGGGGTGGGGGAAGGTAAGGGGTCAATTTTAAAGGGTCAGGCCTCACTAAAAAAAAATTAACGATGTGAATCGGAACAGATTCACATCTCCAGCGATCAGATATTTCTCTCCCTCCAGCCGAACCCGATCGTTAAGACAAACGGGCACACGATTCACATCTCTAGTGGCTATTCCCTAAGTATAATTGATTAGTAGCCATTAATGGACTTCTCCTCCAAGAACTTATCCAAACCTTTTTTGAACCCAGCTACACTAATTGCACTAACCACATCCTCTGGCAACAAATTCTAGAGCTTTATTGTGTGTTGAGTGAAAAATAATTTTCTCCAATTAGTCTTAAATGTACTACTTGCCAACTTCATGGAATGCCCCCTAGTCCTTCTAGTATTTGAAAGTGTAAATAACCGAGTCACATCTACTCGTTCAAGACCTCTCATGATCTTAAAGACCTCTATCATATCCCCCCTCAGCCTCTCTTCTCCAAGCTGAACAGCCCTAACCTCTTCAGCCTTTCCTCATAGGGGAGCTGTTCCATCCTCTTTATCATTTTGGTTGCCCTTCTCTGTACCTTCTCCATCGCAACTATATCTTTTTTGAGATGCGGTGACCAGAATTGTACACAGTATTCAAGGTGCGGTCTCACCATGGAGCGAAATAGAGGCATTATGACATTTTCTGTTTTATTAACCATTCCCTTCCTAATAATTCCTAACATTCTGTTTGCTTTTTTGACTGCTGGAGCACACTGAGCCGACGATTTTAAAGCATTATGCACTATGATGCCTAGATCTTTTTCCTGGGTGCTAGCTCCTAATATGGAACCTAACATCATGTAACTACAGCATGGGTTATTTTTCCCTATATCCAACACCTTGCACTTGTCCACATTAAATTTCATCTGCCATTTGGATGCCCAATCCTCCAGTCTTGCAAGGTCCTCCTGTAATGTATCACAGTCCGCTTGTGATTTAACTACTCTGAATAATTTTGTATCAACCTCATATTTGATAATCTCACTCGTCGTATTCCTTTCCCGATCATTTATATATATATTGAAAAGCATCGGTCCAAGAACAGATCCCTGAGGCACTCCACTGTTTACCCTTTTCCACTGAGAAAATTGACCATTTAATCTTACTCTCTGTTTCCTGTCTTTTAACCAGTTTGTAATCCATGAAAGGACATCACATCCTATCCCATGACTTTTTAGTTTTCGTAGAAGCCTCTCATGAGGGACTTTGTCAAACGCCTTCTGAAAATCCAAATACACTACATCTACCGGTTCACCTTTATCCACATGTTTATTAACCCTTTCAAAAAAATGAAGCAGATTTGTTAAGCAAGACTTCCCTTGGGTAAATCCATGTTGACTGGGTTCCATTAAACCATGTCTTTCTACATGCTCTACGATTTTGATCTTGAGAATAGTTTCCACTATTTTTCCTGGCACTGAAGTCAGGCTCACTGGTCTATAATTAGCCGGATCGCCCCTGGAGCCTTTTTTAAATATTGGGATTACATTGGCCACCCTCTAGTCTTCAGGTACAATGGATGATTTTAATGATAGGTTACAAATTTTAACTAATAGATTAGATATTTCATTTTTGACTTCTTTCAGTACCTTAGAATGCATACCATTCGGTCCCGGTAATTTGCTACTCTTTAGTTTATCAATCTGGCCTACTACATCTTCCAGGTTCACAGTGATTTCGTTCAGTTCGTCTGACTCATCACCCCTGAAAACCATCTCCGGAACTGGTATCTCCCCAACATCCTCATTAGTAAACACGGAAGCAAAGAATTCATTTACTCTTTCTGCAATGGCCTTATCTTCCCTAAGAGCCCCTTTAACCCCTCTGTCATCTAATGGTCCAACCGACTCCCTCACAGGTTTCTTGCTTCGGATATATTTTAAAAAGTTTTTATTATGAGTTTTTGCTTCTGTTGCCAACTTCATTTCAAATTCTCTCTTCACCTGTCTTATCAATGTTTTACACTTATCTTGACAATGCTTATCTTTTATCCTATTTTCTTTAGATGGATCCTTCTTCCAATTTTTGAAGGATGATTCTTTGGCTAAAATAGCCTCTTCACCTCACCTTTTAACCATGATGGTAATCGTTTTGCCTTCTTTCCACCTTTCTTAATGTGCAGAATACATAAGGACTGCGCCTCTAGGATTGTATTTTTAAACAATGTCCAAGCCTGTTGAACACTTTTAACCTTTGCAGCTGCACCTTTCAGTTTTTTCTAACTATTTTCCTCATTTTATCAGTTTCCCTTTTGAAAGTTTAGTGTTAGAGCTGCAGATTTACTTATTGTCCCCCTTCCAGTTATTAGTTTAAATTTGATCATGTTATGATCACTGTTGCCAAGTGGCCCCACCACCATTACCTCTCTCACCAAATCCTGCGTTCTACTAAGAATTAAATCTAAAATACTCTCTCTCTTGTTGGTTCCTGAACCAATTGCTCCATGAATCAATCATTTATTACATCCAGGAACTTTGATTCTAGCAAGTCCTGATGTTACATTTACCCAGTCAATATTGGGGTAATTGAAATCTCCCATTATTATTGCACTGCCAAATTGGTTTGCTTCCCTGATTTCTCTTAGCATTTCATCATCTGTCTGACCATTTTGTCCAGGTGAATTGTAGCATATTCCTATCACTATACTCTTACCCAACACACATGGGTTTTCTACCCATATAGATTCTACTGAGTATTTAGTCTCTTGTATGACCTTTATCCTGTTGGACTCTATACCCTCCTAGACATAAAGTGCCACACCCCCACCAAGTTGATCCTCCCTATCATTGCGATATAATTATTCCCTGATATAGCACTGTCCCATTGGTTATTCTCCTTCCACCAAGTCTCTGTGATGCCAATTATGTCAATCTCATCATTGCTGCTATACACTCTAACTCTCCCATCTTACTTCTTAGACTTCTGGCATTGGCATATAGACATTTCAAAGTGTGTTTTTAGTTTGTTTTAACAACCTGCTTTTCAGTTGTTTGGGATAATTCAGAAATCATTAGCTTTGGTGATTTTTTAAATATAGGCGTATAGACTATGTTTGCTTTTAATGGAACCTCTCTGTGGGGATGCCCTAACTCTCCTGTTTCATTAGTATCCTTCAAGGATACATTTCTCCAAACCATGCACTGCTGAGTGACTGTCTGCTTTCCCCCTTGTTCTAGTTTAAAAGCTGCTCTATCTCCTTTTTGAAAGTTAGTGCCAGCAGCTTAGTTCAGCTCTGGTTAAGGTGGAGCCCATCCTTTCGAAAAAGTCTCCCCTTTCCCCAAAAGTTGCCTCAGTTCCTTACAAACCTGAATCCCTCTTCCCTGCACCATCGTCTCATCCACGCATTGAAACTCTGGAGCTCTGCCTGCCTCTGGGGACCTGCACGTGGAACAGGAATCATTTCAGAGAATGCCACCCTGGAGGTTCTGGATTTTGGCTTCCTACCTAAAGCTAGCTGCCTTGCTTCCCACATGTACCAAGGCAGCTGGCTCCTCCCCAGCACTGTCTATAATCCTATCTAGGTGACACGTGTGGTCTGCCACTGTCAGAAAGCTCTGTTGTTAAAGCTGGTATTTAGCAATCTGTTATTATTTAGAATAGTTGTGGGTGGATCCTTGGACCAGTGGCAGTTGACCACACCCTTGGGGGAAATCCCGAGAGGGACCACTGGTCAGGCTTAGTGTAGGAGACAGACACACACTAGTTCTTTTATTGGACAATATAGTAAACTACCAGAGGTGGCAGTAGTGAGCTGGAAGCGCCTGGCTGGGCTGTAGTACCTCAGGTACTGGAACAGTGATCCTGGGGTGGCTGAGCTGTAGAGAAGCTAAGAAAGTGAGTAGGCAGGGTATGCAGAGTTTTGGAACAAGTCCTTGATGATAAGACTGACGCCATAGTCTCTTGAGGCAGCCCAGGAGTTGGAGTGCAGTAAGCCCTCGAGGAGCGAGTACCTGGTCCCAGGGAAAGCTCTGAGAGATAAATGGAAACTCACAATGTTGTAAGCAGCGATGACTTCTTAGCAGAAGTGGTATTCAGGAGCAAGTCTGGGACGTGGGCCCTCGAGGAGCGAGTACTGGTTTCGGACTTCGACCTGCAATGAAAAAGAGAAAGCGAGGCCCCCCCGAGGAGCGGGTACATCTAGTGAAGTCTGAGGAGGCAGAGTAGCTAGGGTTGCGGAGAGTGAATCCCATCCGCAGCGACCAGGAGAAAGCTAGGTAAACCAATCCCTTGCTAACTCGTCTTGTTAGCGAAAACTGAGACCTTAAATATCTGGAGCTGGTGTCGTCATCACAGGGGGACGCCCCTGAGGTTCGCGCCAACACTGGTA
Organism: Rhinatrema bivittatum; assembly: GCF_901001135.1. Classification (NCBI taxonomy): domain Eukaryota; kingdom Metazoa; phylum Chordata; class Amphibia; order Gymnophiona; family Rhinatrematidae; genus Rhinatrema; species Rhinatrema bivittatum. Next base: position 8,998,868 of record NC_042615.1, read on the forward strand.
CTTCAGTCGGGCCGCACGCGCGCCCTTAGGCATCTGGTCAACATGGCGGCTTGCAGCATCGAGCCAGTCCGGGAACGCCGGAGGAGGATGGCCTGGAGATGCCGCAGCACCTAGCCTTCCATCAACCCCGAAGGGAGTCGCCAATGAGGTAAGGTGGGCGGAGCAGAGACATCTGATAGTGATGGAGACAACAGCCACCTTTGCACCAGGCAGGCAAGTTACCATGCGGTCCTCACATCCACCAGCCACCCTGCTATCTACATCTCTAATAATCGAATCACCATATTGCAGAAGAGTTACCCATAAAGATTTGTGCTTTTGCAGATGATACCAATCTCTGCAACAGGTTAGACACCCTGGAAGATTTGGAAACATGAAGTGAGTTCTAGTGAGGCTTGAGGAATGATCTATCATCTGCAATCTAAGGGGTAGATTTTCAAAGGGTTACGCGCGTAACCCCTGAAAACCTACCCCAAACCGCCCCCCCCCCCCCCGCACACGCCGAGCCTATCTTTCATAGGCTGCCAGCGTGTGCAAAGCCCCGGGACGTGCGTGTTGGGGGGCGCGTCGGGCATGTCGTGGTCGGCACGTCATCGTGTGCATTCCGGGGGCATGACTTGTGCAACAAAGGTGGGGGGGGGGGGGGGGGGGGTTAGATAGGGCCGGGGGGGGGGGTGGGTTAGGTAGGGGAAGGGAGGGGAAGGTGGGGGGTGGAAGGAACAGAGGCAGGTTGTGCGGCTCGGTGCGTGCAGGCTGTCGATTTTGAGCTGTGCGTATCTATTGAAATCCGGCATACTTTGGTTTGTGCGCGCGCGTAGTTTTATAAAATCTGCACTTTACCTATATAAGCGGGCTTTTGAAAATTACTACAATACATGCCATTGAATTGTCCATAGGATGTTAAAATTGGGTTTTACACGTGTAAATGCACTTTACCTATACAAGCGGGCTTTTGATAATTACTACAATACATGCCATTGAATTGTCCATAGGATGTTAAAATTGGGTTTTACACGTGTAAATGCACTTTACCTATATAAGCGGGCTTTTGATAATTACTACAATACATGCCATTGAATTGTCCATAGGATGTTAAAATTGGGTTTTACACGTGTAAATGCACTTTACCTATATAAGCGGGCTTTTGATAATTACTACAATACATGCCATTGAATTGTCCATAGGATGTTAAAATTGGGTTTTACACGTGTAAATGCACTTTACCTATATAAGCGGGCTTTTGAAAATTACTACAATACATGCCATTGAATTGTCCATAGGATGTTAAAATTGGGTTTTACACGTGTAAATGCACTTTACCTATATAAGCGGGCTTTTGATAATTACTACAATACATGCCATTGAATTGTTCATAGGATGTTAAAATTGGGTTTTACACGTGTAAATGCCCTTTACCTATATAAGCGGGCTTTTGAAAATTACTACAATACATGCCATTGAATTGTCCATAGGATGTTAAAATTGGGTTTTACACGTGTAACTGCGCTTTACCTATATAAGCGGGCTTTTGAAAATTACTACAATACATGCCATTGAATTGTCCATAGGATGTTAAAATTGGGTTTTACACGTGTAAATGCGCTTTACCTATATAAGCGGGCTTTTGAAAATTACTACAATACATGCCATTGAATTGTCCATAGGATGTTAAAATTGGGTTTTACACGTGTAAATGCGCTTTACCTATATAAGCGGGCTTTTGAAAATTACTACAATACATGCCATTGAATTGTCCATAGGATGTTAAAATTGGGTAAATGCACTTTACCTATATAAGCGGGCTTTTGATAATTACTACAATAAATGCCATTGAATTGTCCATAGGATGTTAAAATTGGGTTTTACACGTGTAAATGCAGTTTACCTATATAAGCGGGCTTTTGAAAATTACTACAGTACATGCCATTGAATTGTCCGAAGGATGTTGACATGTGTAAGTCCTTGTAAAATCACTTCCTTAGTTTCCAACCTCCTCTCTTCTCCCAGCCTTGTGAAGCGGGACCACCATCGCTATTCTCCAATCTTTCGGCAGCACTCCCATTTCCAGGGATCTATTGAACAGGTCTTTCAACGGACTTACCCGCACATCTCTGAGCTCCCTCAGTATCCTGGGATGAACCTCATCCAGCCCCATGGCCTTGTCCACTTTGTTTTCCTAGCTCTTCCCATACATTCTCTTCTGTAACTGGAGTTTCGTCTATTCCACCCCTATCTTCAGTCTTCTCAATCAGCAATGGTGCTTCTCAAGGGTTTTTTTTAGAGACACTGAACTGAAGCATTTGCTTAATATTTCTGCTGTTTTCATCTTTCAACATGCATTGCATTGCTCCTTGTCTCCTTTCACTTTTCCTGTACCACCATGGGTCTTCCTACTTTCTCTGCTATATCTGAAAAATGATTTGTCACCTTGCTTTACCTCTTTGCCAAGCTTTTCTTCTGTTTGAACTTAGCTTTCCTGCTTACCTTCCTCGTCCCCCTCAGCTTCACCAGATATTCTTCCCTGGGTTCCTCTCTTTGGGAAACTTTGCACTTCTTGAACGCTGTTCTTTTTGCCTTCATTTTTAGTCATCTCCTTTGAGAATCAGACCCGTCTCTTTTTCCTCTTACACATTTACTTTTCTTACAAGGAAATGTGTTGCCTTTAAATTTGGCCCTCTATTGTTCCACCTCACCCATCATCCATCAACGTCCAGGTAATTCCCCATTTTACCAAAGTCTTTATTTATGAAATTCAAAACTTGGACCTTCCTGTGACTTTTCTCTATCCTGGCTCGGATATTGTAAAGTACTTAAATTTTAGCATGAATTCTCAAAGTGGAGTTGCGTGAATGAGTCATAAGAACATAAGAAATGCACATATTGTGAAAATCAGGCAGTGTTCAGAAACCATGTCAGACACATTACACCTCCACCTCCGAAAATCAAAAGCACACACACAAGTGATTTCCCTGCCCCTGCATTAGCTCTTCCTTCTGCATATTTAAAATGCGTGTACATTTGCACACACACAAGTGATTTCCCTGCCCCTGCATCAGCTCTTCCTTCTGCATATTTAAAATGCGTGTACTTTTGCACACACACAAGTGATTTCCCTGCCCCTGCATCAGCTCTTCCTTCTGCATATTTAAAATGTGTGTACTTTTGCACACACACAAGTGATTTTCCTGCCCCTGCATTAGCTCTTCCTTCTGCATATTTAAAATGCGTGTACTTTTGCACACACACAAGTGATTTCCCTGCCCCTGCATCAGCTCTTCCTTCTGCATATTTAAAATGTGTGTACTTTTGCACACACACAAGTGATTTCCCTGCCCCTGCATCAGCTCTTCCTTCTGCATATTTAAAATGTGTGTACTTTTGCACACACACAAGTGATTTCCCTGCCCCTGCATTAGCTCTTCCTTCTGCATATTTAAAATGTGTGTACTTTTGCACACACACAAGTGATTTCCCTGCCCCTGCATCAGCTCTTCCTTCTGCATATTTAAAATGTGTGTACTTTTGCACACACACAAGCCCACGGACACTTTTCAAAAGCCCTTTGGGGTAGATTTTCAAAGGGTTACGCGTGTAACCCCCAAAACCCTTCCCTGCGTGCGCCGAGCCTATTTTGCATAGGCTCGGCAGTGGGCGCATGTCCCAGGGCTTCGAAACAGGAGCGGTGCGGGGGCATGGTGGCGGTCCGAGGGTGGGGTCGAACGCTCTGGCACAGTGCGCCGGCAGCTGGCTGGCATGCGCAAGTGACGCCTACCAGAGGCAGGTATGACTCGATGAAATAAGGTAGGGGGGATTTAGGTAGAGTTGGGGGGTGGGTTAGATAGGGGAAGGGAGGGGATGGTGGAGGGCAAAAAAAAAGTTCCCACCAAGGCCGCTCCGATTTTGAAGCGGCCTTGGAGGGAACAGGGAAAGCCATCGGGGCTCCCCTAGGGCTCGGCGCGCGCAAGGTGCACATGTGTGCACCCCCTTGCGTGCGCCGACCCTGGATTTTATAACATACACGTGGCAGCGCACGCATGTTATAAAATCGGGAGTACATTTGTGCATGCCAGGTGGGGCGCACAAATGTAGTCCATGCACGTAACTTTTAAAATCGGCCCCTTTATGCAGAGGAAAGAGTTTTATGCACATAAATGCTTTTACAAAGGAGGCTGAATGACTGTAAGCCATCTGTGGGCAGAGAAATAGCTCTTCCCACTACAATGATTAAGGCGCGAGCTAAATCCTAAGAAGTAAATAGCCTGCAGGAAAAGGCATTGCTATCTGGACAGGTTTTATATAAATCTTGACTTACTGCTGACTGTAATTTCTCTTTTTAAAGGACTTGCAAAGATGGGCGAATGACACTCAGGAACATGGTTTTGTTCTGGTCTCGTTTGGTGCTGGCGTGAAATATTTGTCAGAAGATATAGGACACAAACTAGCAGGTGCTCTAGCACGACTCCCTCAGCGGGTGCTGTGGAGGTAAGTCTGAGTAACTCTGCTATCTGAAAATTTCCCTTTCATGTCATTTGCATCTCATTTGCATGTTTCTCCATTTTGATTCCCACTGAAACTTGTGGGGGAGCAGTGCATGGGGTTTTGTGTTTTGGACTGGCTGGCTAGGTGGGTTGGGGAGGGGAGGGGAGAGTGTTTTCAGTTTGTAGTAACCTGATACTCCAAAAAGGTATAAAAGGTGGAGGAGAAAACTTTGTCAGTATCTGTGTGTAAGTGGGAGTGTGCACAGCTGTGCAAAGTCGGTGTTACGCCTGTCGGTCGCAGATGGCTGCGACCTCTCATGCTCACCTCTTTTTTTTCCCGCTCCATCAAGTCTGGGAAGATTGGCGGTCTCTGCCAATCCCCGCCGACCTCTCTGCCAATCCCCGCCGACCTCTCTGGCAATCCCCGCCGACCTCTCTGCCAATCCCCGCCGACCTCTCTGGCATTCTCAGCACAGCGTGGGCACTGCCGACCGCTATCTTGGACCTGGAATTACCTAGGTGCGCGCACAAGGGCCTCCTTTGAAGATGTTATGGCGGGAAACTCGGGGGCGTTTCCTCCTGATGACGTCAACCCGCTTGAATATTTAACCCGACCGGCCCTTGCCTTCTTTGAGTTAGCAAGGAGTTCAGTTTTGCTGTATTATCCACACCCAAGGACTTCCTGTTCCTGACTTGGTCTTGACAATTGGACGCTCTGAGTACCCACTCCTCAGGGGCTCCCCTGTGTTCCTGGCTATCCACTCCTCGGAGGGCCTTCCTGCCTGACTGCTTCTAGACCTGCTTCTCAGGTCTCTCTCTCTCTCTCCAGGCGCCACCTACTGTGAGAACCTCTACTTACTTTTACTACTTGAACTGTATTGCGGATTCCACGCGGTGTAACCCGACCATTGGGTGACTACTGCCTTTCATCAGTAGAAGCCTTTCAGCCTTCCTACACTACAGAATATCTACAGTACAGTTACAGGAGCCACTTCCGGGTTCTCACATCTCTGCTAGCTCTCCAACATCTACTGTACAGACATCCTTGGCATGCCCCGCTCCACGGGACACTACCGGATCTGTATTCCTGAAGTTGCCTACACTCATCAGAGGGGATCCTCGGCATACCCCGCTCCACGGGACACTACCGGATCTGTATTCCTGAAGTTGCCTACACTCATCAGAGGGGATCCTCGGCATACCCCGCTCCACGGGACACTACCGGATCTGTATTCCTGAAGTTGCCTACACTCATCAGAGGGGATCCCAGGCATGCCCCGCTCCACGGGACACTACCGGATCTGTATTCCTGAAGTTGCCTACACTCATCAGAGGGGATCCCCGGCGTGCCCCACTCCACAGGCCACTACCGGATCTTCTCATCTGTGGCCTCGCTCTGGGTATTCCCCATTGCTCAGGACTGTACTACTTCATCTCCAATTCTGTGGACATTACTTTTCTTTTCCTCATAATAAAGTCTCTACTTCTAGCTGTGTCCCACACCACTGAGACTACGCCTGCTGACGGTGAGGCTCACAGGGTTCCTCCCTGTGGGCAGAGACACCTCTCATCTCAGCCCAGGGTTCACATTCTCTCATAAACATAACAGTCGGTCTGAAAGTCAGATAACAGAAGTTGTAGGAAGCAGCCTTCAAACAGGGAATAAACATGAGTTTCCTGGTTCTGTGCTGCACATTTGCTGTGTGTTTGAGCGACACAGCAGCACAGGAGTGTGTTTTTAAGCAAAGCTCTCGCTGAGTGTCACTGTAGCACTATGATTGTAGGAAAGCACGGGTAATTCAGAGGGTACTGATCGCAGAACAGTTCCCTCCTGGTTATCTTTCTTGATAAAAGTTCATCAGGCAGATGTGGGAAAGGCACAGGAGGGAAACGAGAGAAGTAAGTTGGGGCAGTGGCATCAGTAGTAGTCCCTGGTCAGGATTGAGCGTGACTATTTTCAGAGGAGGATGACAGAGAAACCTGAGAGAGATGGAGGGTCAGTGGGCAAGGAGAAGCAGCCTCTTCTTTCACCTTCCACACTCGGTACAGTGCTAAGGCAGAAGGAGCAGACTTGCTTGAGGCTGGGAGCAGCAGGGCATCAGCCAAATCCACTGCACTGCTCCTATTTCATTCTGGTCAGATCTTGTTAGAGATGTTCTTTGACATTAATCAGATTTGGGAATGGATGATTTAGAGGAAGAGGATATTGCCAGTCTGGTAACTTAGAAGGATTTTGACTAGGGTAGTTTACCCAAAGAGGCAACCTATACAGCTGGGGACAAGAACATCCAGTGGTTAGAGTATGAGAGATGCCTCTGAGCCTTTATCTATTTATCTGCCCTCGGCCTCAAGCCCAGTCCTAGCAGCAGGGGTGGTTCTATGATGAGGCGGGGTGAGGCGGCCGCTTCAGACAGCAAAATTCTGAGGTGGCAAAAAATCTCCAACCCCCACCCACAAAAAACACCTCTGTGGCAGCCGCCTCACCCTGCATGCAGATACAAACATCTGCAGTTCCAAATGATGAATGTCCACAGGCAGGAAGAACATGATGGCAGTGATGCAAAATTGTCACCTGTCCGCGGAGATCCAAAGCCCCGCAGGCAGGAAGAAGATGGCAGCAGCACCGTGAAATTGTGACATCCCCACAGGCAGGAAGAAGATGGCAGCATCACAAAATTATTACATTTCCCATGACCATGGGGATCCCAGGCCCCATGAGCAGAAAAAGAAACCTCAGGCCAGTGCAGAATTATGATGGGGAAGGGGAAGGCATGACGAAGAAGAGACCCGGTCAGTAGGGTGTGAGGGATAAGAGATGGGGGTGACTGAGAGGGATTGGAATGGTATAGCAGGTGAGGGGGAATTGAGTGTATGAGAGAGAAGGGAAGCAAAGGGAGCTGAGTGCGTGAGGAGGATGAAAGAGGAAGGAGGGGAGCGAGAGAACCTGCGAGTGAGTGCGTGTGTGCATGTGCATGAGAGAACCTGCGAGTGAGTGCGTGTGTGCATGTGCATGAGAGAACCTGCGAGTGAGTGCATGTGCATGAGAGAACCTGCGAGTGAGTGCGTGTGTGCATGTGCATGAGAGAGCCTGCGAGTGAGTGCGTGTGTGCATGTGCATGAGAGAACCTGCGAGTGAGTGCATGCGTGCATGTGCATGAGAGAGCCTGCGAGTGAGTGCGTGTGTGCATGAGCATGAGAGAGCCTGTGTGTGAGGGAATAAAATATGTATGTTAGAAAGTGTGCTTATATGAGACTGAGTGGGTAAAGTTTGTGTGTAGCCCCTTTCCCCCACTTATTCAGGACAATGTCACAGTGACTGGAAATCAAAGGATTCCAAGCATGGAAAGCTGGGAATTTTTTAAATCCTTATTAGTTGTAATTATTGGATGTTATTTAATGTCTGCTGCTTTTTGAAATATTTTGTTTTTGGAAAAGTTTTAAACATTTTTATGAATTTAATTATAGAATTGTTATTGATCTGCTGCCTGATGGGAGGAGCAATCAGATAGGAGTTAGCAATCTGTTATTATATAGGAGAGTTGTGGGTAGATCCTTGGACCAATGGCAGATGACCACGCCCACAGGGAATGATCCCGAGAGGGACCACCTTGAGCGCCGAATCGCAGGGGTCGCACAGGCGCGCATTCATTCATCCAGGCGGAGGAGCCGGTGGCGAAAGCAGCCGGCTCCTCCGCCTGGATGAATGAATTCATTCACTGCCGGTGGGGGCTGCCTCTCCGGCAGCCCCCACCGGCAGTGAATGAATGAATGTGCGCCGGCTCCTCCGCCTGGATGAATGAATTCATTCACTGCCGGTGGGGGCTGCCTCCGGCAGTGAATGAATGCGCGCCTGTGCGGACCCGGCCTAGATTTAACACGCGACCACCCGCCGCCCGCCGGCCGTCTCGAACTAACGCGTGTCCCCCCGCCGCCGCTGCCGCTGCCGCCGCCGCCTGGAACAGGCGCCCACCCGCCCACGGCCTAGATTTAACACGCGACCACCCGGCTCCCGCCGCCGCCGGCCGCCTGGACCCACGCGGCCCTCCGACAGGTATTTAAAAATTTTTATTTTTTCTTCTGACAGGTTTTATGTGTCCCACATCATTACATTTTCTCGATCATCTCTGTATCGCTTTTTTTTTAAATTGTGTTTTATTGTTTTTGAGTATCTTAAGCGGTGTCGATGGATTTGTTACTAGACTCACAGTCCTAACTCCTACTAGGGGGAGGCGGTAAACTAACACGTTACGTCCGCGGCAAAACAGTGCGTTACTAATGAGAGAACCTGAGTGCCCGTTACGGTATCGGAGGGGAATAGCTAATTCCTTCATTATACAGCTAATTCGTTCATTTACATGCCGGGTGCGGGAAGGGTTACGCGTCTGTTTTAAGAAGCGCTACGGACGCGCAAAACTGGAGACTGTATCGCTGGTTTGCCTTACGCGTCCGAATTGTGCGCAGCGAGCTCGTTACAGACGAGAAATCTTCAACTGAACTTTACTGTATCGAGCTGATAGTTGGTAGTGATGACTTCCAGGCAGAAGAGTATATGGAGCAAGTCTGGGAACGAGGGCCCTCAAGGAGCGAGTACCGGTTCCAGACTGTCACCTGAAAAACAAAGGAGAGAGCGAGGAGCGGGTACCTCTGGTAAGTCTGAGGAGGCAGAGTAGCTTAGGTAGCAAAACCCTTGCTAACTCGAGGTGTTAGCAAATACTGAGACCTTAAATATCCGTTGCGGGTGATGTCATCTTCGGGGGACGCCCCCGAGGTTCGTGCCAATGCCAGTACTTCAGTCGGGGCCGCACCGCGCGTGCGCCCCTAGGCCTCCAGGAACATGGCAGATAGCAGTGTCGAGCCGGTCTGGGAATGCCCGAGGACTTGCGGCAGAAGAACACCGCAGCAGCCAATCTTCCCGCGGTCGGAGAGGGAGGAGCCAGAGAGGTAAGGAGGGCGGAGAGAGGGCATCGGGCACCAACGGACACAACAAGAATGCTATTCTATTTGTTGGGTATATTGAAATATTTATTTTTATTAGTATGGTTTTACTATTATGATTGATATTTTATATTTTGTAATTTTATTGTTTCATGAGGAATGGTGGTTTCGGTTTTTCCATTGTTGCACAGCATGCAGAGTCTGGCTTTTTATGATTTCCAGTTCAGTTTTTGTCTGCACGCTTCTAGTCATTTTATTCTACATTTGGTGAGGGTCTGTCTGTGCTCTAGTGTGTGACAGTGTGAGGGATTCTGCTACTGTGTTATTATTGTGTAAATATTATGTTATTATTGTGTAAATATTGTGCTGTTCAATTTCTCCCCTTCCATCCCAAGTTTATTTTCCTTGTTTTTTGTAACTTTCCCTCTCCCTTTTTCTGATTCACTGTATTTAAAGTTCAAGGTTCTTATTGAAAATATTGTTTTTTACGTTACGTTATGCTTTACACTACTTGTTATTTGTAAACCGGGTTGATGTGATGCCTATCATGAAACTCGGTATAACAAAAACAATAAATAAATAAATAAATAAATAAATTTCTGTGTAGGGGTCTAAAGCAGTCTGTCTTGTTTTGATTTCTTAGTAGGAGGGAGGTTCTGGAGGCCAAATTTAGGCTCTTAGGTAGAAAGCTTAAATCCAGAACCTCCAGCACATGGTTGGAGAGAGGTATCTTCAAAGGATATACTAATGATGCATTAGAATTAGGGCATCCCGACAGTGAGGTTCCAATAATAAGAAAAGTAGTCCAAGTGCCAGTAACTAAAAACTCACCTGAGCTAAAAAATTCTAACTCATCCCTTTCAATTAAAAAGCAGAATGAAAATACAAACAAAAAACAAACTTTGAAATGTTTGTATGCTAATGCCAGAAGTCTAAGAAGTAAGATGGGAGAATTAGAATGTATAGGAATGAATGATAAACAAAGTCAATTCCACATGATATCACCTTTTGGTAATTATTCTCAACCTAATCTTTAAATGTATAAATCCATTTCTATAATATCCAATGCTGAATTAACCATTAATTTAGTATCTTTATATCAATAATTCATACAAATATATGCTCAAAGAAAAATTTTAAAGAAGGAAGGGAAAGTTTCATACTTATGATCTTTTATCCCCAACACTGGGTGATCCATTATCTTGTAATCATTAACAATCCACCTCCAACCATTTTTTTGTATTTTTATATTGCCTGAAAATTTTTTTTTTTTAAATGTAATTGTCAGCAGAGCCGATACAATCTTGTGTTCTTAAAGTATCACTCCACAACAAGACAGCTGTAAATATCCCAATTTCAACACAAATGTAATTATCAGCAAAGCTGATGCATTCTTGCGTTTCCAAAGTGGCACGCTGCAATGAGCAGCTGTAAATGTCCCGGTTTCAACTAAAAAATGAATAATCAACTGACTTATCTGATTCCAATGGGTAGCCCAACGTGGCTACTTTTCAGATCCTGTCTTCTAGGTTTATATTGGAGAAGCATTTTTCTATCTGAATATTTTGCTCATTTGTAAGCTTGTTTAATTACTTTTTTGGGATACCCCCTTGCCAAGAATCTGTCCTGCAAAATTAAAGCTTGAGTTTCAAAATCCTGTGAATTAGAACAAATTAATGTAATGCAAAAAAACTGACTTGTGGACAATCCACATTTAAAGGAGTAAGGAAGGTGACTATGAAATTTCAAAAGGTTATTTTTATCAGTAGGTTTATGATATATTGATGTCGTCAATTCTCCATTCTCTATATGTATCAAAACATCAAGAAATGGTATGTGTGAATCAGACCATTGTACAGTGAAATGAAGATGTTCGTTCTGCGAATTAATCCAGCCATGAAAAGACTTCAACCTTTCAATCGTACTCTTCCAAATAAAAAAGACATCGTCTATATAACAACTCCAATGTCTTTCCACAATCCTGATTCATATATGGTGTCTTCCTCAAACTGAGCCTATAAAGATTGGCTGTTGTTGGAGCTAATGGAGACCCCATAGAGATACCATGAATTTGTAAATAAATCTCAGATCCAAACATGAAATAATTATTGAATAGTATTGTTTCCAGTAATTGCAAAATAACACTGATAGGTATCCGCTGATGTCCAATTCTGTTTGTTAAACATTGCTGTATGGTATCGAATGCTTGTTGTTGGGGTATGTTCTTATACAATGCGGATACATCCATTGTCACCAACCAATACTCCACCCCCTGTTCCATAATCATCCCTTGAAGTTTCTGAAAAAAGTGAATGGTATCCTTGGTATATGATGTTGTTTTCAAAACATATGGGGTAGATTTTAAAAACCCCGTGCATGTAAATCCTGCCAGATTTACACACGCAGGGCACTTGTGTGCCGGTGCGCCTATTTTGCATAGGCCGCCGGCACGCGCAAAGCCCCGGGACGTGCGTAAGTCCCGGGGCTTCATAAAAGGGGGCGGGAGGGGCGTGTCCGGGGGCATGTCTGGGGTCAGGGGGCGGTCCCAAGTCCCCTGGCACTGCAGCCTGTGCTGGGGGATGCCGAGGCGGCACACGCAAGTTACGCCTGCCTCAAGCAGGCGTAACTTGTACAACAAAGGTAGGGGGGGGATTTAGGTAGGGCTGGGGGGTGGGTTAGATAGGGGAAGGAAGGGGAAGGTGGGGAGACGCAGAGGGAACAGCGGCAGGCTGTGTGGCTCAGCGTGCAGGCTGCCGATTTTGTGCAGCCTTGCGTGCACTGACCCCGGATTTTATAAGATACGTGTGGCTACGCGCGTATCTTTTAAAATCCGGCGTGCTTTTGTTGGCGCCGGTTGTGCGAACAAAAGTACGCTCGTGCGTACTTTAAGATCTACCTCTATGGCTGTAAGATCTTACCTACCAATATAGCAGGCGCCTCTAATACAGATTTGTTTAGAGGTATGATGGAACGAATAGGGGGATTTAAAATATCCTTGTGAATTTTGGGCAATGAATAAATAACCAGAATCCGAGGGATTTCTGTCACAAATATTTTTTCTCCTTATCTGTCAAACCACGCACTTCATCCACAATGCTCTGGACTGAATTTATCAATGAACTAGTGGGGTCCTTCAATAATTTATGGTAAAAATTGTTGTCATTTAAATGATGGAGCATAGCTTCATCATATTTGATCTTATCCTGAAGTACTACTGCTCCGCCTTTGTCAGCGGGTTTAATAATTAATTGTGAACTCCTTTCCAAAGTGGTCAGTGCCATTCTCAAAGGACGTGTCAAATTATCATACCATTGATGTCTACCGGTTTCATAAGTCCGTAAATCCTGCAAAGCAAGTTGTTCGAATGTCTTCACATGTGGGTCTATCGGCCCTGGAGGGTTCCATCGTGATCGGGTATGGACAACAGAGATATCTTGGGTTTTAATATTGTTCTCCTTAGAAAAAAAACAATTTTAAGTTTAACTTCCGAATGAATCGCTGTAAAGAAATTCTTGCATCAAACGAAGAATGTGTTGACGTAGAAACTTTGTTTAACAATTAATAGATCCCTCTAACTAGTGCAATTAAAGTGCATATACATTTTGGTTTCAATGAATGATGACATAGATTTAAATGGCATCTCAGAGATATGGTGGAAAGAGGATAAGCAATGGGACAGTGCTATACCGGTGTACAAATTATATCGCAATGACAGAGCGGAGCATGTGGGAGGTGGTGTGGCGCTTTACATCTGGGATGGCCATAAAGTCCAACAGGATAAACATCCTGCATGAGACTAAATGCTTAATCGAATCTTTATGGGTAGAAATCCCTTGTGTGTTGGAGAAGACTATAGTGATAGGGGTATACTACCGTTCACCTGCAGGGCCAGTGGAAGCATTAGGCAAACTAGGTGATCGCCACAGGTTTGGGGGCAACTCAGCAGCCACGTACTGCTTCCATCGGTCCTGCTCAGAATTGTGAAAAAACATTGTCTCGATTCCTGACACTGGCAGCTGTAGGACCTCCTTCTTCTAGCCCTCAAGAACTGGAAAAGGAAATGTGTTGTGGGCCTTTGTGGGCAGGAAGAAGAATGGTGGAAGGAGTGGCCAGAAGAAAAGACTGAGAGGGTCAATTGCATCATCACCTGCATCGTGCAGCAGGAGAGATGTGCGATCAGCTAGGCTGCACGGCTGAACAGAGGCAGTGATCGGCTGGGCCGTGCGGCAGGAGAGAGGCAGCGATCGGCCTGGCCGCGTGGCAGGAGAGAGGCAGCAAATCTGCTGAACGAGGAAGTCAGTGGAGGCCTCCTGATGCTGTGGAAGTCCAAGAAGAAAGCTGCTGCTGCTGCTGCCTACACCTAAGAGGGAGAAAAAAAGAAAAGAGTACATGCGTGTGAGCATGTGTGAGTGCATGTGTATATGAGAGCATACGGGGAGAGAGAGCATGTGGGGAAAAAAGAGTATGTGTTTGTGAGAGAGAGCGTGTAAGGAAGAGTGAGTGTGTGGGGGAGAGAGAGCATTTATGTTTGAGAAAGCATGGGGGGAGTGTGTATGTGTGTGCATGTAGGGGAGAGAGAGCAAGTGTATGCGTATGTGAAAGCACGTGGGGGAGAGAGTGAGTGTGTGTATGAATATGTGTAAGTAAGCAAGAGTATGCCAGTGTTGGAGCGTGTGTATGTGAGAGAGAGGAGAAAGTCTTTGTATGGCAGCCACCACCTCCTCCCATTAATCCATGACAAGCTCAGACTGAAAATCAAAAGTTCCCAGGTATGAGTGTGGGAGATTTTTTATCCTTATTTTTAATTATAGGGTGGTGTTTGTGTTTGCTGTTTTGAAATATTTTATTGGTGTTTGGTAAAGCCTTCAAAATTTGCATGAGTATTTAATTATTGGATATTCTATTCATCAGTTGTTTTGAAATGATTTTATTAGTATGATTTTACTATTATGATTAATAATTTATATATCTTGATTTTATTGTTTGTTTCATGAGGAATGGTGAAATGTTTGTTTTTCCATTGTTGCATTGTATTGAGTCTGGTGTGCTGTGTTTTACAATTCAGTTTTTGTCTGCACATTTCTATTTATATTTTATGTGGCTTTATTCTGTATTTGATGAGGGTCTGTGTTCTGCATGCAAAGACTGAGATGAAGCATTATTTTAGCATGTGGTTTCTCCTTAGGGATCTGTAGTAGCTTGGCCTGTTCTATTTTCCTGATAGGAGGTGTATTCATATTTTAGATTCTGGTGTAATATTTGTGGTATTCCTTTTCATAGGTAGGGTTGCTACTGTTTGAGTGTTGGCAGATAGTACTGTGTGGATAGGAGAGGACCATGCTGACACAAAACATGTTACAATAGGTGTGATGCCATATGTATTCCAAGCTGCAAAGTTTTCTTGTTGGCATCACAACAGTGCATGTAACTATCACAACAACGTGTATATTATTTTTACCTCAGAATGTAATTTTTCATGTAAAATCTGTTGTTATAAATGCATAAAATTGTATATGGGAAGGTGGGGAAAGGGGCGCCAGGCTGTAAGGTTTTCCTAGGGTGCCTAATACTCTTGCACCGGCCCCGACCACCTGGCCAAGATGGTGAGACAGACAGTGAAATGCTAAGAGAAATTAGGGAAGCTAACCAAATTGGTAGTGTGGTAATAATGGGAGACTTCAATTACCACTAGAAAGACGTCATGTAACTATGATTTTTCTTAATGTGCTATTGTTTATGGAGCCATCATAACACCTGCGGGCATAACAGCATATTTTAGCTTAAGGTTTTGCCACTTCAGGTCGTATTTAATCATTGGCCCAAGTCCTTTATTCTTTTGCGTGTTTTTTTGGTATTTTTTCAAAGTTTTTTGTAAAATTCTGTATCGGGGTAATACCTTCCTTGGTATGACTCAAGGTATCAAGGAAATTTAAAGTCCAGTCCGACGCGCGTTTCGCACCGCTGCTTCAGGGACTGAAACGAATACACTCCGCTTTTATGTTTAACAGGTGTAGTTGCCCCGTTACTGGTTTGCTTGCTTTCAGTTATTTATTTTTACTTTCTGCAAAGGACAGATATCTTTGTTATTCAATAGACCGTGCAGCACATATATAATTAAAATATTTGGCGGGTAAAACTGGAAGGAAAGACAACTGTGAACTCACCCAACCTTGCCGCCGTTTCCTCTTACCGGCGTCTGAGCAAAGTTGCCGCGAGAGTCTCGCTGATTATATGTGATTTTGCATGTCACAGCTGTGTGAAATCAGCCAACTTCAGCTGTGTGTGTGACGTTTACATGAAATGGACCCATTCTATTTCTTTGTTGAGTCCATTAGGACTCAACAAAGAAATGTAAGAATGTAAATGTAAGAATCCATCGTTGTTCGCATTGACGAAGACGTTGTATTCTGTCACCTCGCCTCCAGTGTGCAGATATTACTTCCAGAACAGTCCATTTAATTTCAGCAAAAGTATGTTTGTGTTCAATGAAATGAGTGACCAATGGCTCCTCAATTCTTCCTGGGGCGGATTTTCAGAGCCCTGCTCGCGTAAATCCGCCCAAAACCGGGCGGATTTACGCGAGCAGGGCCCTGCGCGCCGGTAAGCCTATTTTACATAGGCCTACCGGCGCGCGCAGACCCCGGGACTCGCGTACGTCCCGGGGTTTTCGGAGGGGGGCGTGTCGGGGGCTTGTCGGGGGGCGGGCCCGGTCGTCGCGGCGTTTCGGGGGCGTGTCGGCAGCGTTTTGGGGGCGGGTCCGGGGGCGTGGCTACGGCCCGGGGCGGTCCGGGGGCGTGGCCGCGCCCTCCGTACCCGCCCCCAGGTCGCGGCCCGGCGCGCAGCAGGCCCGCTGGCGCGCGGGGATTTACGTCTCCCTCCGGGAGGCGTAAATCCCCCGACAAAGGTAAGGGGGGGGTGTAGACAGGGCCGGGTGGGGGGGTTAGGTAGGGGGAGGGGAGGGTAAGGTGAGGGGAGGGCAAAGGAAAGTTCCCTCCGAGGCCGCTCCGATTTCGGAGCGGCCTTGGAGGGAACGGGGGGAGGCAGCGCGGCTCGGCGCGCGCAGGCTATACAAAATCGATAGCCTTGTGCGCGCCGATCCAGGATTTTAGTGGATACGCGCGGCTCCGCGCGTATCTACTAAAATCCAGCGTACTTTTGCTTGAGTCTGATGCGCAAGCAAAAGTAGGCTGATCGCGCTTCTTTTAAAATCTACCCCCCTGTTTTTAAGCAGCATTTGTGTTCTGTTAAGCGGTTGCGAATAGGACGCTTTGTCATGCCCACGTAAGTTTGGGGGCAGGGGCAGAATATGGCATAGATGACATATGAAGTTCTGCACGAAAATTGAGGTAGCGACAGTGTACGTCCTGTTGCGGTACATATTGTAGTCTGTGATGATTTTAAGGTGCAGAACGTGCAATTGGCATAATTGTTAACTGTAATGTGGGGAATTAATGCCTCACGTAAGCTTGAGTGCACAACTTGATCCTTAATATTCCTTCCTCTGGAGTAGGCTATTCGTATAGGCTCCTTGAACATAGGATGGAGATCCTGCAGGATTGACCAGTGCGTTCTAATAGCTCTGCTAATAGAGGAGGACACCAATGAATGCCTCATAACCAAAGTTTGTGGGTTTGAATCTGGCAATTTTTTTGGAAGGAATAAATAGTCACGATTCGAGTATAATGCTCGACGGTATGCCTTTTTTACACAGGATGTGGGATACCCTCGTTGTAAAAATCGTTTTGCCAAGTGTTCTGCCTGTAGTTTGAATTCTTCCTCTTCAGTGCACAAGCGTCGGATACGCATGAATTGCCCCACAGGGAGGTTGGACTTGAAAGTATTCGGATGAAAGCTATCAAATCTGAGAAGATTATTTCGCTCATTCTGCTTCTGATAGAGGGTAGTGATGATAGTAACTTCGCTTCTGGTTATGAGGATGTCTAAATACGCCACTTGATGTTGGTCATAGTTTATTGTAAATTTCAAACATGAGTTTAAGTTGTTCAACCAAGAATGAAACTCAAGTAGGGACGCAGCGGATCCTTGCCATACTATGAACACGTCATCTATGTATCGTTTCCAGTGTTTAATCTGAGCGGACCACTGATTTTGATTGATATACTGTGATTCAAACGCAGTGACGAATAAATTGGCCACATCTGGAGCCATGGCCACTCCCATGGCGGTGCCACAAGTTTGCAAGTAGAATTTGTTCTGAAACATAAAATAGTTCTTGCTTAATGCTAAATGTAGAAGTTCAATCACAAATGATGTGGGAATACGTTGAGGGGGCACTCGATTCTTTAATACTGTAGAAATTACTGTCAACAGTTCTCCTTGGGGAATAACTGTATAGAGGGATTCAATGTCCATGGTAACAAGTATACTGTCATTAGATAACGTGACTGTGGATAAAAATTGTAACATTTCGGAAGTGTCCTTAATGTATGAATCCGCTTGAGAAACATACGGCTGTAGAAGTTTGTCTAAGAAAATGGAGATTGGTTCTAATACAGATTGTTTGGCAGAGACAATTGGTCTACCGGGGTTTTTTTCTAAATTTTTATGAATTTTGGGGACGATGTATATGACTGGAATAGTAGGCTGTTTGTTAATTAGAAAATCTCGCTCACTGTTGGTCAGAAATCCCAAGTCATGTCCTCTATTTACTAGTTGTGTGACTTCGGCTAATATTTCATCAGTCGGATCCGTTTGCAATTCTTGGTAAAACAATGTATTTGAAAGTTGTCTCTGAATTTCCTCAATATATGATGTGAAGCTCATAATAACCACTGCGCCCCCTTTATCCGCGGGTTTGATAACAATATCTTGTCTGTCGCGTAGGTGTTGGAGTGCCTGATGTTCTTCTTTGGTCAAGTTATAATAACTATGGGATTTTGTTTTTTCAATTCATTCCACATCGCGCATAACTAATTGTTGGAACGTGATGATGGCTGCATCTCCCGGTGGTGGCAGGCTCCACTTTGATTTATTTTTGACTATGGAAGTAATTGATGCCGGAGAAGTCTCAAACGGACTGAGTGACAGATAAACTTTACGTTGTAATTGCCTGATGAATTTATGGAAGTCACAACGAAATTGGAAAGGATCATGACGTTGGGTGGGCACAAAATTTAGTCCTTTGTTCAGGACGCTTTCTTCAATAGCTGTAATTTGGCACCCTGATATGTTAATAACAGCTGATCTTATTTCCAACCTTTCTGAGTAGCTGGAGGGGGGTTGTTTGGTTGATACTGTGACCTCGTTCTTGGACGATTCCAGTCTGCATTGTGATAATTTCGGGACCCCCGTCTTCTCCCTCTGTCTGTTTGTCCACGTTGGGGTGCTTGTTTTAAGCCGTCCCCCGACGGTGTTTCTTCGTCGCTGCCTGAAGAATGGTCAGATGTGTTGAAGGTGACTTGTTTGGGTTTAGCAGTACGGTTGAGCCACGGATAGATGGGGCCTTTTTTATAATCTCCCTCGTCTCTTTGGAATTTGTTGATCTTGGCTAATTTTGCATCAGCTTTAAATTTTTCCATGTTGCGTTTGAATTCCTGGTGAGCATTATCAAATGCTTCTAAGGTTGCATCCTGCTTCAAAGATTCCAACATGGCCATTGATTGATCCTGTAGTTCCTGTATGATCTTATGAGTTTGTTTAACTATTAACAACATCAGGTCCATACTGCATTTGTTCAAAATAAAGGACCATTGTTCCAGGAACTCAGGATATTCTGTGTAAATTTTAGGTTCTTTAACCATCCTGAGATCTCTGGGGATGCGGTGATGTTTTAAGTATTCTACCATTGTAGCTCCATGGAGTTCCGTGCGAATTAATCTTTTGTGCAACATAGTGATTTCAGACCAACTGGAGACTGATGGAATAGGTTGATCACTTGAGAACAGAGATTCACTTTGTAATGTGTTGCTGAGTTGGTCCTGAGAGAAGCTCAGGATGTTTACCCAGGGTGTGTGTGCCATATTGTAATACTGTAAATTTGTGGAAACCACACACTGTAAACAGTTATGTATTCGGACACAACGAGTACAATTCTCACTAGAAAGACGTCATGTAACTATGATTTTTCTTAATGTGCTATTGTTTATGGAGCCATCATAACACCTGCGGGCATAACAGCATATTTTAGCTTAAGGTTTTGCCACTTCAGGTCGTATTTAATCATTGGCCCAAGTCCTTTCTTCTTTTGCGTGTTTTTTTGGTATTTTTCCAAAGTTTTTTGTAAAATTCTGTATCGGGGTAATACCTTCCTTGGTATGACTCAAGGTATCAAGGAAATTTAAAGTCCAGTCCGACGCGCGTTTCACACCGCTGCTTCAGGGACTGAAACGAATACACTCCGCTTTTATGTTTAACATGTGTAGTTGCCCCGTTACTGGTTTGCTTGCTTTCAGTTATTTATTTTTACTTTCTGCAAAGGACAGATATCTTTGTTATTCAATAGACCGTGTAGCACATATATAATTAAAATATTTGGCACATACCTGGGTAAAACTGGAAGGAAAGACAACTGTGAACTCACCCAAAAAATGAAATTTCTGATCTATTAGTTAAAATTTGTAACCTATCATTAAAATTATCCATTGTACCTGAAGACTGGAGGGTGGCCAAAGTAACCCCAATATTTAAAAAAGGCTCCAGGGGCAATCCGGGTAACTATAGACCAGTGAGCCTGACTTCAGTGCTGGGAAAAATAGTGGAAACTATTCTCAAGATCAAAATGGTAGAGCATATAGAAAGACATGATTTAATGGGACACAGTCAACATGGATTTACCCAAGGGAAGTCTTGCCTAACAAATCTGCTTCATTTTTTTGAAGGTGTTAATAAACATGTGGATAAAGGTTCTATGTAACGCCATAGTCGCGACTGTTCTGTTTAAATGGAAACCGATATGATTTGATATTTTTGTTCAAGAATGTCGGTATAGAAAAATTTTAAATAAATAAATAAATAAGGTGAACCGGTAGATGTAGTATATTTGGATTTTCAGAAGGCGTTTGACAAAGTCCCTCATGAGAGGCTTCTACGAAAACTAAAAAGTCATGGGATAGGAGGCAATGTCCTTTCATGGATTACAAACTGGTTAAAAGACAGGAAACAGAGAGTAGGATTAAATGGTCAATTTTCTCAGTGGAAAAGGGTAAACAGTGGAGTGCCTCAGGGATCTGTACTTGGACCGGTGCTTTTCAATATATATATAAATGATCTGGAAAGGAATACGACGAGTGAGGTTATCAAATTTGCGGATGATACAAAATTATTAAGAGTAGTTAAATCACAAGCAGATTGTGATACATTACAGGAGGACCTTGCAAGACTAGAAGATTGGGCATCCAAATGGCAGATGAAATTTAATGTGGACAAGTGCAAGGTGTTGCATATAGGGAAAAATAACCCTTGCTGTAGTTACACGATGTTAGGTTCCATATTAGGAGCTACCACCCAGGAAAAAGATCTAGGCATCATAGTGGATAATACTTTAAAAGCGTCAGCTCAGTGTGCTGCAGCAGTCAAAAAAGCAAATAGAATGTTAGGAATTATTAGGAAGGGAATGGTTAATAGAACAGAAAATGTCATAATGCCTCTGTATCGCTCCATGGTGAGACCGCACCTTGAATACTGTGTACAATTATGGTCGCCGCATCTCAAAAAAGATATAGTTGCGATGGTGAAGGTACAGAGAAGGGCAACCAAAATGATAAAGGGGATGGAACAACTCCCCTATGAGGAAAGGCTGAAGAGGTTAGGGCTGTTCAGCTTGGAGAAGAGATGGCTGAGGGGGGATATGATAAGAACATAAGAAATTGCCATGCTGGGTCAGACCAAGGGTCCATCAAGCCCAGCATCCTGTTTCCAACAGAGGCCAAAACCAGGCCACAAGAACCTGGCAATTACCCACACACTAAGAAGAACCCATGCTACTGATGCAAGATAGATGATAGAGGTCTTTAAGATCATGAGAGGTCTTGAACGAGTAGATGTGACTCGGTTATTTACACTTTTGAATAATAGAAGGACTAGGGGGCATTCCATGAAGTTAGCAAGCAGCACATTTAACCCTAATTGGAGAAAATTCTTTTTCACTCAATGCACAATAAAGCTCTGGAATTTGTTGCCAGAGGATGTAGTTAGTGCAGTTAGGAGGAGATTTTTAAAAACTGCGCGATCGCGTACTTTTGTTTGCGCAGCAGGCGCAAACAAAAGTACGCTGGATTTTATAAGATACGCGCGTAGCCTCTAAAATCCTGGATCGGCGCGCGCAAGGCTGCCGATTTTGGGCAGTTCCGGAGGGCGCGGCCACACCCCCGGAACGCCCCCGGGCCAGCGCCACGCCCCGGGCCCGCCCCCAAACGCCGTGCCACGCCCCCCAAACGCAGCATCACTCGGCGACGCCTCCGACACGCCCCTTTTCAGAAACCCCGGGACTTACGCGAGTCCCGGGGTTCTGTGCACGCCGGCGGCCTATGGAAAATAGGCGCGCCGGCGAGCAGGGCTTTGAAAATCCGCCCGAAAGTGTAGCTGGGTTCAAAAAAGGTTTGGATAAGTTCTTGGAGGAGAAGTCCATTAATGACTATTAATCAATTATACTTAGGGAATAGCCACTGCTATTAATTGCATCAGTAGCATGGGATCTTCTTAGTGTTTGGGTAATTGCCATGTTCTTGTGGCCTGGATTGGCGTCTGTTGGAAACAGGATGCTGGGCTTGATGGACCCTTGGTCTGACCCAGCATGGCAATTTCTTATGTTCTTATGTACTAGGGCAAATTGACAAACTGAGTAGCAAATCTCTTGGACCAGACTGTATATATCCCAAAGTGCTGAAAGAATTATGAAATGAAATTACAGACCTGCTATTAGAAACTTGTAAATTATCAGTAACATCGTTTATGGTACCTGAAGACTGAAGTGTTGCCAATGTAAAGCCGATTTTTAAAAAGGGATTTAAGGGTGATCCAGAAATTACAAACAAATGAGTCTGATGTCTGTGTCAAGCAAAATGGTAGAAACTATCATAAAGAAGAAAATTGCTGAACATATGGATTAGCAAAGTTTAATGGGACAAAGTCAACATGGATTTAGCCAAGGGAAATTTTGCCTCACACATTTGCTACATTTTTTGAGGGCATAAATAAACCTGTGGATAAAGGTGAGCCATTTGATATAGTGTATCTGGATTTCCAGAAAGCATTTGATAAAGTCACTCATGAGAGACTTCTTAGGAAATTAAAGAATCATGGGATGGGGAAGTGTTAAAAGAAAAAGAGGAGGGCTAAATGTAACATTTTCCTAATGGAGAAAAGTAAATAGTGGAGTGTCCCAGGGATCTGTTACTGCCTTTTAATACATTTATAAATGACCTGGACATGGGAACAACAAGTGAGCTGATCAAATCTGCCAAAGCTGTTAAATCACAAGAGGACATTGCAAAACTGGGAGACTGGGCATGCAAATAGCAAATGAAACTTTCAGTGGACATGTGCAAAGTGATGCACTTTGGGAAGAGTAACCCAAATTATATGTACATAATGTATGGTTCCACATTAGGAGTCACCATTCAGGAAAAGGATCGAGGTGTCATCATGGAAAATACATTGAAATCTTCTGCTCAGACTGGCGGAATTAGCGCGCATTAACTTAAAAATGATTTTTTTCCAAAATTTCGGAAAAAATTCAATTGTTTTTTGGTTCTCCCGAACCATTCTGAATTAGGCAATATCGTTGACATTGCCTAATTCGGGAAAAATAATTGCACAGCCCAAGTGTGCAGCATCAGCCAAGAAAGCACTAAAAACACTAAAAAAAAAAAATCTCTCAAATTTTAAAAAACAGTGGGCACTAGTGATTCAAGGCCAGCTGTCCCTCCTTCCCTGGGTTTAAGTTAAATCCCACCCCCTTCCTGTGCACACTTCCCATTCCTCCTTCCCCTCTCCAGGATCCCGATAATCCTTGGTGGGAGCGAGGAGTCTCTTACGCTGAAAGGAGACTCTCACATTCCTTGCAGGAGATTCAGGGATCCAGGACAGCGCCAGGGATTCTAGGTTGTGGGTGGAGAGCGGAGTCAGAAGAGCATTCATATTTACGCTTAAAATTGGAGAAGGAGGGTAGGGTGCCAGTATTGTGTTTTAAAGTTGGTAAGTTGGAGGAGGTTGGGGGGATAGAATGCTACAATTATCTTTTTTAACTGTTTTCACGGATGGGGGACTGAGAGATTGGGTTTAAATCTCCCAAATGTTTTTGTTAAGTTCCATTTTGCAGCCACTTTAATGGCTGTAATTCAAATATAGCTGGTTAAGTAGCAAGTTATCCAGCCACGCCTTAGGACTGCTCTGAAACTGTCCTGGAGTGAAATCAAGGCACACACACACATTAAGAGAAATTACCCAGCTTTCCTTGCTTTTCAATTTAATTTACCCCACAATTTCAACTCTCCCTAAAATGTTAAGTCCCAGTGTTACCCAGCAAGCAATAATTACCAATGCTCTTCAGCCGCTCGCCAGATCTCCTCTCAACACTCACTCACGATGGACAACATTTGCAGCAGGGTAGATAGTCAGGATGGCATGGAAAATATAAGGAGCGATCTAGTGAAGCTCAAGGAATGATCTGGGGGCTGGCAGCTATGATTTAAAACTAAAACATGAGAATTATGCATTTAAGCTGCAAAAACCCAAGGGAGAGGTGCAATATCAAGGGTGAAATTATTCTAAGTATGAAAGAAACACGAGATCTGGGGGTGATTGTATCTGAAGACCTTAAGCTGGTTAAACAGGTGGATAAAGCGACAGTAAAAACCAGAAAGATGCTTGGATGCATAAGGAGAGAATGGTCAGCAGAAAACGGGAGGTGATATTGCCCCTGTATAGGACCCTGGTGAGACCTCACTGGGAATACTGAGTACAATTCTGGGGATCAAACCTTCACAAGGATATAAACAGGATGGAGTCAGTCCTGAGGGAGGCCACTAAAATGGTCAGTGGTCTTCATCCTAAAGCATATGGGGATAGACTTAAAACATGAATACCCTAGAGGAAAGGTGAGATAGAGGAGATATGCTAGAGACGTTTAAATACCTCCAAGGTTTCCATGCACAGGAGGCAAACCTCTTTCAATAGAAAGGAGGCTCTAGAATGAGAGGTCATGGGATGAGTGTGAAGGGGGTAGGCTCAGGAGTAATCTTAGGAAATATTTCTTTACAGAGAGGGTGGGGGGATGCATGGAACGGCCTCCCAGTGGAGGTGGAGGAGAGAGAGAAAAGCAGTATATGAATTCAATAAATCATGGGATAAACACAGGGGATTTCTGAGGCAGTGATGGGAATTCTGAAGATAAATTAGTTGGGCAGACTAGATAGGCCATACGATCTTTTATTTCTGTCGTGTTTCTATGTTTCCCTGAGGTCCATATTCAAAAGACATTTAGAAGGGTAAATAAGAAATTACCCATCTAATTAGCAAATGTGGCATATCCAGCCAGCTATTCTCTGGGGATGCAGGGAAGGGCTTAGATATGGAGTATCAGGGATATCTGGCTAGGTTACCTATGCCAGGTTTAGATTAGGCCTTGTGTGGCTGGATAGCTCCCTACTTACCCAGATATCTTTAAAAAACATGCGGGAAAGTAGCACTGTCACGAAAAGAACAAAAATAAATAAAGCAGCTCAGTTCTTCCCCTCCTGATCCTTGTGCCACACACCCTCTGTTCCCAAACCGCTTTCTTAACGCAAGGGGGGTGCCATGCAATATGTAAATTAGGGGGTCGCGCTAGTTAAGAGGCGCCAGTTTTCATAAATTGGCGCTCTGCCGAATTATTTTATTTTTATTTTTTTACTTTAAAAAAGTAGGTTTTTTCTGCTTTTACCTGCGCTGAGCTATCAACTCCTGCTCCAGGCTTAATACCTGAGCAATAAATGAGCATCTGAGATGCACATTTATCTTTTTGCATGCGGAGTGAATGAGTAATAGGCTGATTCGCATGCATTTGCATGTGATGAGCGCTATTACATTCTCTCCACATGCGACCTGGGTTAAATGGGCGCTAATCCCCCTGTTGCATTAGGGGTGGATTAGCGTGGGAGTGCAGGTTAAACGGTGCACTCGGCTGAGCCCAATCTATTGCATCGGCCCCTACATTTATAGTAGGGATATGATTCGTTTTTCAACGATTAAAATTATCGTCCGATAATGTTAATATTGTCTTAAATCGTTATAGAATACAATACAATAGAAATTCTAACGATTTATCATTAAAAATCGTTAAATTGTGTTAGTGCGCACTAACGGGAGTTAGTGCGCACTAACTGAAAATGATACAAATAGACACTTTCCAGGTCACTGAAGGTCAGTTAGGAATGAATATGTGTTCCTATTGGCTGGCTGCCCTCTTATCTATTGATGTTACCAAGGTTACCACTGAGGTGATGGTTGGGGGGATGGGAAATGGAACTGGAAACTCACGAACACCAACAGAAAATGAAACAAAGTGTTGACACTTCCCAGGTCAGTAAAGGTCACTTAGGAATGAATATGTATTCCTATTGGCTGGCTGTGCTCTTATCTATTGATGTTACCAAGGTTCCCACTGAGGTAATGGTTGGGGGGATGTGAAATGGAAACAGTTGGAAGCTTGACAAAAAAAGTAATGTAATGATCATCACTCACGTGACTAGAACTTGTTTGTTTATTCTTTTTGTTATTTTTGTCAGGAAGCTCCCCCCTGTCTGTGAAGCCAGCCTCTCACTAGTAATGCAGGGAGGGAGCTGTCTCAGACTTCACCATCCTCCTCCCCCCCTCACCCACACCCCATTCACTGGCTGGGACATGGGGGAAGTCAGGAGTGAGGGTCAGGCAGCTCCCCCCTGTCTGTGAAGCCAGCCTCTCACTAGTAATGCAGGGAGGGAGCTGTCTCAGACTTCACCATCCTCCCCCCCCCTCACCCACACACCATTCACTAGCTGGGACATGGGGGAAGTCAGGAGTGAGGGTCAGGCAGCTCCCCCCTGTCTGTGAAGCCAGCCTCTCACTAGTAATGCAGGGAGGGAGCTGTCTCAGACTTCACCATCCTCCCCCCCCCCCCCCTCACCCACACACCATTCACTGGCTGGGACATGGGGGAAGTCAGGAGTGAGGGTCAGGCAGCTCCCCCCTGTCTGTGAAGCCAGCCTCTCACTAGTAATGCAGGGAAGGAGCTGTCTCACCCTTCACCATCCTCCCCCCCCCCTCACCCACACACCATTCACTGGCTGGGACATGGGGAGGGGAAGAGTGAGGGTCAGGCAGCTCCCCCCTGTCTGTGAAGCCAGCCTCTCACTAATAATGCAGGGAAGGAGCTGTCTCACCCTTCACCATCCTCCCCCCCCTCACCCACACACCATTCACTGGCTGGGAAATGGGGAGGGGAGGAGTGAGGGTCAGGCAGCTCCCCCCTGTCTGTGAAGCCAGCCTCTCATTACTAATGCAGGGAGGGAGCTGTCTCACCCTTCACCATCCTCCCCCCCCTCACCCACACACCATTCACTGGCTGGGACATGGGGAGGGGAGGAGTGAGGGTCAGGCAGCTCCCCCCTGTCTGTGAAGCCAGCCTCTCACTAGTAATGCAGGGAAGGAGCTGTTTCAGCCTCACCATCCTCCCCCCCCCCCCCTCACACACACCCCATTCACTGGCTGGGACATGGGGAGGGGAGGAGTGAGGGTCAGGAAGCTCCCCCCTGTCTGTGAAGCCAGCCTCTCACTAGTAATGCAGGCGGGATAGGGCACTGCATGCAGGAAGATCACAACACCCCTGGTGTCAGGGTTAGGGCACTGTGTGCAGGAAGATCACAACACTCCTGGTATTAATAGGGATAGGGCACTGTGTGCAGGAAGATCACAACACCCCTTGTGTCAGGGTTAGGGCACTGTGTCCAGGAAGATCACAACACTCCTGGTATAGGATAGGGCACTGTGTGCAGGAAGATCACAACACCCCTGGTGTCAGGGTTAGGGCACTGTGTGCAGGAAGATCACAACACTCCTGGTATTAATAGGGATAGGGCACTGTGTGCAGGAAGATCACAACACCCCTGGTGTCAGGGTTAGGGCACTGTGTCCAGAAAGATCACAACACTCCTGGTATAGGATAGGGCACTGTGTGCTGGAAGATCACAACACACCTGGTGTCAGGGTTAGGGCACTGTGTGCAGGAAGATCACAACACTCCTGGTATTAATAGGGATAGGGCACTGTGTGTACATGAAGATCACAACACCCCTGGTGCCAGGGTTAGGGCACTGTGTGCAGGAATATCACAACACCCCTGGTATCAGGGTTAGGGCACTGTGTGCAGGAAGATCACAACACTCCTGGTATTAATAGGGATAGGGCACTGTGTGTACATGAAGATCACAACACCCCTGGTGCCAGGGTTAGGGCACTGTGTGCAGGAAGATCACAACACCACTGGTATCAGGGTTAGGGCACTGTGTGCAGGAAGATCACAACACTCCTGGTATTAATAGGGATAGGGCACTGTATGCAGGAAGATCACAACACCCCTGGTGCCAGGGTTAGGGCACTGTGTGCAGGAAGATCACAACACTCCTGGTATTAATAGGGATAGGGCACTGTGTGCATGAAGATCACAACACCCCTGGTGCCAGGGTTAGGGCACTGTGTGCAGGAAGATCACAACACTCCTGGTATTAATAGGGAAAGGGCACTGTGTGTACTTGAAGATCACAACACCCCTGGTGCCAGGGTTAGGGCACTGTGTGCAGGAAGATCACAACACCCCTGGTATCAGGGTTAGGGCACAAGTTCTAGTCACATTGACTGATCACATTACTTTTTTTGTCAAGCTACCAACTGTTTCCATTTCCCATCCCCCATATACTGTCAGTGGGAACCTTGGTAACATGAATAAATAAGAGGGCAGCCAATAGGAATACATATTCATTCCTAAACTGACCTTAACTGACCTGAAAAGTGTCAAATTGTATCAATTTCTGTTAGTGTGCACAAACTCCTGTTAGTGCGCACTAATTGGGGGTTAGTGCGCACTAACTCCCGTTAGTGCGCACTAATCGGAAAAAACGATTTTTAACGATTTTTCAACGAAATAATCGTGCCTAACACGATTTTCTTCTCCTGCCACACGATTTCAATCGTTAAGACGATATGGCACACGATTCACATCCCTAATTTATAATTCTCCTGAGTTAGGCAGCTTGCTGGCCCCTCCCCCATTCCTGGTAGCACAGATCTGGATGCAGTTCCCTTCCCTCCCACCCACTCGCAGTCTTAGTAGTCCTGCTGTGCCCCCATCCCTCCAGACCCCCCTCCCCCATGTTACCCCACGAGCAAGGTCTCCACTCACCCGCTGCCGGCGCTGCAGATTACTCTGACTGCTGAAACTGTACACTATGGGTAGTTTATGTTTTGCAGTAGCTGGCCAGTTAGGTTTAAAGTTAAACGGCTAGCAGTAGCCAGGGAAGTTTAGCTAAGTCTATTCAGTGGGAAGTTTACCATTAGCAGAATGACTAGTATGGACCTCCCTGCTAATAAGCGTCCTCACAGGTTGCTCTGAAAGAATAATATTAAATGCCAGCAGAGGACATTTCCTCCTGCAATCCATACGGGTGTCAGCACTGCAGAGGAGCTGCTTCCCTGCTGATAGTTGTAATCTCATGAGCAATAATAAGAATCAATTATGAAAATGAAGTATTAACATTTAAATATCTTTCCCATACACATTACAGGTTTTCTGGGAGCAGACCTAAGAACCTGGGAAACAATACAAAGCTGGTCGAATGGTTGCCACAAAATGATCTTCTTGGTAAGCAGATGATCGGCTCCCTTTTAATCCAAAGCAAATGATTAATCCTAAAGCAAGATAAAGTAAATACAAATGCATAATAACCATACCTCAGTCTCCCTAAAGCAAGATAAAGTAAATACAAATGCATAATAACCATATCTCAGTCTCCCTAAAGCAAGATAAAGTAAATACAAATGCATAATAACCACACCTCAGTCTCCCTAAAGCAAGATAAAGTAAATACAAATGCATAATAACCATACCTCAGTCTCCCTAAAGCAAGATAAAGTAAATACAAATGCATAATAACCATACCTCAGTCTCCCTAAAGCAAGATAAAGTAAATACAAATGCATAATAACCACACCTCAGTCTCCCTAAAGCAAGATAAAGTAAATACAAATGCATAATAACCATACCTCAGTCTCCCTAAAGCAAGATAAAGTAAATACAAATGCATAATAACCACACCTCAGTCTCCCTAAAGCAAGATAAAGTAAATACAAATGCATAATAACCACACCTCAGTCTCCCTAAAGCAAGATAAAGTAAATACAAATGCATAATAACCATACCTCAGTCTCCCTAAAGCAAGATAAAGTAAATACAAATGCATAATAACCATACCTCAGTCTCCCTAAAGCAAGATAAAGTAAATACAAATGCATAATAACCATACCTCATTATCCCTGAGATTGTTGAGGAATAGTGGAGAGGAGGAGGAAGCAGGAGAGGAGTTAATACCCAAACTTTCTCCTCTCTCTCTGTCATATACGCACACACAACCTTTCTACCCTTCCTTCTGACTCCCCCTTCCCTCTGTCACTCACCCCCTCACTCCCACTCACCCCACCCCTTCCCTCACCACCTCCCTTCTACTCCTCCCTTCTCTTTCCTTTCAATCAATCACCCCCCACCCCTTCCCTCTGTCACTCACCCCCTCACTCCCACTCACCCCCACCCCTTCCACTCCTCTCTTCTCTTTCCTTTCAATCAATCACCCCCCACCCCTTTCCTCACCTCCTCCTTTCCACTCCTCCCTTCTCTTTCCTTTCAATCAATCACCCCCACGCCTTCCCTCTGTCACTCACCCCTTCACTCCCACTCACCCCCACTCCTTCCCTTACCACCTCCCTTCCACACCTCTCTTCTCTTTCCTTTCAATCCATCACCCCCCCACCCCTTTCCTCACCTCCTCCTTTCCACTTCTCCCTTCTCTTTCCTTTCAATCAATCGCCCTCCTCCACTTCTGCCACTGGGCGGGATGGGATCTCTCAGTGCCCATTGCTAGGGCCAGTAATAGCATTTTTTCTGCCCTGTGTGAACAATTACTGTACTGCTCTCCTCTTGGTTCCCTTTTTTTTTTAAACACAGAATGATGTTTTTCCCAGTAACCAAAACACAGTAGAAACAGTCAATCTCTCACTCTGTCACAGGACCCCTTCTCTACCAAAAAAAGCCAATCTTCCGTCGGCAATCTAAACTTTTAAAATTGATACTCCCCCTGAACCTGAATGTCAAAATTGAGCCGGAGTCATCCACTAACCATTATGGCCTCGCTCCGGCTCTCCCCGGCCGCATAACATACTCTGCGCGGCTGGAGCTGACCCGTCGGGGTCCAGAGCCCTGCTGCACCGTTTGCTACTCTTTTCAGGCCACCTCAGCCCTCCAACCGGTGCCCCGTGCCCCTCCTCCCCTCGGCGGAGAGGCCCACCCACCGGCCACGTCATCGGAGCCTCAACAAGCCCTAAAGGGCAGGCGCGGGCCGCATTCACCGCCTCGCTCTGGCTGTCCCTGGCCACACCACATGCTCTGCATGGCCGGTGCTGACCCGTCGGGGTCCAGAGCCCTGCTGGACCATTCGCTACTCTTTTCAGGCCACCGGCAGCTCTCTGACTGGCACCCCACACCCCTCCTCCCCTCGGCGGAGAGGCCCACCCACCGGCCATGTCATGGGCGCCTCGACGAACCCTAAAGGGTGCCGCGTGTTGGGTGTTGCACGTCTAAGGAGCGCAGCTACGGGGCCTGCCCTTTTGTGCTGCCCCGCCGACTATTGCCTGAACAATCATGCCAGGAAAGCAGCACAAACACTTCCAGCTACACTAACATCTCACCTTCTCCCTCAGCACTTCAGATCCTAGTGTCACCATCACCTGTAAGTACTTTATTCTGACCAACGTCCTTGCTAACTCATAAACCCCAACGTGGAATTTGGATACGCAATCCCAACACTAAGCCAGAACAGGAACACTAAGAGATGCAAAACAAAGCGCACAAACAAACTACAGGCTCTCACTCTATCCCCATCAACCCCAATTCCCAGATGACAGCCCTTACTGTCTTAACTCTGTTTCTACTTAATGCGCAGTCCGTGACAAAAATGATACCGATTCTTCATGGCCTGCTCTCAGACAACCACCCTGACTTATTTTGTGTGACTGAATCATGGCTCCAAAGCTCAGATGTGGCCCTAATCAATCAACTTCCCAAAACAATTTACAGCATTTACTCCATACCCAGACCAAATAGAAAAGGAGGCAGGCCTTAAAGAAATTTAAATTTAAAATCCACCCATCAACCTACCACCGCCCCTCGAAATAAGTTTTTTCAAATAAAAAAACTTACAGATTTTATTGCTCTATGCCCCACCAGGCCTACTCGAACACAACCTGTCCCCACTAATTGAAGCCATCACAACCAGCATCAACATGGATATCCCCACAGTTATCCTGGGTGATTTCAACCTTCACATTGATAAAATACCTCTTTCACCCACCTGCGAACTCCTATTGGATACTATGACGGCAATCGGTTTTAAACAAATAATTAATACCCCCACCCAAAGGTCAGGTCACACACGACCTTATATTCATCAATGGAAAAATTTCGCACAATGCCCCATCAGCAACCACTATTTCCTGGTCAGATCATAAACTTATACAAACCAAATTATATCTAGAAAACCCCCACACGGAGACAAACAATCTCAATAAATACATTGAATTTACCAAACCGTGCACCAGTGAAGACCTAATAGAAATTCTACTGGATACCTTAAAATCCCTAAACAAGAATGATGCAAACTCTGCAGTAAACTCCTGGATCATCATCAACTCAGAGGTTTCAAGGATTAAATGCCCAATTATCAGAAAAGAAATCAAGCCATCCACCAAATATAAAGCCCCATGGTATACCCCAGAGTTTCAAATGCATACTAAGACAAGCCGAGAAAAAATGGAGGAGAAACCCACCTAAAAGACAAATACAGATCCATCCTATACATATACAGATCAGACATTGAGAAAGCCAAGCGTGAGTTCTACACAAAGAAGATACATAACTATCAATTTAATCCCAGAACCCTATTTGCATATGTAGCAGACCTTACTCAACCAATTCACAATTCACCCACAAATGATAATCAAACGAGAACTTGCGAAGAATTAGCCCAATTTTTCAGTGACAAAATATCAACCTTAATCGCAAAAAACCCTTACATGAACAAGGATACTACAACATCAACAACCAGACCTAATGCCACATGGACACAATTTGAGACCGTTGCATCATCTGAAGTTGAAGCAATCATCCAAAAAACATACCCCGCTGCACATCCCCTCAACCCCATCCCAATAAAAATCCTGAAACCCCAACATCATTGCCAGACCCATAGCTGACATAGTCAATCTATCACTCGAACAGGGTATCTTCCCAGATAA
Organism: Rhinatrema bivittatum; assembly: GCF_901001135.1. Taxonomy (NCBI): domain Eukaryota; kingdom Metazoa; phylum Chordata; class Amphibia; order Gymnophiona; family Rhinatrematidae; genus Rhinatrema; species Rhinatrema bivittatum. The sequence continues at coordinate 9,031,813 of NC_042615.1, forward strand.
CCTTAAATGTGCCATCATTAAGCCTATTCTTAAAAAAACACAACTCAACAAATGCAACCTAACAAACTTCAAGCCCATCTCCAATTTTCTCTTCCTAGCCAAGATCCTAGAAAAAATTGCCAATCGCCAACTCTCTGAGCATCTGGAAAATCAGAACATATTATCTTCAGCTCAACATGGCTTCAGAAAGTTCCTTAGCACAGGAACGCTACTACTCACCCTGGTTGACACAGTCCTCAGAGGACTCGAAGCGGCTGCTCCTACCTATTGATTCTACTTGACATCTCCACTGCATTCGACACCATTAACCACGAAATACTGTTAAAAAGATTAAGAGAAATTGGCTTATGCAACACCATGATCAAATGGTTTAACTCATACCTATCAGGCAGATCCTAAAGTAAGACTAAACTCAACAGAATACAAACAAATACCCCTTCCACACGGCGTCCCGCAAGGATCTTCCCTTTCATCCACCCTCTTTAACATTTACATGCTGCCCCTCTGTATCTGGATTAGGCCTATCCTTTTACGTCTATGCGGACGATGTTCAAATTCTGCTCCCCCTTAAAGAGACCCTCGAGAACACCCTAAAACTCTGGGAGACTTATCTATCAGAAATAACTCAGCTTCTCTCACAAATGTCTCTCTCACTCAACCATAATAAAACTGAAATTTTATATATAACAAACAAATCCACCACAGCTCTTTCCCACGATGGCACAGCTTCCCATATGAAGAATCAAATAGTCTCAACAGTAAAAGACCTAGGCGTCATCCTAGATAGCGAGCTAATCTTTAAAAAAAACACATTAACTCCAAGTCCTAAAAAAACTCAAACTGCTTTTTTATACCCAAGACTTTTGAACAGTTCTGCAGGCACTACTTTTCTCAAAACTCGATTAATGCAACACCCTCCTCCTGGGCCTCCCAGTTGCCACCATCAGACCAATGCAGCTGTTACAGAACGCAGCAGCAAGATCACTCACTAACAGTAAAAGATTGGATCATATTGCACCAATCCTCAAAGACCTACACTGGCTACCCATCCCATTTAGAATCCAATACAAAACTCTAACTCTCATTCACAAAACTCTCAACAATGACAGGATTGCCTGGCTGAATGCATCACTACACTTTCACATTCCCCAAACGAACCTCCGCTCCACTAATACTGGGCTGCTTCCAATCCCCCCTCCGAAAGTGACGCACCTGAAAATGGGTAAGAGAGCGCACACTATCAATGGTAGGCCCGGCTCTTTGGAACAACCTTCCAGTACAGCTAAGAATGGAACCCACGTCGCAAACATTAAAAAAAAAACCCTGAAGACATGGCTCTTTCAAGAAAGCCTTTTCATCAGCTTCCTAATACCAACCAATCTCCAACAGTAAGAAAAAATAGCGGTCCTCCCATAGAATGCCTTGGAAGACATTCCATGGATACTCACTGATAATGCCCTTAGTAGCATCTTGTTACCTTAATTTCAATTATTGTTTATTCTAAGTTACTCTGTAAGTAAGAACCTGAGGACTAGGTCCTCCCTAGCACCTTTGACTCTCGCTGATTATGTTCATAGTAGCAAGCAATGTTAATGTTACATTAATCCAGTTAATGTTGATTCAAAGTTATACTGTAAGAAAGAATAAGAAAGCAATGTCTTTTTAGCTCCAGTTTTACTGTAAACCGATGTGATATGTCAGATCGAATGTTGGTATATATAAAAAAATAAATACATGTAAAAATGGTGCCGGCAGATCCTGTAATCTGGCACCATTTTGTTGTATAGAAATGTTTGCACTCCTGTGGTGCCACCTAATAAACCCAAATGCTTTAGGCCTATTGTAACATGTTGGGTGTGGTTTTGGTCCTCAGAAAGTCTTGAGTAAACTAAATGAAAATAATTTATTTATTTATTTATTTATATCTTTTATATACCGGCATTCGAAAAAAAAAACATCATGTCGGTTTACAGACAACTGAGAAAGGAAATTACAATGATAGATGGAGGAAGGATAGGAAGTTAAAAGGTGACAACTTTACTGTAGAGCCAACAGGCGCCACAGTTATTAAATGAGATTACATGTGGTTAACCAGGTTGGACATAAATTAATTATATACAAGAGGCGACAGAGTGGGGGGTAGCGCGGGGTGGGGGATGAAGCGCATAGGGGAGGCGGGGTGGGGTAGGAACTGTACAAGGGGGCAGGTGGTGGCGATGGGAAGGAGTGACTGAATATCAGGAAGGTGGTGACTGAATATCAGGAAGCCATAAAATGGATGGGGTGGTGAGGGAGGGAGGGTGTGTAGGGGGGCGGGGGGACACTGTACTAGGGAGAGGGAAATAATGAGTGTTGAGGAGAAGTCAAATGCTAGGGTTGAGAGGCGTTGGGATAGGCCTGTTTAAATAACCAGGTCTTGATTCCTTTTTTGAATTGATTAAGTGAAGGTTCTAGTCGGAGCTCGGTGGGGAGGGAGTTCCAAAGGGTGGGGCCGGCGATGGAGAAGGCTCTCGCTCTGGTGTTTGTGAGGTGAGCAATTTTGAGTGAAGGGGTGTGGAGGGTGCCCGCAAGGGAGTTTCTGGTAGGACGGTTGGCCTGGTGGAAGTGTGGCATATCTTCGATCCAGGGGGAGTTATTTTTATATAGCGTGTTATGTATGATAGTAAGTGTTTTGTATTGAGAGCGATAGGTGATTGGTAGCCAGTGGAGGTTTTGTAATATGGGAGTAATATGATCAGTCTTTCTTGAGTTTGTAAGGATGCGAGCCATGGCATTTTGTAAGATTTGGAGGGGTTTGATTGTGGAAGCTGGAAGGCCTATTAGCAGTGAGTTGCAATAGTCAAGTTTTGATAGTATAGTGGTTTGCATAACGGTACGGAAGTCATGTGCGTGGAGGAGAGGCTTAAGTTTTTTGAGGGTTTGGAGTTTATAGAAGCCCCCTTTTAGGAGTGATTTGATGTGGGATTTGAAGCTAAGTTGTGTATCTAAGAGAACTCCTAGATCTCTGACAGTGGACGGGGGTGTGAGATTTTGTGAAGTGTTCTGTTGCAGTTGGTGAATGGATAAGCTGGGTTGATTAGTAATAATTAGGATTTCAGTTTTTGAAGTATTGAGTGCAAGGTGTAGGTTGGAAAGGAGGGCGTTGATAGATGTGAGGCATGTCTCCCAGATGTGTGTGTGTGTGTGTGTGTGTATGACATGGTAAACGTCCCATACTAAAACAGTGCTAAGTGCCAGCACTCAAACAGGAACAACCCTATCTATGAAAAGGTGAGACTGCAAATATTACACCAAGCTTTAAAACACCAATAAATGTCCTGTGGGAAAAACAGAAATAACCAGGCTGCTATAGATCCCTACATAGAAACTGCAAGCTGGCAGAATATCCCACCTCAGTTAAACAGGCCTAACACAGACTCACCCTCACCAAACACAGAATAAAGAGACCATAAATTATAAATTGAAACATAGAGACAGAAACTGAACAGGAAACTGCAACAAGCCAGACTCTGTATGTAATGCAACAATGGAGAAACAAACATCACCAGTCCTCATAAATCATCAAACATTGAAATCAAGCAATATAAATCAATCCTATTAGTAAAACCACACAAATAAAAAAAAAATGTATCTCACAAGCTAAGGAATAGAATAACATCCAATAATAAAGAGCTCATACAAAATTTTCTAAACAGCAATAAAATAATTCAAAATGGCAGACCAGACACCCAATAATTAAAATTAATAAAGATGGAAAATTGCACTATATACCTGAAAACTTGATTTCCAATCACCCTGAGCTTGTCACGGATTAGTGGGGCAGCACAAACTTTCTTCACACACAGAGGCAGGCTCATATTCACACACAACACCGCAGGTCACTTCCCATTCTCACACACACACACACAAACACACACACACACACACCCATTTGGGTTCCCAATCACACACACATATAAACAGTTAGGTACTCATTCACACATACACACACAAACAGGAAGGTTCCCACTCACTCACACTCACACACACACACACACACACATCCAGCCAGGTTCCCATTCATTCTCTCTCACACACACATACATACACATACACACACACACACACACACAGAGAAGGTTCCCATTCACTCACACACACACACAGAGGAAGGTTCCCATTCACACACTCACACAGAGAAGGTTCCCATTCACTCACATACACACACTCACACAATGGAAGGTTCCCATTCACACACACTCAGGCAGGTTCCCATTCACTCACACACACACACACACATAGACAGACAGACAGACACACACACACACACACACACACACACACAGACAGACACACACACCCAGGCAGGATCCTATTCACTCGTTCATTCGTTCACAAACACATACCATCAAGAGCAGACAGGGGAGCCCATTCTGCTTCTCCTCTTTGTGTTCTGGCCCCTGCACTAGTCGAATCTTATGGGGCTAGCACTTCCTCTATGCCGATCTCATGCATTGCGAGAGCAGCATAGAGTACTGCTAGCTGCAAGTGGTGTGAATACTGAATGCCGGCACAGAGGCACAAGAGAATGGGCTCCCTCCTTTTCATTTCAGTCATCAGTGGGATGAGGGTCCATTGGTGGCCTGATACCCCTCCTCCACTTCCTGGCCATTGTTGTCCCCCCTGGGTGTGCCCCTCCTCCACTTCCTGGCCATTGTTGTCCCCCCTGGGTGTGCCCCTCCTCCTCTTCCTGGCCATTGTTGCCCCCTCTGGTTGTGCACACACTGTAGCACCGGGCCTCTTCTACTTTTTCCATGAGGCAGGATGGGATCCCCTGGTGGCTGTGCGGTCTTTTCTTGACTGGGGAGGATGGGATCCTCAACGTCCCCAGTATCCAGAGCTTTCAGGTGTTGGCTCGGAGACCCGGCAATTCCTGCAGAATTCCAGAGTCTCCAGGCCAAATCCGGACAGTTCCCAGATATGATAATAACGGATGCCTCTTTGCATGAAGAAAATACATAGATGGATTTCTCTTGTTAGCTAGATCTCTCAGTGCCTGCAGCGAGGTGACCTGAATGTCTCTCAGGGCATGGGATAATCTGTCAGCAGAGCTGGTGGAAGCCTTAGAATTTGAGCTTGCTCAGGACAGATTCAGAGAGCAGTGGTAGGGACAGGGTTAAGCACATGCAGTATTGCAAACAACTCACCTTTCGATTCCTGGAGACCAGAGGCAAGGGGCAAAGTGATAAGGAGAAAACAGTTGGCAGACTAAGGAATCACATTCCATGAGGTAGACAGGGAGGACTGTGACTCTGCAGAAATCAAACAGATCGATGCCAGCATTTTACTGGTGGTGATGGGACTGGCAGCGCTTTTTCATGCAACATTTAATGGTAGGAAAAGGCTGAGAGGGGCTGGGTGCTGGATTAAGGATGAGAATGTGCTTCTGCCAGAATGGGAGGATAAATGCTGGCTTAGAAAGGATCTGTGGCTGGCAGCTGAGGCAGTAATGAATGGACATTAATTACTATAATACTGCGGCCAGGCTACATCCCAAAGCTTTTCTTCTCTGCAGTAAGGGATCTGAGCAGAAAACTATCCTGACTACTTGTCATCCATGTTTTCTCTCAATGTTATTAATGAGTTTGCACCAATGTATCATAGCAAGATTGTTATATTAATTGAAAACAAGACACAGAACAGTTAAAATCCTTATACAAACAATGCTTCACTTATTCTGTTACTGGAAAAATAAGTGTGCAGTAAACAGTTAGAGTAGCCTGGTAACATTTGCAATTTTCTTATCACATATATTTGTAACACTAGCCACAATTCAGTTTCCAGGTCTTGATAAGCAGCTAAGATGCTGACCTTATTTTAACTTTAGTCACCAAGTGCTTCAATAGTAGTGAACAAGGAGCCTACTTTTCGGAGAAAGATTTCCCAAATTATAGATACATTACAAGATAAATTTCTGAATTAGGTTATAGTTTCCATTGTATACTCTTACGAAAATAATCGTAAGCAAGAGAAAATTGAAGGAGCAGATGAGCACCTCCAATGACTCTCTATATTACACCTCACTGTTGCGGTCTGCACCGCTTCCCCTCTCTTCCCCGTGACCAGCGCCTACCTCCGCGTCTGGGGACGCCGCACTCCGCGGTTTCCAGGACCCAAGGACGCGCTCAGTTCCATGTGGCATCCGCCATTTGCCTGTCTCTCTCACCGCGGCCTCGCGCGCGCGCGCGAGTATGGCCACTTTGAGCGCCCAGAACCCGGAAGTCAAGCCCCGCCTGCGCTGATGACATCACGCTCCGAGACAGATATAACCGGCGTCCAGACGTTCCATCATCGCCTTGCAATGAGGTTCACTACAGTCTTGTAGTTCTGAGTTGCGCTTCGTCTTGCTGAGTTCCTGCCGCTGACCTTGGAGTTCCTGACTACGCTCTGCCTGCTGCCTGCCTCAACCCCGGTTCGTCCCTGACTACGCTCTGCCTGCTGCCTGCCTCGACCCCGGTTCGTCCCTGACTACGCTCTGCCTGCTGCCTGCCTCGACCCCGGTTCGTCTCTTACTATGCTCTGCCTGCTGCCTGCCTCGACCCCGGTTCGTCCCTGACTACGCTCTGCCTGCTGCCTGCCTCGACCCCGGTTCATCCCTGACCACGCTCTGTTGCCGCCTGCCTTTGATCCCGGCTCGTCTCTGTTCCTGCTTCAGCCTTCAGCCTTGCCTTCACCTGCTGGCTGTGGACTCCGCTCCAGGTTTCTACTTGCTCCTACTCACGTCTGCTCACTTAGAGACTCTATTACCTTTGGACTTCCTGGTTCTCTATTACTGGACTCTCTCTCTAGTACCCAAGTCCCAAGGTGCCAGAACCCTACGGGGCCCTCCTGGGGGGTTCTGGGTACCCGGGTGAAGATCTTGTGCTAGACTCAATTACCATTGGACTTCCTGGTTCTCTGTTACTGGACTCTCTCTCTGGTACCTAAGTCCCAAGGAGCCAGGACCCTACAGGCTCCTCCTGGGGGGTTCCTGGTTTCCGGGCAATCACCTGATGAACACTTTGAGCCTTGGCTCCGCCTCCCGGCCTACCCCACCTCTCATGGTAGGTCGGCCCAAGGGTCCACTATTCCACAGCAGTACCCAACTGCAACAGTTTGCAAGGCCATGGACTCGGCAGAGACCCCGAGCCTTCAGGCCATCCCGGGAATGGCTCAAAGCCTCCAGCAGCAGCAACACTGCATAGACACCCTAGCAGCCACCGTAGAGCAGTTGGTCGCCCAGCTAGAGGTTTCTGCTCGGGAGTCACGTCAGGCATCCACTGTCCCTACTGCCTCAGTTACACAGCTACCTACGCCCCCCCCCCCCCCCCCCCCCGGTATGCCGGGGACAGCAAGTCCTGCCGAGGGTTTTTAAACCAGTGTCAATTACGGTTTACCCTTCTGCTGGCCCAATTCCCTTCTGACGCAGAGAAAGTGGCATTCATATTTTCATTCCTGGACGGTAAGGCCCTTAACTGGGCTTCACCCTTGTGGGAACGCCGGGACTCTATGCTACAGAATTTGGAGGAATTTCTCCTCAATTTTCGGCTTGCCTTCGATGACCCAGCACGCCTAAGTGCCGCAGCCTCAGAACTCCTGACCCTCCGGCAAGGAACACGCCCAGTGGCAGATTATGTTATCGAGTTCCGCACGCTAGCCATGGAGGTCGGTTGGCAGCACGACTGTCTGAAGGGCATATTCCTTAAAGGTCTATCCAGCCGAATCAAGGATGAGCTGGCAGGTCGAGACCTACCAGGGGACTTGAACGATCTCATTGACATAGCTGGTAGGGTGGACCGTCGTCTCCAGCAGCGAGATAAGGAGATCCGCTCGTCCTGCAGCCCTCCTCCTCCGTCTTCTACTACTTCTAGATCCCGGGCTCTCGGGGCTTCTCCTACTCCTGTGTCTAGTGGGGAACCCATGCAGGTCGGCAGATCTCCACTGACTCCTGAGGAAAATAAGAGACGGCGTACGCTTGGCCTCTGCCTCTATTGTGGAGGCAAGGGGCATTTTCTCTTGACTTGCCCAGAGCGTCCGGGAAACGCTCCTGCCTATGCTATACTGAGGAGCTACACCTAGGCGCTTCCAGATCAGCTCCTCTGTGCACATTGCCTGTAACCCTGAAGTATCCTGGAGGGGAACTCCAGGTCCGCGCGTTCATAGACTCAGGTGCAGAAGGGAACTTTATAGCGGCCGACCTGGTGGTCCAGCTCGCCCTCCCCACAGTGCAAAAGGTCCCTCCGCTGCGGATCTCATCCATCCGAGGCACTCTGCTCCCCGGGGCCATTACCTGCTCCACAGCTCCCGTTACTCTACAAACCGGATTATTCCATTCGGAGCAGATCTCTTTGCTTGTCTTAGAGCGAGCGGTGCACCCCTTGGTTCTGGGACTGCCGTGGCTCCGTCTGCACTCGCCCCTAATACAATGGGACGACTTTCAGTTGGTTCGGTGGGGGCCAGCCTGCTTTGAACACTGCTTGCAGCTTCCGCATCTGCCTAGACCCCTGAACGTCTGCTCCTCCCAACTATTGCCAGAGCCATACCAGTCCTTCGAGGATGTTTTCTCCAAGGAGATGGCAGAGCTTCTTCCGCAGCATCGGCCATTTGACTGCCCCATTGACTTACTGCCTGGTACCACCCCGCCTCGCGGCCGAGTGTACCCTCTGTCTTTACCCGAGACCAAGGCCATGTCGCAGTATGTGACGAGAACTTGGCCAAATGATTCATCCGGCCCTCTCGCTCCCCTGCAGGTGCCGGCTTCTTCTTCATGGCTAAGAAGGACGGTTCTCTCCGGCCATGTATTGATTACCGGGGCTTGAACGCCATTACCAAGCGGGATCGTTACCCACTCCCGTTGATCCCGAACTGCTGGACCGCCTTCAGGGTGCCCGTGTGTTTACCAAGCTGGACCTCAGGGGGGCCTACAACCTGGTACGTATCCATCCTGGAGACGAATGGAAGACGGCGTTCAACACCAGGGACGGGCATTATGAGTATCTTGTAATGCCCTTCGGACTCTGCAACGCCCCAGCCGTCTTCCAACATCTCATGAATGAGGTTCTACGAGACTTCCTGAACACTCATGTTATAGTATACCTAGATGATGTACTCATCTTCTCAAAGGATTTGGACTCCCATCGTCATCACGTAAAACAAGTCCTTCAGGTCCTCCGGGAGAACCGCCTGTATGCCAAGATGGAAAAGTGCATCTTTGAGGCTGAATCCCTGCCTTTTCTAGGTTATATTATCTCCTCAACCGGCTTCCGCATGGATCCAGAGAAGGTAGCGGCCATCACCCAGTGGCCTCAACCCAAGGGGCTCAAGGCCCTCCAGCGATTTTTGGGCTTTGCTAATTTCTATCGACACTTCATTCCAGGCTACTCTTACCGGGTGGCTCCACTCACAGTTCTGACCCGCAAGGGCGCCGATGCCAGGAACTGGCCTGACGCCGCTGTTACAGCTTTCGCTGATTTAAAGGAAGCCTTCCTTTCCAACGTTTGCCTCCGACACCCGGACCCCTCCAAGCCCTTCATAGTGGAGGTTGACGCCTCCAGTATCGCTGTGGGAGCCGTGCTGAGTCAGCATTCGGATTCTGGACAACTCCTACCCTGCTCCTACTTCTCGAGGAGGTTCTCCCTCGCTGAGAACAACTACTCCATTGGGGACAAGGAGTTATTGGCTATTAAGCTCGCCCTGGAGGAATGGAGGCAGTGGCTCAAGGGGGCGTTACATATCACCACGGTATATACCGATCATAAAAACCTTGAGTTTCTGTCCCAGGCCCAACGTTTGAACCCCCGCCAGGCCCGCTGGGCCTTGTTCTTTAGCCGTTTCAACTTCATCCTACATTACCGACCGGCAGCAAAAAACGTCCGAGCGGATGCTCTCTCCCGGACCTCATGTAACGAAGGGGATCAAGAACAGCCTCAATTCATCCTGGACCCGAGTAAGGTCCGTCTGTCAGCCCTGACGGTCTTCACCCAGGATAGGACCATAGTTCCTCGCAAGGATCGCCTCACGGCGCTACGATGGGCTCATGACTCCCTCATCGGAGGGCATGCCAGGCGTGAGAGAACAATGGAGCTCCTCAACCGATTTTATTGGTGGCCCAACCTCCGGCGGGATGTCACCACCTATGTGAGGTCCTGTCCTATCTGCGCTCGTCAGAAACCCAGCCCGGGTTCCCCATGTGGTCTCCTTCAGCCCTTACCAATACCCACCGAACCCTGGACACATCTGGCCACAGATTTTGTGGTAGACTTGCCTCCATCTAGCGGCCATACAGTAATCTGGGTCACTGTAGACCGCTTTTCGAAAATGGTGCATTTAATCCCTCTACCTAAGCTCCCATCAGCTCCCGAACTGGCTCTTCTCTTCACTCAGCACATTTTTCAGCTACACGGCCTTCCCCAAGATGTCGTCTCCGACCGAGGTCCCCAGTTTGTGGCGCGTTACTGGAGAGCCCTTTGTAAGTGTTTCAAGGTGAAACTTAACTTCTCCATGGCCTTTCACCCGCAGAGCAACGGGCAAACCGAGCGGATGAATCGGACCCTGAAGTCCTACCTCCGGTCCTTCGTGAATGAGAAACAGGATAATTGGTCGGAACTATTGCCCTGGGCCGAGTTCGCCTACAATAATCAGGCTCACGCGGCTACTGGCAGGTCTCCATTTCAAGTGGTGTACGGGAAGCCCTTAAGACCACCACTCCCTCTCGACACTTCCAGCGCTTCACCTGCTGCCCAAGTCACAGCACAGCAGCTGCGGGCACTGTGGCATGGAACCCAGCGCAAACTGCGCCGTGCAGCCGCCTCCGCCAAGCAAGTGGCCGATCGCCACCGACGGCCAGCTCCAGCCTACCAGCCAGGAGATCGGGTGTGGCTCAACACCAGGAATATTCATCTCCGCCTTCCATCACGAAAATTTGCGCCCCGGTTCTGCGGTCCCTTCCGGGTAGCTGAGAGAGTGGGCCTGGTATCCTATCGACTGAGACTGCCATCCACCCTACGGATCCATGACGTCTTTCATGTATCCCTGCTCAAACCTGTGGTCCTTTCACGCTTCCACCGCGCACCTCTGGATCCCACCTCTGCACCCATAGATGATGATCCTATGTATCAGGTACGAGAGGTTGTGGACATCCGTTTCCACAACCGCAGGTGGGAGTACCTCCTAGCCTGGGAGGGTTGTGGTGACGAGGATAATACATGGGAGCCCAGCCGTAACATCCTCGACAAGGATCTTCTGCAACAATTCCACCGGGACCATCCCGAGAAGCCCGGGCCTCTCAAGAGGGGCCGTAAAGGGGGGGGGTACTGTTGCCTGGACGCCGCACTCCGCGGTCTCCAGGACCCAAGGACGCGCTCAGTTCCATGTGGCATCTGCCATTTGCCTGTCTCTCTCACCGCGACCTCGCGCACGCGCGAGTACGGCCACTTTAAGCGCCCAGAACCCGGAAGTCCAGCCCCGCCTGCGCTGATGACGTCACGCTCTGAGACAGATATAACCGGCGTCCAGACGTTCCATCATTGCCTTGCAATGAGGTTCACTACAGTCTTGTAGTTCTGAGTTGCGCTTAGTCTTGCTGAGTTCCTGCCGCTGACCTTGGAGTTCCTGACAACGCTCTGCCTGCTGCCTGCCTCGACCCCGGTTCGTCCCTGACTACGCTCTGCCTGCCTCGACCCCGATTCGTCCCTGACTACGCTCTGCCTGCTGCCTGCCTCGACCCCGGTTCGTCCCTGACCACGCTCTGCCTGCTGCCTGCCTCGACCCCGGTTCGTCCCTGACTACGCTCTGCCTGCTGCCTGCCTCGACCCCAGTTCGTTCCTGACTACGCTCTGCCTGCTGCCTGCCTCGACCCCGGTTCGTCCCTGACTACGCTCTGCCTGCTGCCTGCCTCGACCCCGGTTCGTCTCTGACTACGTTCTGCTTGCTGCCTGCCTCGACCCCGGTTCGTCCCTGACTACGCTCTGCCTGCTGCCTGCCTCGACCCCGGTTCGTCCCTGACCACGCTCTGTTGCCATAAGAACATAAGAACATGCTGCCTGCCATAAGAACATAAGAACTTGCTGCCTGCCTTTGATCCCGGCTCGTCTCTGTTCCTGCTTCAGCCTTCAGCCTTGCCTACACCTGCTGGCTGCGGACCCCGCTCCAGGTTTCTACTTGCTCCTACTCACGTCTGCTCACTTAGAGACTCTATTACCTTTGGACTTACTGGACTCTCTCTCTAGTACCTAAGTCCCAAGGAGCCAGGACCCTACAGGCTCCTCCTGGGGGGTTCCTGGTTTCCGGGCAATCACCTGGTGAACACTTTGAGCCTTGGCTCTGCCTCCCGGCCTACCCCGCCTCTCGTGGTAAGTCGGCCCAAGGGTCCACTATTCCACAGCAGTACCCAACTGCAACACCTCACAGCTACTAACGTATATACTTGAGTTTATTCTTTTCCTTATATCAGAGAGAGAGAGACCCTGGCTGGTAACTCTAAAAGTCTAGTGAGAGGCCCTAATGGCAGATGTATTCAGGTAAAATGGAAAATAATCGTAAGCAAGAGAACATTGAAGGAGCAGATGAGTATCTCCAATGGCTTTCTATATTACACCTCACAGCTACTAACGTATATACTTATTCTATTCCTTATATCAGAGAGAGAGAGGCCCTGGCTGGTAACCCTAAAAGGCTAGTGAGAGGGTCTAATGGCAGATGTATTCAGGTAAAATGGAAAATAATCGTAAGCAAGAGAACATTGAAGGAGCAGATGAGCATCTCCAATGGCTTTCTATATTACACCTCACAGCTACTAACGTATATACTTATTCTATTCCTTATATCAGAGAGAGAGAGGCCCTGGCTGGTAACCCTAAAAGGCTAGTGAGAGGGTCTAATGGCAGATGTATTCTGGTAAAATGGTATATCTAAGAGGGAATTTCAGACCAAGCAGTTTTCTCTTTACTTTATATTATTTTTTTCCCAGCAGATGAATTAATATGGCAGTGCTTAACAAATGATAGTTAGGTTCTTCTCTTAATGATCTTAGTTATATATAATTTGTTGAATATGACATTTTTTTAAACTATTTTTTGTGAATTGCCCGACTATTTTAATTATGTATGTTTTCTTGTAAATCACTGCAATATTTTTTGAGCAAGCGGTATAGAAATATTTTTAAATAAAATAAAGAGTGTAATGAGCTTGGTACTAGTGAGACCTTAATGCTCTGGCTGGGTTGGAGTCTCCTAATGGATGAGACTGCTAGGCCCACGTTGACAGCTGGCGGATGTGCCCTGCAGTGAGACAGGCTGAACCAGCCACCTCCCCTGCCCAGAGGCAGGCGCATAAGGTAAAACCAGTTTTGGGGGGGTTAGAGTAGGGGTGGGGGGAAAGGTTAGAGGAAGGGGTGGGAAAGTCAGGTTAGGGGGAATGGGGGAAAGCTGCGCAGCTCACCGCACGCAAGGTGCACAATTGTACACCCCCTTGTGCGTGCTGACCCTGGATTTTATTACTTGTGTGCACCTGCGTGCGCAAATGATAAAATTGGGTGTACATGTGCGCGCTCGTACGCCCATATGCAACCTTTTAAAATCTATCCCTAAGTCAAGTTGATTAATATAAGTTTATGGACTTCTCCTCCAGGATCTTGACCAAATCTTTTTTAAACTACCTTTACCATATCCTCTGGCAATGGAGCGGCCTGGGAGGGAATGGGGGAAGGCAGCACCGCCTGGCGCAGGCTCGGTGCAGGCAAATTGCACAATTGTGCACCCCCTTGCGTGTGCAGACCCCCGATTTTATAACATGTGTGCGATGTTATAAAATCGCGTGTCCATGTGGGCGTGCGCTGGGTAGCATGCGCAAATGGACGTGCTTGCGCAGGTTTAAAACTCCACCCCTAAGTGTTTTAACAGATTCTCCTCTTACTTCTGTTTACTTTTCTAACATATAGATTTTTTGCCTTTGTAATAGCTTCTTTTAATTTGATTCACTGTTGTTCCACCTAACCCATTATCTCCCGATCTTCTAGTTCTTTCTGTAGGAACATCCTCATTTCACTAAAGTCCTTGTTTCTGAAATTCAAAACTCGAGTCTTCGTGTGACTTTCTTTCGATATCAAACTATATCATCTGATGATCACTGGTGCTCAGATGGGCACCTATTTGGACATTAGAAACATTATTGCCATTTATGAGCACCAGGTCGTGTTTCACACCCTCCCTCATGGGCTCCATTACCATTTGTTTGAGCAGATCTCCTTGAAGGGCATCCATTATATCTCGACTTTTTGCAGATTTCGTAGAAGAAAAACTCAAATCTACATCTGGCAGATTAAAATCTCCAACAAGCAACACTTCTCCCTTTTTTCCCACATTTTGGATGTCTTCAACCAGATCTCTATCCACCTTTTCTAACTGAATTGGAGGCCTATCGACCACACTGATGTAAATAGAAGCACCATCTTCTTTTCTTAGGGTATCTCATATTGCTTATTCCCTACCCCACGTCCCTTGCATTTCAGTTAGTTGGATATTGTTTTTGACATAAAGAGCTACTCCTCCTCCTTTTATGTCACTTTTATCCTTCTTTAATAAGTTATAGTCAGGATGGCCATATCCCAATCATGAGACTCCATGAACCAGGTCTCTGTAAAAGCAACAATGCCCAAGTCTGCTTCCACCATTAGAGCTTTCAGGTCTGGTATTTTATTGCCTAGAATTCGAGTGTTTGTGCTTATAGGGATCGATTTTGAAAGGAACATGTGCACGTCCATGTGCAAGCAGTTCCCGGCGCGCGCACATGGATGCGCTGATTTTACAGTATGTGCATGCCGGCGCGCGCATGTCATAAAATCCAATGGTCGTACACAATTGTGTGCCGGATTTTAAAATCTATGTGTAGGCGGCCTGTGACTTGCGCATGCAGGGGGGGATTTTGTAACTTGTGTGGCAACGTAATTGGGCTTCCCTAACCAATTAAGGAGCAGACTGGGAGGGAACTTGCCTACGCCCCTGCCTAACCTTCCTTTCCTTTCCCCTCTCCACTCCGACCCCTAACCCCTACCTAGCTACCCCAAATGTTTTTATTTTACTACTTACTGCTCCTCTGGAGCAGAAATATTTTCTATGTGCTGACCGGCTGCCAGCACGCGCTTCCCTGGGACAACGGGTAATGGCCGCTGCCCGGCCCGCCTCAGTCCCGCCCCACCCTGCCCAGACCACACCCCCGGCTCGCCCCTTTCTCAGGGCCCAGCAGTTCCGCACATAGGGGGGATTATGCGCAGGGCTGGGCCCATTATAAAATGTGCACGGCTCGTGCAAGGCCTGGCCATGCACGTAGCCCCTGTTTTTTAAGCACACGACCCTTTGAATATCAACTTGATAGCTTTTCAGCTTCTCTCACTTAACTTGCTGCTCTTTTTGGACATTTTAAGGTAGATTTTAAGAGTCGCATACATTTGCCAGCGCACGCACATGCGTGATTGTTATAAAATCGGCTACCCTTGCGCAGGATTTTATATCGACACGCACATGTGCTCGTAAATTCCGTCTTGAGTGTGGGGGGGGGGAGGAATTTTAGTAGGGTGGTGGTGTCTCATTAGGCCTATTTCCCAGTTCCCTCCCAGTTTACCCCAGTAAAGTAGTGGACTTCCTAAACCTCCCACCTAGCTTGCCTCCCATTTACCCTACTAGCCTAGACTCCTAATACCCCGTTGACTATCCTTTTTTAAACATTTAACTACTTAACGCTGCCCATAGTAGAAACAAGTTTCACGGTTGTGGGATCTCGGCACACGCTAGTGCTCATGACTGACTTCATGGCTGCTGTCCCAGCCCAACAATGCTCCAGCCAATCCCCACCCCCAAACATTTTTTATCCGCATACAGGGAGATATGCACATGGCTGCAGGCCTCAAAATCCGCACGGCCCGTGCATGTCCCAGTCACATGCGTATCTCCCGGATTTACCACTCATAGGGCTTTTAAAATGCAGCCTTTAACCTGCTCTATTCAGCAAACGTTTGTTGGGTTTTTCCCCCACTCCTTGGAGATGTCGGGGGTGACATTCCGATTTCTTTCTGCCACCCCTGTTCTCCAGTTTAAAAGTCTTATGTCGTATGATTTGAATTTTTCACTTTGGATCCTTTTTCCTGCCACTGAAAGATGTAAGGCATTTTTGACATAGATCCTTTTACTGTTCCATCCACCACCCCAGCCCCCAATATATCCAAAACGTTTTTCCTTATACCATGTTTGAGCCAATCATTGACGTTCTCTACATAGCTTAGCCTCTCCTTTCCCTTTCCACAAACAGAGCCTGGAAATTTCTCTACACCTCTTACATGCTGTTACAGCAAGGTCTTTGGTTCCCACTGTAATCCATTTATTCTTGGCTTTCTCCATGCTCTGTGCAACAGTGGAGGACATCTTTATTGCGCAATAGAGAAAAATGGATGTTTTTGGGATTCAGGTCTTTTCCTACCTGAGCTCACTATAAACGTTCATTTCTGGGATTCTGAATGTTTTGTGGGAGTGGGGGAAAGTTACCTGAATGCTGGAAAGTGAGTGAGGCTTCCTTGGTGGTTGTTTTTCTTTCATTGAAGAGAATGGTGAACAAATGGGGCAAGCCCTAAGCTTCCAGATGGTTTGCCTGAAGATAAAAGCACCATAGTTATTACAATGTTCAATTGATTTGATAGAGAAATCCTTTTGTTGAATTAGCAAAGTTTTTTCTTATCAATTACTGCAGTTATCTACCCCAGAAAGACTATTAGAAGAGCAAACTCTGGGGAGGGTGAGTAGAGGGGTAGGGAGGAAGGGCTTCTAACAGTTCAGATTAACAAAACAGCAGAGATAACATAGAAACATAGAAATGACGGCAGAAGAAGACCAAATGGCCCATCTAGTCTGCCCAGCAAGCTTCACACATATTTTCTCTCATACTTATCTGTTTCTCTTAGCTCTTGGTTCTATTTCCCTTCCACCCCCACCTTTAATGTAGAGAGCAGTGATGGAGCTGCATCCAAGTGAAATATCTAGCTTGATTAGTTAGGGGTAGTAGCCGCCGCAATAAGCAAGCTGCACCCATGCTTATTTGTTTTACCCAGACTATGTTATTAGCCCTTATTGGTTGTTTTTCTTCTCCCCTGCCGTTGAAGCAGGGAGCTATGCTGGATATGCGTGACGTATAAGTCTTCTCCCATGCCGTTGAAGCAGAGAGCCATGCTGGATGTGCATCGAAAGTGAAGTATCAGGCACATTTGGTTTGGGGTAGTAACCGCCGTAACAAGCCAGCTACTCCCCGCTTTGTGAGTGCGAACCCTCTTTTCTTCTCCCCTGCCGTTGAAGCAGAGAGCTCTGCTGGATGTGTGAAGTATCAGTTTTTCTTCTCCCCTGCCGTTGAATCAGAGAACTTTGCTGTATATGCATTGAAAGTGAAGTATCAGGCTTATTTGATTTGGGGTAGTAACCGCCGTAACAAGCCAGCTACTCCCCTCTTTGTGAGTGTGAATCCTTTTTTCCACATTTCCTCTTGCTGTTGAAGCTTAGAGCGATGTTGGAGTCACCGTAAGCCTGTGTATGTTTATTTAATAAGGGTATTGACTCCAGGCAGTAGCCATCATTCTGGCGAGTCACCCACTCTTCATTGGCAGCCTCTTGACTTTATGGATCCACAGTGTTTATCCCACGCCCCTTTGAAGTCCTTCACAGTTCTGGTCTTCACCACATCCTCCGGAAGGGCATTCCAGGCATCCACCACCCTCTCCGTGAAGAAATACTTCCTGACATTGGTTCTGAATCTTCCTCCCTGGAGCTTCAAATCGTGACCCCTGGTTCTGCTGATTTTTTTCCTTCGGAAAAGGTTTGTCGTTGTCTTTTGATCATTAACACCTTTCAAGTATCTGAAAGTCTGTATCACATCACCTCTGCTCCTCCTTTCCTCCAGGGTGTACATATTTAGATTGTTCAATCTCTCCTCGTATGTCATCCGATGAAGACCCTCCACCTTCCTGGTCGCCCTTCTCTGTACCGCCTCCATCTTGTCTTTGTCTTTTTGAAGGTACGGTCTCCAGATCTGAACACAGTACTCCAGGTGAGGCCTCACCAAGGACCTGTACAAGGGAATAATCACTTCCCTTTTCTTACTCGATATTCCTCTCTCTATGCAGCCCAGCATTCTTCTGGCTTTAGCTATCGCCTTGTCGCATTGTTTCGCCGACTTCAGATCATTAGACACCATCACCCCAAGGTCCCTCTCCTGCTCTGTGCACATCAGCCTTTCCCCCCCCATCGAATACAGTTAATTCGGATTTCCACTCCCCATATGCATGACTTTGCACTTCTTGGCATTGAATCTCAGCTGCCATATCTTTGACCACTCTTCCAGTTTCCTTAGATCCCGTCTCATTCTCTCCACTCCTTCCGGCGTGTCCACTCTGTTGCAGATCTTAGTGTCATCCGCAAAAAGACAAACCTTACCTTCTATCCCGTCCGCAATGTCGCTCACAAAGATATTGAACAGGACAGGTCCCAACACCGATCCTTGCGGTACACCACTTAAAACCGCTCTCTCTTCAGAGAAGGTTCCATTTACCATCACACGTTGTCTTCTGTCCGTCAACCAATTTGCAATCCAGGTCACCACCTCGGCACTCACTCCCAAGCTTCTCGTTTTATTCACCAGTCTCCTGTGCGGAACCGTATCAAAAGCTTTGCTGAAATCCAAGTATATGATATCGAGTGCTCTTCCTCTATCCAATTCCTTGGTTACCCAGTCAAAAAAGTCAATCAGATTTGTCTGACAGGATCTTCCTCTGGTGAATCCATGCTGCCTCTGGTCCATCAATTCTCCGGACTGTAGATAGTTCACTATTCTCTCTTTCAACAGTGACTCCATTACTTTTCCCACCACTGAAGTGAGGCTAACCGGTCTGTAGTTACCAGCCTCCTCTCTGTTCCCACTCTTGTGAAGAAGGACCACCACCGCTCTTCTCCAATCACTCGGCACCACTCCTGTTTCTAGGGATCTATTGAACAGGTCGCACAGCGGTCCCGCCAGCACATCTCTGAGCTCCCTCAGTATCCTTGGATGAATCCCATCAGGCCCCATGGCTTTGTCCACTTTCAGATTCTTTAGCTCTTCCCATACATTATCTACTGTAAATGGATTTTCCTCTGTTCCGCTTCCCTCCAGTTTCTTGTTGTGTAGAGATGGTCCTTCTCCAGGGTCTTCTTAGTGAACACAGAGCTGAAGTATTCGTTTAATATTTCTGCCATTTCTTCGTCTCCCTCCACACATTGATCATTTCCACCTTTCAATTTCACTATACCACTTTGGACTTTTCTCTTTTCGCTGATGTATCTGAAAAATGTTTTGTCACCATATTTTATCTCCTTGGCAATCCTCTCTTCTGCTTGACTTTTTGCCAACTTGATTAATTTCTTAGTCTCCCTCAGTTGAATCAGATATTCTTCTTTGTGCTCCTCCCTTTGGGATCTTTTGTATTTATATAAAAGCAATAGATATAGGGAAAAATATAGAAGAAAGAAATATTGAGACTTTTTTAAACTTAGCCAAAGCAGGATCAAGCTGCTCAGCCCCTCAGCCAGGTCTCCATGTGCTTTGAAATTCTGTCTCTAACTAGATTATAGTAGAGACCTCTTGCTTTGCAATTGCTTCAAACGCAGTGCTGGTGCAAGGGGATTAGGTGCCCCCTGGTCGTGAACCCTGCCCCGGTCACAGCCCTAACTCCTACCTCTCACAAGCGGGAGTGGAGACTCGGATCCCCACTCCTCTTTGCTGCCGGCACCCTCGGCCCAGACCTAGCTCACCTAGTGCTTCCGCCGGCCCTGTTCAAACCACACCCAGAGCGCAGGGAATTAGTGCTCTGTGTTACTCTTAATAACAGACAGGAAATGTAAAATAACTAGCAAATATAATTACACCTATAAAACAAGTGTAAGACTCCAGCAACAGATGACAAAAACAGCAGAAATAAAATCATTGCCTATTTGGAGATTGCTTTTTTTTTTTGGGCTAAATTAATCAGCCACACAGAAGACATATAGCACACAGCAGAAATATGCAATATCTATAGGGAAACAACGATCAGCCACACATAACAGTTTTCCTTCTATGGTATACGTTTAGATCTTTAAGTCTGTCCCCATATGTTTTAGAATAAAGATCATTGATCGCTTTAGTAGTCCCATCAGGACCAGCTCAGTCCTCTTTATATCCTTTTGAAGGTGCGGTCTTCAGAACTGTACCCAGTATTACAATTCAGGTCACACCAGGGATTTATACAAGGGCAATCTTGCCTCATGTTTTCTGTTGACCATTCCTCTCCCTATTTGGATTTTACCATCTCCTTATCCACCTGTTTGGTCAGATTTAAAATACCGTCTTTAGGTGGAGGGCAGTATTTGCTTAATGATTTATGCCCTTCTCAGCCAGCTTGTATGTTAGGTTCTACACAGCAAGATTTGCTTATTGCGTCTTCTCTTTCTATAGTGAGGTTAGAACAAACTCACCTTACGGCTTTCAGTTACAAAGCTCCATTTCACTGAAACAGAATTCTATCAGTGATTAGAAAGAAAACAAACTGCTTAAACTTTCATAAGCACTTATAATCCTGGTTTTTTTCACAAGCATTTGAGTTGTAGTTTATATGGATTAACTATTTTTTTGGTATTTCTGAGTTTTTTATTTTTATTTTTAACTTTATTTTTATTAATTTTCAAAATGATTACAAAGCACTTAAACTTTGTTCATAAAAAAATAGAAACATAAACAGTAATATTACTTCCAAAAGGAGACATTCATCATATATCAGACCACAAATACTTTCTAAGAGGAGAGGAGAGCATTTGAGGAGCACAACAGAAGGAAAAAGAAATTTACTCAGGAATAGCATAGCATGTATTAAATAAATACCCATTCATTATTTGCTTTCTTGTGGAGAGGAGGTGGGCAGCAACCTTTTTCGGGAATCTATAAACAATTTAAGCTGCTCTGGAACAAAAAATATATATACATCATGATTAGATCTTAAGATACATTTGCAGAGATATTTTAACTGAAATGTCGCCCCTTTAGACTGGGCCAAGAAACCCTTCCTCCTCTCCTGTGTGGCTTTAGCTAGGTCTGGTAAAATTTCCCCCAAGTTCTGAAAGTAACTACGCATGACTAGGCCAAGATCTTGTTCACAAACCAATGAAATTAGTAAAGTGGCTCTTTCAGATATCTGCACTGCTGAGGATTCCAGGAATTCCATCAGGTTCCCAAAATCAAACTGATCTTGTGCAGCACCACCTTCCAGACGCCGAAAAGGCAAAAAATATACTCTATTGAAAGAGGGAAAATTTTCTGAAGGAATTTTCAACACTTCAATCATATATAAAAACATACAAATAAATAAATATATTTCCTCAGTGTAATTCTTGGCTGCTCACCAATTATTTTAGGAAAGTTCAAATTCAAGCATCTCGATCGGTTTTCCATAAATTCCACTTTCTTATTCACAACCATCTAACTTGAATTATAGAAGAGTGAACATTTTGCCCTCTTTTCACTTGATCTTCCAAGCTTTGTATCCTATTTCTATCATCCTCGAACTGGGAGTTGTATTCTTGTGTTAAAGTATCCAATTTTGAGGCAATAGATGAAATTTGCAATGAGCAGTTCTGAAAAGCAGGCCCTAGCTGAGCCACTAATTCCCATAGGGAATCCAAGGTCACCACTACTGGTTTGGGGAGTGCATTCACCACACTGTCAGAAGAAACAGTTTGAAGCATACCTGTTAAGGCATTCGAATCTGCACTCCCCAGCGTCGAAGAAGTTGTGTCACTCCAAGGCTCCGCGGCTACTCCCTCTGCAGCTACACCCAAACCCAATGTCTCTGAAGCTGCAAGAGCCATCTCTGGAGAAAACTGAGAGTGGATTGCTGACGGCGTCCTCAGGACGGGGGGGCTCAGAGAAATTTCTCCAGATGAAACAGTGAATCCTCTTCCGGTCTCATCAGTGGGGTTCACCACCTCTGATTTTGGGTAAGTTGTAGCGAGTTGAGGAATAGTACGCTGCCCCGGAGGAAGCGAGGGTGTCGAGGGAAATTTCCTTAAGAACATAAGAAAATGCCATACTGGGTCAGACCAAGGGTCCATCAAGCCCAGCATCCTGTTTCCAACAGTGGCCAATACAGGCCATAAGAACCTGGCAAGTACCCAAAAACTAAGTCTATTCCATGTAACCATTGCTAATGGCAGTGGCTATTCTCTAAGTGAACTTAATAGCAGGTAATGGACTTCTCCTCCAAGAACTTATCCAATCCCTTTTTAAACACAGCTATACTAACTGCACTAACCACATCCTCTGGCAACAAATTCCAGAGTTTAATTGTGCGTTGAGTAAAAAAGAACTTTCTTTTAGAAGACATTACCGCTAGTGAAGAGTAAGAATCAGAAGAAATTCTAGGAGCAGGTCAACCGTGCTACCAGCAGGCCGCCATCTTAACTCCTCCCCCCGAGTTTTGTTTATTTTTAACAGCATTGTTTATTTTATTGTTTTGATTTCATTAACTTTTATTTTAATTCTATTATATTCAATTACTGCATTTTACTGTAAACCACTCTATTTCTATGGGAAACATTCTTATCCTCCCAACTCTCTCAGCCCATAACTTTGGGGTCATCATCAACTCCTCCCTCTCTCCCATCACTACACACACACAAAATGCTGCTAAAATGTGTCATTTCTTTCTCTATAGCATCAACAAAATCTGTTTGTTCCTTTCTGTGCGTACTACCAGAACCCTTATCCAATCTCTATTTATTTATTTAAAATTGATATACCACAAGACTACCACAATCTCCTCCTTACAGGTCACCCAGTGAGCAATTTCTTTCCACTAATAATTACCCTAAATTAAGTTGTACAACTTATTTTTCTCCCAAGTCACTACAGTCATATAACCCCTCTTCTCAAGTCATTATGTTGGCTCTGCACCTGTTTCCTCTTATTCACCTACCTACAAGAGCCTTCACTCTGCAGCTCCTCACTACCTCCTACTCTCCTGCCTCTCCCTACACCACTCCTTATGAACTCTGCTCATCAAGCAAGTTACTCCTCTACCACCAACTTCAGATTTGGTGCTTTCCACCTGGCTGCACTGTGTGCTTAGAAAATAGTCTTTCAGAGTTGGAGCATTATGCTCGTGGTACATGTGGGCACCAACGACATAGGAAAATGTGGGAGGGAGGTTCTGGAAGCCAAATTTAGGCTCTTAGGTAGAAAGCTTAAATCCAGAACCTCCAGGGTATCATTCTCTGAAATGCTCCCTGTTCCACGCGCAGGTCACCAGAGACAGGCAGAGCTCCGGAGTCTCAATGCGTGGATGAGACGATGGTGCAAGGAAGAGGGATTCAGTTTTGTAGGAACTGGGGAACATTTTGGGGAAGGGGGAGTCTCTTCCGAAGGGATGGGCTCCACCTTAACCAGGGTGGAACCAGACTGCTGGCGCTAACCTTTAAAAAGGAGATAGAGCAGTTTTTAAACTAGAACAAAGGGGAAAGCCGACAGTCGCTCAGCAGCGCATGGTTCGGAGAGAGGTATCTTTAAAGGATACTAATGATGCATTAGAATTAGGGCATCCCGACAGTGAGGTTCCAATAATTAGAAAAGTCGTCCAAGTGCCTGTAACTAAAAACTCACCTGAGCTAAAAAATTCTAACTTATCCCTATCAATTAAAAAGCAGAATGAAAATACAAACAAAAAATAAACTTTGAAATGCTTGTATGCTAATGCCAGAAGTCTAAGAAGTAAGATGGGAGAATTAGAATGTATAGCAGTGAATGATGACATAGACTTAATTGGCATCTCAGAGACATGGTGGAAAGAGGATAACCAATGGGACAGTGCTATACTGGGGTATAAATTATATCGCAATGACAGAGTGGAGCACTCGGGAGGAGGTGTGGCGCTTTATGTCCGAGATGGCATAGAGTCCAACAGGATAAACATCCTGCATGAGACTAAATACAAAATTGAATCTTTATGGGTAGAAATCCCTTGTGGGTCGCGGAAGACTATAGTGATAGGGGTATACTACCGTCCACCTGGTCAAGATGGTGAGACGGACAGTGAAATGCTAAGAGAAATTAGGGAAGCTAACCAAATTGGTAGTGCAGTAATAATGGGATACTTCAATTACCCCAATATTGACTGGGTAAATGTATCATCGGGACACGCTAGAGAGATAACGTTCCTGGATGGAATAAATGATAGCTTTACGGAGCAATTGGTTCAGGAACTGACGAGAGAGGGAGCAGTTTTAGATCTAATTCTCAGTGGAGCACAGGACTTGGTGAGAGAGGTAACGGTGGTGGGGCCGCTTGGCAATAGTGATCATAATATGATCAAATTTGATTTAATGACTGGAAGAGGAACAGTGTGCAAATCCAAGGCTCTCGTGCTAAACTTTCAAAAGGGAAACTTTGAGAAAATGAGAAAAATTGTTAGAAAAAAACTAAAAGGAGCAGCTACAAAAGTAAAAAATGTCCAAGAGGCGTGGTCATTGTTAAAAAATACTATTCTAGAAGCACAGTCCAGATGTATTCCACACATTAAGAAAGGTGGAAAGAAGGCAAAACGATTACCGGCATGGTTAAAAGGGGAGGTGAAAGAAGCTATTTTAGCCAAAAGATCTTCATTCAAAAATTGGAAGAAGGATCCAACAGAAGAAAATAGGATAAAGCATAAACATTGGCAAGTTAAATGTAAGACATTGATAAGACAGGCTAAGAGAGAATTTGAAAAGAAGTTGGCTGTAGAGGCAAAAACTCACAGTAAAAACTTTTTTAAATATATCCGAAGCAGAAAGCCTGTGAGGGAGTCAGTTGGACCGTTAGATGATCGAGGGGTTAAAGGGGTACTTAGAGAAGATAAGGCCATCGCGGAAATGATGACTGAGGTCACCCTAACCAGTCTACATCCTTTCTTCCACTCATCCGCTTGTCTTCAGTCTTCCAAAACTACTCCTGTCTTTGATGACACATTGAAAAGATCAGCCAGCGGAACTGCCAACATTTCTCCAATTCTCCAAGTCCCCTTAATACCCTTGGATGTATATCATCATCCAGCCCCAATACAATCTACTCCAAGTTTATTTAGCTCCTTACAAACTCTTGCAGTAGGTGACTTATCAATAAATATATAAATAAACATTTTCCCCCTTCTCCTCTGTGTCTCTCAGTGCCACTTTTAAACATCCCTTATCACTAATATATCTAACAAAAAGTCTTGTATCTCCATATTTGCTATTTTTCTTCCATGTGCATCTTAATTTGAAATACTGGGTTGTATAATATCATGGAACAGTGGTCACCACCCTTTGTCTCTGTCTGTTACTGGACAGAAATGCTGACAGGCACAAAAGACATTTCAAGTGTCAGTAAAATGAAACACTGGCACAATGTCGGGCAGTCGTTATCTCTTAAAGATAGAAACCATCCATACAAAGTAAAGTTAAATGATTTTAATTGCATTTAAAAAATGTATTCTATTAACCCCCCCCCCCCCTTCATCCCATGATTATATCCCATCCGATGATTATAATGTAGAAGTAGTTTTTTTGTAGACTTTATTTATTTTATTTATTTATTTAAATTCTTTTAATATACCGATGCTCAAGACAAGGTCCTATCGTACCGGTTTACAATGAAACTAGGGGAAAACCAATTAACAATATATAGAAGGTACTTTACAAACTGTTACTGAGTAGTATTGGCATCTCTATATGATGGTCATATAGAGATGAGCAAATTGTGCACAATTATTTCAACTATTCATTAAAATGACTCTCTTAGTTTGATATTTCTCATTTTCACTAGATTGAGTTCTTCGTTTTGGTATTACTTCCCTTTTTAGGACATCATTGTTTTTTGCAGCATGTCTTGAATCTCTGTGTACCTTTGTCTTTTTCCTGTAACTTTTTTGCTAGTGTTAAAGCCTCTTTTAATTACTGTTTCTCTCTCCCCAGGCCACCCTCACATAAAGGCTTTCCTCAGCCATGGTGGACTGAACAGCATCTTTGAGGCTGTATATCATGGCGTGCCAGTGGTGGGCATGCCGCTGTTTGGAGACCACTATGATACCATGACTCGAGTGCAAGCTAAAGGCATGGGCATTATATTGCACTGGAAGACTATCACAGACATTGACCTCTATGAAGCACTGGTAAAAGTTATTAATGATCCAAGGTGAGATCACAATGAAAGAAAATGGACATGGAAAAGGAATTTATTTAATAGCTACATATGTTCCTGATGTTTTGCATTCAAGGTGTTAAACATAGCGGGGTCCCAGCTGGCAAAGTTAGCTGGATAAACCTTTTGGACTAACTTTTCTTGAATATTCAAAGGCACAGGCATGCCACTGAATTTACCTAAAAATTAGCTGGATTAGTTTCTCTGCTTAACTTTGGGACTGCTTTGTTGCAGTCTGGCCACATTAACTGGATGATACTGCGCCACCACAGAATGCCCCAGATCACCCCTGACATAGCTGGATACATTTTCAGCAGGCTAAAAAGTTATGTCAGGGGTGGTCAAACCAGCAGGAGTTTTAAATTCCATACTTTGTCTGGCTAAGGCCAAACTTATGCACAATCAAACAAAAACCATGTCACAATTATTTGCATCTTTATTAAAGCAATGATGGCAAGAAAGGACAAAATGGTCCATCCAGTCTCCCCAGCAAGCTCATGGTGAAACCAAAAGTATCAGGCTTATTGGTTAAGGGTAGTAACAACCACATCAGCATGTTACCACCTTGCTTATTTGTTTTACCAAACCTTAAAATTTAGTGTCCTTTATGGTTGCTGTCGGATTCCCCTTTTTTTTATTTTCCTCCTACTGTTGAAGCAGAGAGCAATGATGGAGTTGCATCAACAGTATGAAGGCTTATTGATTAAAAGTAGTATCTGCCACACCAGCAATTTACCCCCATACACTCTTTTCTTCATTCCCATCCTCTAGCCTTCAGGGATCCACAGTGTTTATCCTATGCCCTTTTGAAATATTTCACCATTTTTGTCTTCACCACCTCTTCCAGAAGGGCATTCCAGGCATCCACCACCCTCTCCGTGAAGAAATATTTCCTGACGTTGGTTCTGAGTCTTCCTCCCTGGAGTTTCATTTCATGACCCCTAGTTTTACTAATTTCTTTCCAACGGAGAAGGTTTGTTGATTGTGCAACATTAAAACCTTTCAGGCATCTGAAGGTCTGTATCCTATCTCCCCTGCACCTCCTCTCCTTCAGGGTATACATATTTAGGTTCTTCATAAGTCATTTGATAAAGACCCCCCATCATTTTGGTTGCCCTTCTTTGGACCACCTCCATCCTGTCTCTGTCCCTTCGGAGATATGGTCTCCAGAACTGAACACTATACTCCAGGTGAGGCCTCACCAAGGACCTGTACAAGGAGATTAGCACCTCCTTTTTCTTACTGGTTATTCCTCTCTATGCAACCCAGCATTCTTCTAGCTTTAGATATCGACGTGTCACATTGCTTTGCCATCTTCACTCCCCATCACATTCAACTCTTTTGGATTACCACACCCCAGATTCATGAATCTGTACTTCTTGGCATTGAATCCTAGCCGCCAAGTCTTCCACCAAGGTTTCTTAAATCAAGAAGATTCTTCATCAGAATCAGATGCAAATAGTCCCTTTACTGCCCTAGCTGTTGGGTTTGTGTCTTGCACTTCTGATATCTTTATGCTGCACTGCTACTCTCTGCTTTCGATGGCTCTACCACCCTTTCCCTCACCTCCTAAACAACAGGAAGAGAAACAGGTGCTACTGGCACATCCTTTCCAAATTTCAATTTCTTCGGGCTTGAACTCCCTGACTTTCCTGCCATTTTGGATATGAAAAGGTCCCTTTTCAATTTAAGTGTAGGATTCCCTGTTTTAGTGCTGCCCCTGCCAACAACATTATTTTTTCACCCTCTGCCTTTCCCTGACATGATGGAATTTGTCACCGTATACTGGGGATTTGGATAATAAAATGCTATTTTCTTTATTAGTAATACCATAACTGACTATACAGTACAACCACTGACTGTACCACTCTGTGAAAAACTGTCTCACACACAGACAGGGCACTAGTGCCTGGACTGCGGACAAGCACCACATTCAAAAACAGACTGGCAGCCCAGTGGATGTGCTTCAGTCTCTGTGCACTGCCCACCTTGCTGGACTGGTGCTGCTCACCCAGACAATTTAAAAAAATTACTCAGTAGCACCGATGGAACTCTCTCCCACAGCAATCCAGTCCCTGCCTCCCTCCTCCCCCAGGGAAGAGAAAGATCAGCAGCAAAGTGTGACTGCTGGCATTCCTTGCCTTTCTCTCCTCACTACCATAGTGAATAAGACCAGCAGCAGCAGCCAAAAAGCTTGTTTCTAAAGTTGAATGATATTTTGAAAATTCTGTGAGAGCTGAAAAACTGCATCCTTTCCAGACAGTCTACAGAAAAAATACACAATACTTCTCTCACATGCTGAGTGTTGAGGGCATGGACTCTTGGACCAAGGTGGAGTTGGCGCAACCTGAGGAAGGAGCCCTGCAGGTCTCCACCATAGACTGGCAGAGTCAGATGAGGCAGAGGTCCAACTGGAGCCCATGTTCCCCTTAGGTTGAGCCCTTGGGTGCTGGGGCCAGCAAGTGTTAGGTAGGGATCTCTGAAGTCCTAAGATCCGTAGGTTAAAGACAGGCCAGGGTCAGGGCAGGTGGTAGTCATGGGAGATATGATGTTCAGTGTCAGGTGGCAATCAAGAAAAGGTCCAGTGGTCGGTGACTGGCAGTAGTCAGTTGAGTCCAGGAAGCAAGCAGAGGTCTAAGCCGATGATCCATCCGAGGAAAAGTGGGATAGAAGGGCAGGAAGGCAAGGCACGCAGAAGGACTACAGGACTGAAGACTGACTACAGGGGCTGGTGGACAAAATGAAGACCACGAGGATTGAAGACCAGGATGAAGACCAGAATCTGAAGAAAGAAACGCAGGAGAAATGCTGAGGTAACTCGCACTACACAATGGTAGGAGTCCTGTTGCTACAGCAAGGTTTGCAAGGAAAATTGACCTTTTATAGGCCAAAGTCTTTGAAATCATCCATGGGTACCACGGGGGATTTCCTGCCATAGACCCTTTAAATCAGGGCAGATTGAGCACATGCGCACCTAGGGATGGCCATGTTCGGGGTTGGGGGTGTTCTCCCTACTGTTGCATTGGGACTACACAAGTGCAGTGTCTGCCACGTGTCTATCCGGGTGGCCTTTCTTGATGTCAGGGGTTCCCGCTGGCAGCTCGAGGCTGGAGGTAAGAGTGGCAGTTCTCGGGGGAGATCTGCAGATCGCCAAACGCAACAGTAGCCCTCTCTTAAGCCACCTCCCTGAAGGTCTTGGTTTCTTGGGATGCTGAGCGTGGAAGTCCTTTAGTAAATTGAGGTCCAGAATACTTAAAGCGGATTTCCAATGTTCTCCTCTGGACCATATCCCTTCCTCAAGAGGAGGTATTCCAATTTCTTACCTCTGTGCCGCGAGTCTAGAATTTCCTTCACTTCATAGACAGTGGGGTAGATTTTTAAAAAAAGCGCGTTCGTGTACTTTTGTTTGCGCACCAGGCGCAAACAAAAGTACGCTGGATTTTATAAGATACGCGCGTAGCCGTGCGAATCTTCTAAAATCCTGGATCGGCGCGCGCAAGGCTGCCGATTTTGGGCAGCCGGCGTGCGCCGAGCCGTGCAGCCTGTCTCCGTTCCCTCCGAGGCCGCTCCGAAATCGGAGCGGCCTCGGAGGGAACTCTCTTTCGCCCTCCCCTCACCTTCCCCTCCCTTCCTCTACCTAACCCACCCCCCCGGCCCTATCTAAACCCCCCCTTACCTCTGTCCGTAGATTTACGCCTGCGAGAAGCAGACGTAAATCTACGTGCGCCAGTCCGAAGGCCTGGACCACGCCCCCGGGCCGGCGCCACACCCCCGGTCCCGCCCCCGAAACGCTGCGTCATCGGGTCCCGCCCCCCCGACACGCCCCCGACATGCCCCCTTCCAAAAACCCCGGGACCTACGCGCATCCCGGGGATCTGTGCGCACCGGCGGCCTATGGAAAATAGGCACGCCGGCGCGCAAGGCTCTGCTCGCGTAAATCCAGGCGGATTTACGCGAGCAGGGCTTTTAAAATCCGCCCGAGTGTTATCTTCCCTGGTCACTTTTTGAGGTTCTGGAGATTCCCTAGAGGGCCAGGTGAATATTAGTGGTTTCAACAGGGACACATGGAAGATATTGTGTATGGAAGACATTGTTTTAATTAATCAGATGGTTGCAGCAGGGAAAAGGAGGAATTGGTTCCCTATATAGCAATAGGACATACATGCCGGATCCACTACACCATCCCACTGACCAGTGTGATTTTTTTTTTTATTGAAAGCACAGAGATTGATGTGAGTACCACAAGTTGAGGTTACAACTCTATAGCTAACTAGGTCTGATTTAGAAGACACATTTACTTGGATATTACCAGGGATGCGTATTCTTTATAAACAAATAGGCAAAATGCAACAAATGAGGCCATTTATGTTTCATATAAACAAAATGAACTGAAAATTAGACCTGGATGAAAATACCTGAGAATTTCCAGGCATTTATTTATTTGTTTGTTTGTTTAAAATATTTATGTTTCACAACTTCCAAATACAAAATTTATGAAGGGTGGAATACAAGAATACATACATAATTAAAATATAAAATTTAACTGTACAACAACACCACATCTCATCCATATAAAACTTCACATTACATTTCATTCATATCATATGCCTCCTGAAAAAGATATGTTCATGTATTTCTGCATTTCAAAAAAATGTGTCTCTTGCAGGACCAGGCCTTTTCCTAGTCCTATCCCCGGGGCCTGGCATGAGGACAGGTCTCATTGCTGAGGTGCAGCCAAGGCAGGTTCCCATCACTGAGGCTCAGGCCTAGGCCTGAAGCCAAGGCCAAAGTCCATAGCTGGAGTGCAGGTCTAGAACTAGGCCCAGGTCCAATGACTAGACATGGGCCTGATGCCTGTGCCCAACTGAGGCCAGGTCCCATTGCTGAGCCACATGCTTGCACCTAGGCCTAGGCCCAGGCCCAGGTCCGATGCTGTGGCAGGGTACTGTTGCCAAGAACAAGGCTTGGGCCTGGGCCTAAGCCTAGATCTGTTGTCAGGACCTGGCACGAACCACAATCCTGTCACTAAAGCTCAGATGTAGGCCCGAGCCCAATGCTGGTATCTGGGTCTCAGCCTAAGCCTAGATCTTAAGCTGGGGTCCAATCCAAAGCAAGGTCTCATCGAGTCCCAGGGCTAAGACTGGATCCTATGCTGGGGCCTGGTTGACGCCAAGTCACATCACCTAGACCCAAGGCCTAAGCCTGGGTCCACTAGGGCCTGGTCAAGGGAGGGTTTCATCACTGGTGCCCGGGCCTAAGGATGGATCCCATAAACAGGGACAGGCCTAGGCCTAGGCCCATGCCTCAGGGCCCAAGCCTGGATTCCATCACTGGGGCTTTGAGCCTAAGCCTACATCTAGACTCAAGGCCTAGAATAGAGCCTGATGCCAGGATCTTTAAAAGGCTGGGTCCCATCCCCAGAGCCCAGGTCTAAGCCTAAGGCTGGGTCTCATTGCTGGTACCTGGGACATTTGGCAAGTCTTGGGGGGGTCAGGAGGGTGGGGGGTTGTAGTTAATTAAATTTAAAGGGTTGGGATGGGGGTTTTTTTTGGGAATGAATACATATGTAACTAATGAACAGATTGAGGTGCCCTGAGAACAGATGCAACGGATTTGGGTCCCGACGAATCCGAAAACCGAATGGGACGAATCCGTCCCTGCTGCACATCCCTACTTGCCTGTAGAATTGCTCTGTGAAAATGTTTTGCCTGGCAGGAACTGCAGGATCATGAGTCCAGAATCAAAGTCCTCACTGGGAAGTGCATGCAGGGAGTCATACTTTGCAGGGACAATCCTGACACCCCTCCTTTTCCCTATTTATTCATGGAAAAATATTCTGGAGAGAGATCATCTTTTAAACAAACTTGTATGAAATGAGATCTGATCTTTGTTTCCAGAGTGTTCTATGGGAATTAATCAATACTGTTCTTTGTTTTCCAGTTATCGACAACAGGCCCAGAAGTTGTCAGAAATTCACAAAGACCAACCTGGCCATCCAGTGAGTCGGACAATCTACTGGATTAACTACATCCTGCGTCACAATGGGGCAGTGCACCTGCGCACCGTCCTTCACAGGATCTCCCTCTATCAGTACTTCCTACTGGATGTTACTGCAGCCCTTCTGCTTGGCACCGTATTGGCATTGTACATTTTCAGCAGGACAGTGAAATTTATCATCAAAAGAAGCCAAAAACTATGGCCCATCCCTGACTTCAGCAGTCTGAATGGCCATAGTTACAATGGAATAGGAAATGGAATTGGGAAGCACAGAAGAAATGACCCCACGAGGCATGAAAAAAAAGTGAAATGAGTGAAGGCCTTTCCACTGCAGAGTCCCGTTCAGTGACATAATGGGACAGGTGCTTCTCACTAACTCTCTAATCATTACTCCAATTAGAATCTCATCTAACAAAGCGAACTAAGAAATCTAAAACCCCCTCCCCATCTTAAAATGGAAAGTATTTTATTCTCCATTCTTACTGATACCGAGATTGTCAGCACATCATTAGTGTGATTCATGCAACAGTGTTTGTAATTTTATCTGCTTATAAATGAACCAAACATACTCTCACCTCTGAAAACGTGTCCTTTTCCATCATAAAATACAGTACCCACATATACACACACACAGAGCATGACGCTCAAGGCTTTTATCCAGAGAGCTTTACAGATATCCAGATAATGCCAGTGTTTGACTATTGCTGCCACTCATGTTATCTGGATGAGCCATTACTGAGATAAAATTTAGCTGGATGTGGAAGGTATTTCGGGGGTTTTCTGGAATGGAGTTGAGTTAGTCACATAACATTGCCAGCTAACTCCAATTTTTGTAGATAACTGAATAAGTTATTCGGCTAATTTCAAAAGTGCCCAAGTGCAGGAATAAGGTTATCTGAGTAAATGTACGCGGATAAATGCACCTTAACCAGCGACATTCAAACAATAAAACTGGTTAAGTGGTGATCTCTGCAACAATAACAACCAAAAAACAACCTGCAAATCCAATTCTTCACCCCAATGACCAAAAAAATGAGCCCCCCCCCCTACTCTTCACTACCCTGCAAATATAATTTAAAAATCTAGGAACTCTTGTTGTCCTCCCTCCACCCAACCTTGGTTTGCCAAAATACCTTATGTCTGGCCCCTTCCTATTTCTCCCTCTCCCTGACACCACAACCCTAACCCTCCTGCTCCACCTGTTCCCCTTCAAATCCCTCCTTGGTTCCAGGATTATGGGTTACTCCTGCTACTATCAGCAATGCTAGGAGCTTATGCTTACAAAATTGTTGTCCGTGTACAGTACTGAGCCGGATAAATTAAATACCACTAGGTGAGACCAGCTGCAAGGCAGGAAAAATGTATCCCATTAACTTAACCAGTTAAGGCTGAATATTGGCACTGGATAAGTTAACCAGATAAGTAGGACCGCCCCGATCCACCCATTCCCTGCCCATTGACTAACCGGTTA
Source organism: Rhinatrema bivittatum (assembly GCF_901001135.1). Lineage (NCBI taxonomy): Eukaryota > Metazoa > Chordata > Amphibia > Gymnophiona > Rhinatrematidae > Rhinatrema > Rhinatrema bivittatum. Next base: position 9,065,546 of record NC_042615.1, read on the forward strand.
TCTGCTCAGCAAGATAAGTGACTTGTCCAGCTAAGTAGCGGCTGCAGAACATAGAAATTCTGTGACTGCAACTTGGTTGGATAAGTAGCATTTCAGTATTATCCTCTCTCTCTCTCTATATATATATATAGAGAGAGAGAGAAAGAATACTCTGTGTGTAAAGAGAGAGTAGTATGTGTGCGTATGTTTCTGTAGAGAATAATCTGTATATATACGAGAGAGAGAAAAAGAGTACTCTATGCATGTATAGTGAGAATAATCTGTGTGTATGTGTCTATAGAGAAAACTTTCTCTGTATACAGGAGATATATGCTAAAGGCCTGAGTTTAAAAAGCATTTACATGCTTAAAAATGGGTTTTATACATGTAACTACATTTTACCTGTGTAAATACATTTTTGAAAATTGCTACAATACATGCCATTGAATTGTTCTTAGGTTTTACTCATGTAAGTGCATTTTATGCACGTAAATGGCTTTTGAAAATTACTATGATAATATGTTAGATTTATGCATGTAACTCCTTTGAAAATTCACCTGTATGTGTGTATGAAGAGAGAGTACACTGCGTGTGCATTGAGAGCGTATAATGTGTGTATATGTGTCTAAAATGAATACTCTACGTAAATATAGTGAGAGAGAGAGTACTCTGTGTATAGAGAAAGAATAGTATGTGTGTCTAAAAGAATATCCTGTGTGTGTGTGTATATATCTATCTATCTAGAGAGAGAGATAATTCTGTACGTATAGAGACAGAGTAATGTCTCCCTATGGGTCTATAAAGAATATTCTGTGTGTATATATATATATATATATATATATATATAATATATATATCTAGCGAAAGAGATAATTCTATATGTATAGAGACAGAGTAATGTGCCTATCTATGGGTCTATAAAGAATATTCTGTGTGTGTATGTATGTATATATATATAGAGAGAGAGAGAGAGAGAGAGAGAGAGAGAATGAATTCTGTATGTAAAGAGACAGTGATGTCTCTCTATGGGTCTATAAAAAATATTCTGTGTGTGTATATATATATATATAGAGAGAGAGGGAGAGAGAATTCTTTATGCATAGAGACAGAGTGATGCTCTCTATGGGTCTATAAAGAATATTCTGTGTGTGTGTATATATACATACACACACACACACAGAATATTCTTTATAGACCCATAGAGAGCATCACTCTGTCTCTATACATACAGAATTCTCTCTCTAGATTATATATATATGAGAGAGAGAGAGAGAATTCTGTATGTATAGAGACAGAGTGATGCTCTCTATGGGTCTATAAAGAATATTCTGTGTGTGTGTATATATACATACACACACACACACAGAATATTCTTTATAGACCCATAGAGAGCATCACTCTGTCTCTATACATACAGAATTCTCTCTCTAGATTATATATATATGAGAGAGAGAGAGAGAATTCTGTATGTATAGACACAGAGTAATGTGTCTATCTATGGGTCTATAAAGAATATTCTGTGTGTATGTATGTGTGTGTGTAGTTATATAGATATATATATATATATATACATACACCTAATAAATAGCAATCCTAATATTAGGCAATACTACTCTCTCTTCTTGTGCCTATTAAATAATAACAACCACAAATACTCATTTCAGAGTGTTTCAGAGTGGAGTAAAAGCACAATTATGTTCTCTCTGATATTTCCTTTATTGCATTTTTATATCAACAAATATCACAAATTCAGACTTTCATAAAATGACACATATCTCATCTCTACCTCACAATGCCCGTGTTCTAAATTGTACATTGGACATATTATTTTACCGGTTAGAACTCGGATCATTCAGCATAGGAGCTGCATACGCACCGGTAAATTGGAAGCGCCTTTAGTTCATCATTGGTTAGAGGCATCGCATACAATTGAACAAATAAGATTTACTGTTCTTAAACAGTTATTGTGCCCCTGGGGAGGCAATGTTTCTTTACAATTGCGACAGCAAGAGCAAAGATTAATTTTTCAATGGGGTACTCTTATTCCCCACGGGTTAAACTAAAAAATCGAATGGGAGGCATTTTACTAGTAGTATCAAGCGGTGGTCCGCTATTGGATGAACATTAGTGGATTGGGGGAGAAGAGGGGTGTGGAGTATGTGGTGCCAATGGGCAGATTTTACGTCCTGTAACGTAGAGATTGGTTAGAATTGAAGCAGATGGTCAGTATTTAAGGAACGGGTGATGGGGCCCATTCACCGCGTCTTTAATATCGCAGGAGCAACATTGGAGCAATTGGTGGAAGTAAGTTTGTAGGCTTTAAGTTTTGGGGAGTATGGTGGTTTGAAGGCAGAGTGAGATTTGATGGTTTTTATACATGTATTCCTTTATTTTTTGATTTTCAGTTTGAATGTGAAGCTTACTTAGCGCCACTTAAACGGCAAAAATTGTTAACATGAAAAGGAAAAGCCGTGTTGGTGAGATACCAGGTCTTTAAATACAACAGGGAGGTTCCAATGGTTCTAAAAAAACTTTTTAAAGGTGAGTAGGATGAGAAGTTGGTTTCAAGAGTGTGGGGTTAAAATTTCTTGTGGAGTATTAAAGTGGATATTTATGGGTGTTTGAATAATGGTTATGTCTATATAACACTAGCACAGTAAAGAGTCATTTTTTGATTTTGTGGGATTGTGGTAGGTAGTAGGGGTGGTAAAACATTGAGGGATTGAGCGATTTGAGGGGTGGGTAATTGGCAGTGAAGAGAGTAGATTAGGATAGTACTGTGATGAGTTAACAGTCCGGTAAGGATGAGGGACCGATACGGTTCCCTCAGTAAATGAAATTTAAAATGTAAAGAAAGGTTAATACATTGGTGATTTGTGTTTAGGGTGAGAATTGCGAGACAGAATTATATAAAAGTTGGATATCGTGAATAGTGATGACAGCGGTTCATAAAAGTAGACACAGGTAACATCTTGTAGAGATATACAAATGACAGTCAAAATTTTTCTTAAAAACATTTTTTGGATGCATTTATTGAGTAACAGTGATTTTAAAAGATATATTTATTATTTGATCTAAGTTCCATACAACATATCTGACATGAGGTATTTTTTAATACAGACAAACAAGATACAGATACAATATATAGTTGCAGATACAATGAAAATCATGGGTGTCCTTATTGGAATGGCAAAGAATATATAGGAGTGTTGTGAGAGATAGACCATTGATTCAACAGCATATAAATTCACCTGAAGAAGCCAGAAGGTGAAATGAGGGCCCGGTTGGGAGAAATTAGAACTGTTAATAATAATAACATCAGTGTTAAGCACTTTGCGATTACCCAGAGTTGTCAAATATAAATATTGGTAACATGTATTTTTACTGAAATTTGCTAATATAAAGTTGAGTTATATTAAGTTGTATAAAATTTTATCATTAGAAACATAGAAATGACGGCAGAAGACCAAACGTCCCATCTAGTCTGCCCAGCAAGCTACGCACTTTATCCATTTTTTCCCCTTTTTTTCTCTCCCACCTGTTACTATTGGCTTCCAGTACCCTCCAGCCCTAATTCCCCTCCACCCCACCACCAATTTAGAGAGCAGCGCCGTATCTGCATCCAAGTGAACGTCCAGCTCAATTAGGGGTAGCAACCACTGTAACAAGCAGGCCACACCCATACCCCATACTCTTACCCACCCCTGTTTTTATTTTTTTATTTTTTGAGATAGCAGCTCTCCATCCTTCCGCTCCGTGAAGGTGGAACACCAACTACTGGCCACTGGCATCCCGCTCCGTGAATGCCTCTGTGGCTACTGCCGCTCCGTGCAGTGTTTGAATGCCTCTGTGGCTACTGCCGCTCCGTGCAGTGTTTGAATGCCTCCTCTTTATTCACGCCCTCTAGACTTGATGGATCCACAGTGTTTATCCCTTGCCCCTTTGAAGTCGTTCACAGTTTTAGACTTCACCACTTCCTCCGGAAGGGCATTCCAGGCATCCACCACCCTTTCCGTGAAGAAATACTTCCTGACATTGGTTCTTAGTCTTCCTCCCTGGAGCCTCAGCTCATGACCTCTGGTTCTGCTGATTTTTTTCCGACGGAAAAGGTTTGTTGTTGTCTTTGGATCATTAAAGTTTTTCAAGTATCTGAAAGTCTGAATCATATCACCCCTGCTCCTCCTTTCCTCCAGGGAGTACATATTTAGATTGTTCAATCTCTCCTCGTATGTCATCCGATGAAGACCCTCCACCTTCCTGGTCGCCCTTCTCTGTACCGCTTCCATCTTGTCCTTGTCTCTTTGTAGATACGGTCTCCAGAACTGAACACAGTACTCCAGGTGAGGCCTCACCAAGGACCTGTACAAGGGGATAATCACTTCCCTTTTCTTACTCGATATTCCTCTCTCTATGTAGCCCAGCATTCTTCTGGCTTTTGCTATTGCCTTGTCGCATTGTTTCGCAGACTTCATGTCATTAGACACTATCACCCCAAGGTCTCTCTCCTGCTCCGTGCACATCAGCCCTTCTCCCCCCATCGAATATAGTTCATTCGGATTTCCACTCCCTATATGCATGACTCTGCACTTCTTGGCATTGAATCTCAGCTGCCATATCTTCGACCACTCTTCCAGCTTCTTTAAATCCCGTCTCATTCTCTCCACTCCTTCCAGCGTGTCCACTCTGTTGCAGATCTTAGTGTCATCCGCAAAAAGACAAACCTTACCTTCTATCCCGTCCGCAATGTCGCTCACAAATATATTGAACAGGACCGGTCCCAACACCGATCCTTGTGGTACACCACTTAAAACCTCCCTCTCTTCAGAGAGAGCTCCATTTACCATCCCACATTGTCTTCTGTCCGTCAACCAGTTTGCAATCCAGGTCACCACCTCGGCACTCACGCCTAAGCTTCTCATTTTATTCACCAGTCTCCTGTGCGGGACCGTATCAAAAGCTTTGCTGAAATCCAAGTAGATGACATCGAGCGCTCTTCCTTGATCCAATTCCTTGGTTACCCAGTCAAAAAAGTCAATCAGATTTGTCTGACAGGATCTTCCCCTGGTGAATCCATGCTGCCTCTGGTCCAGCAATTCTCCCGACTGTAGATAGTTCACTATTTTCTCTTTCAACAGTGACTCCATTACTTTTCCCACCACCGAAGTGAGGCTAACCGGTCTGTAGTTACCAGCTTCCTCTCTGTTCCCACTCTTGTTAAGCGGAACCACCACAGCTCTTCTCCAATCACTCGGCACCACTCCCGTTTCTAGGGATCAATTGAACAGGTCACACAGCGGACCCGCCAGCACATCTCTGAGCTCCCTCAGTATCCTGGGATGAACCTCATCAGGTCCCATGGCTTTGTCTACTTTCAGTTTCCCCAGCTCTTCCCATACATTTTCTACTGTAAATGGAGTTACATCTACTCCATTCCCCTCCAGTATCTTGTTAACTAGGGATGGTCCTTCTCCAGGGTCCTCCTTCGTGAACACAGAACAGAAGTATTCGTTTAATATTTCTGCCATTTCTTCGTCTCTCTCCACACATTGATCCTTTCCACCTTTCAATTTCACTATACTACTTTGAACTTTTCTCTTTTCACTGATGTATCTGAAAAATGTATTGTCACCTCTCTTTACTTCCTTGGCAATCCTCTCTTCTGCTTGACTTTTTGCTCTCTTGATGATTTCTTCGTCTCCCTCAGTTCTACCAGATATTCTTCTTTGTGCTCCTCTCTTTGGGATCTTTTGTATTTGTTGAATGCTGTTCTTTTAGCCTTTATTTTGTCAGCCACCTCCTTTGAGAACCAGATAGGTTTCATTTTTCTTTTGCTTTTCTTTACTTTTCTAACATATAGATTAGTTGACTTGGCAATTGCTCCTTTTAGATTGGTCCACTGTTGATCCACTTCTCTCACATTCTCCCAGCCTTTTAGTTCTTCCTCCAGGTACTTCCCCATTTCATCAAAGTTTGTGTTTTTGAACTGCAGAACTCGGGTTTTTGTGCTTCTTTTCCGTATCTTTTTTGTGATATTAAACCATACCATTGGAAAGAAATCAGTAGAAGAAGGATGCCTCAGAACCAACCTCAGAAAATATTTCTTCACGGAGAGGGTCGTGGATGCCTGGAATGCCCTTCCAGAGGAGGTGGTGAAAACCAAAACTGTGAAAGAATTCAAAAGGCCATAGGTTAAATACCATGGATTCCTTAAGGCTAAAGGATGGAAATGAAGAAAAGAGTGCATAGAGTAACTTGATGGTATAGCAGTTATTACCCTTAACCAATAAGCCTTGATACTGTTGATGCAACTCCAACACTGCTCTCTACTTTAATGGTAGGGGGAAAAAAGGGGAATTGGATTCATTCAGCAATCAAGGTCCTCAACTTTTATAGTCTGGGGAAAAGTATGGGAGTAACTTGATGATGCGGTGGTTACTACCCTTAACCAATAAGACTGATACTTTGATGCAACTCAAATATTGCTCTCTGCTTCAACAGCAAGACATAACAAAGAATTGGATTCAACAGCAATCAATGAGAGCCCTGACTTTTATGGTCTGGGAAACAGATAAGCATGTGTGCTTATCTGTTTCCCAGACCTACATGGCACAGCAGATACTACCATAAGCTTACCCGGCAGACTAGATGGACCATTTGGTCCTTTTCTGCCATCATTTCTATGTTTCTATGTACTATGGACTAATAGATCAGGATAAAGTCCTCAGTAACCACACCTCAAACACAATTCTTGCAGACAAGTTATTCCCATGTTATTAATTCATCTGAGTGCCCATCATTCCCTGAGTGGGGGGAAGACAAATCTTTGAGGCCCTATGAATTGTTTTTACTCAGATCCTAGTTTCAAATTCTTGTAGAGAGCACTGAAAATCACAGAAGCTGTAATCATGCTGGAAACAATGAATGGTTTCCATCATAACTTTTACTGATGAATGATTATATAGATGTAAATTCTTTACAACGGTAGTTGTTTCAAATATAATGTTACAAATTTAATTCATTTTAGTTGATTTGTGATCTTTATTCTGGGAAATAGATCTTACAAAGGAGTTAATCAAATTCCAGTTTATTAGCCCAATTCCTTCTCCTTCCAATCAATTTGGGCGAAAAATAACCACCCTTCCAATTAATAGGAAATCGTCCTTTGGTCAGATTGATACTATTATAGACAATGTCAAATAACTCCTACCTTTCATGAAGTTCTTCTCTTTCACTCTCTCGCTAATGATACCTGCTGGATACCAATTTACTCCTCTTTTTTGTTCTCCTCAAGTACATAGTGGTGAACCCAGGAATAGGTCCAAGTTGTCTCCTCCTTCAACTTGACTCCTCGCTCCTTGTAGCACTTCGGTGGAAGGGAGCGCAAGGGGGCGCTCCCAGCGCGGGATGAGAATATGTGTGCCCTTGCAGCGAGACGGCCCAAGCTGGGAACTGGGAGCCTGGGGACCTCCACTGGACCTGCATGCCTCTGGGAGACCACCAATGCAATGGTGGTCTCTGAATGGTCCTCTGACCATTCCTAGCCCTTTCGGACTCGCTGCAGGGAGCAGCAGAAGTGGCAGGTCGGACATGAGGCAGATGTGGTAGAGGACTGGAACATGGATGCTGATGGTGATAGGATTCAGACATTGAAGGATGAGACGAGGGCTCAGATGTTGAAGGATGAGATGAGGACTCTGGTTTAGATGGATACAGGATCAGATGGACTCAGATTCAGACAAGAAGAGACAAGCTAAAACCAGGATAAAACTCAAGATGGAAAAGACTCTGGGTAGACTCTAACATCTTCAGTTGGAGAAAACTGCAGTGGCCAGAATGGCCCTCAGGCTTTCCACTGGAGCCGTATGGCCATATTGCCGTATTGCAAAATGGCACCGGCCATACGGCCGGTGCCATTTTGCAATACGGCAGCGAGTGCAGGAGGTCGCTCCCGGACTCCCGCTGGACTTTTGGCAAGTCTTGTGGGGGTCAGGAGGCCCCCCCAAGCTGGCCAAAAGTCCCTGGGGGTCCAGCGGGGGTCCGGGAGCGATCTCCTGCGCTCGTGACGTCGGGTGACAGGAACCAAAATGGCGCCGGCGCTACCTTTGCCCTGTCATATGATAGGGCAAAGGTAGCCCCAGAGCCATTTCTATTAACGCAGCCGTGGCCCGAGAGTGGAAGATCACACCGGGACCCCCCCACTGGACCCCAGGTAATTTAAAACATTTTAGGGGGGTTCGGGAGGGTGGGGGATTTATTGTAAAGGGTCGGGGTGGGTTTTAGGGTTGTTTTAGTGTGCCGGTTTTCCCGCCCTCCCCCTTCCCCTCCCCCCTCCCTCGATTTACGATTTTTGACGATAAATCGGGGGAATTCCTATTGTATCGCGCCTCTAACGATTTTTTACGCTTTAAAATATTTCGGACGATATTTTAAATCGTCAAAAAACGATTCACATCCCTAATATATATATATATAGAGAGAGAATATACTGTATCTGTGTATGTGTGTATATATATATTAGAGATGTGTATCGTGTGATCGATCATCTTAACGATCGATTTCGGCTGGGGGGGAGGGAATCGGATCGTCGTGGTTTTGTTTTCTTAAATATCGTGTAAATCGTAAATCGGGGGAGGGCTGGAAAACCGGCACACTAAAACATCCCTAAAACCCACCCCGACCCTTTAAAATAAATCCCCCACCCTCCCGAACCCCCTCAAAGTGTCTTAAATTACCTGGGGTCCAGTGGGGGGGTCCCGTTGTGATCTTCCACTCTCGGGCATCGGGCCATGGGTGCGTTGATAGAAAAATGGCGCCGGCGCCATTTTGGTTCCTGTTCCCCGACGTCACGAGCATAGGAGATCGCTCCCGGACCCCCGCTGGACCCCCAGGGACTTTTTGCCAGCTTGGGGGGGCCTCCTGACCCCCACAAGACT